>NC_089824.1:219180539-219491025 GCF_035046505.1 Tiliqua scincoides | reverse complement strand
TTTTCAGAGTTCCTTCTCTCAACTAGATGGTGGAACCAACCTAGCAGTGGCATCTCGGTTTAGATCAGAGGTGTACAAAGTTTTTGACAGGAGGGCCACATCGTCTCTCTGACACTGTGTAGGAGGCCGGGGGGGGGGGAGGAAGAATTAATTTACATTTAAAATTTGAATAAATTTACATAAGTTTACATAAATGAATATATTAAAGATGAACTTATACGAATGAATGAAGGTCTTGCAATAGCTCAAGGCCTATAAAAGGCCTTGCACAAAGCAAGGCTGGCCTTTCCTTTACTGCTGCTACTGCATCACAGATGTGAAACAACAAGCAGTGGAGGGAGCCCTCATCCCACAGTTCACATGAGAGGCCAAACTGTTGCCCTCATGCTGAGAGCAGTTGTGTCAGGCCAGTGTGGGCTCCAACAAATCTCCGGAGGGCCAGAGGCTCATTGGAGACTGAGGGCTCCCTGAGGGCCGCATTGAGAAGCCTCAAGGGCTGCAAGTGGCCCCAGGGCCGGGTTTTGGGCACCCCTGGTTTAGATGAAAAGGGCATTTACCACTCCCCCAGGATCTCTTTCTTCTCCTGGGTGCTCCTTTAAAGCAGGAAAGAGTCCCCAGTGAATCCTTCTTGGCTGCTATTCCAGAACAATTGGGATTGTGTCACATCACAGTGACTCTCATGATGAACAGCATAGGGATGCTCAGCTGAAACTGTCATCCGTGCATAAACCCTCCTCATCCTTAATGTGCAGGAACACCTATTATGAGGTAATCAGACTCTCCACTGGCCAATGATGAAAACAGGAAAGCACAACTTGACAATGTCATATAGCGTAATGTTTCCACAGTTACAAAAGGAGGGTCCTAGTTTTGGTGTGGCATGTCTGTGTTCCATTCATACTGGCTGGTTAACAACAGTGGCATAGCTAGAGGGTGTGCAACGCACTATGTTTGGCAGGGAGCCTCACTGCAGTGTGCAAGTGACCCCACTCCTTTGGAGCCATTCTGGGTGGAGGAGCAAAACAGAGGCTTATGTTTTCTCCCCCTGCCCGGAATGATTCCGAAGGGGAGGGGCTGTTTGCACACTGTGGTGAGGCCCCCTGCTAAACTTAGTGCTTTGCATCCCCTCCAGCTACACCACTGGTTAACAACTGTCCATGTGGCATGGCAAAGAAAGTACCCTAGGAATACTACTCCTCCAGCAACCACATGCCCCCTTGCAAAATCAGCAACAGCTAAAGACCTTCTAAATTCTTCTTTAAAAAAACAGGCTTGGAACAAAAAGGCATGCAAATTAATTTGTAAAGATATGAAAAAAACAAAAACAAAGATTAAAAGATGCAAGTCCCTCTTCCATTCCATTGATTCACATAACTGAATACAGGATTTCAATTTTCTTGGGACAGCACAGCAGGCAAAATGCTGAGCTGGAAAAGCCGCCTGCCTGCCTGCTGGAGTGCTGAGCAAACAGGGTGAGGGGGTGATAGTGTTGAGAAATTGGAGTGTTCTCCTCTCCGCTCAGACGTGTGTGATCCAATAATCTGGGATGCCTCCATCTGGGAAAGGTTTGCTGTTCCTGCTTGGGGTCCTTGATGTGTTATAACTTATAACAGACCATTACCTCACTGGCTCATTGCAGATGGCTGCGTCTGAAAACACATTAAGGAGTTCCCCTGCTCTCCAATGGCTGCATCTCAGAGATCTTTCATCAGGCTTCTTTGGGCTTTTGTAGTCTGCAATTTCTTTCTCTCCCCTCCAAACCTTTGTCGAATGCATAAGTTGGTTTGAGATGGGGCGTAACTGGGAATACTTCAGTCATTTCAGATACACAAGAATAATCTGCTTTCTCTGATGGAGCAGAACCATACCCCAATAACAAGAAATCATATGTCAGACTCCTTTCTGATGGCATTGCTCCATCTCTGCTAATCAAAAGCAAAATGTCTTTCACATTTAGAAGGGAAGTATTCTACTAAGTATAAGAAAAACCTGATGTTACTGCTGGCGCAAGTCATTGTGGACCTGTGAAGGTGAACTCGTGCAAGGAAAGCGCCCTACAGGTAGACCACAGATACAGATACAAGGACATCTGCAAGAGGGATCTGAATGGACCCCAACAAGTGGGAAACCCTGGCCTCTGAGTGGCCTGCTTGGAGGCAGGCTGTGCAGCATGGCCTTTCCCAGTTTGAAGAGACACTTGGCCAACAGTCTGAGGCAAAGAGGCAAAGAAGGAAGGCCCATAGCCAGGGAGACAGACCAGGGACAGACTGCACTGGCTTCTGTAAGGGTAAGTCAGCATGGCTTCTGTAAGGGTAAGTCTTGCCTCACCAACCTTATAGAATTCTTTGAAAAGGTCAACAGGCATGTGGATGCGGGAGAACTCGTGGACATTATATATCTGGACTTTCAGAAGGCGTTTGACACGGTCCCTCACCAAAGGCTACTGAAAAAACTCCACAGTCAGGGAATTAGAGGACAGGTCCTCTCGTGGATTGAGAACTGGTTGGAGGCCAGGAAGCAGAGAGTGGGTGTCAATGGGCAATTTTCACAATGGAGAGAGGTGAAAAGCGGTGTGCCCCAAGGATCTGTCCTGGGACCGGTGCTTTTCAACCTCTTCATAAATGACCTGGAGACAGGGTTGAGCAGTGAAGTGGCTAAGTTTGCAGACGACACCAAACTTTTCCGAGTGGTGAAGACCAGAAGTGATTGTGAGGAGCTCCAGAAGGATCTCTCCAGACTGGCAGAATGGGCAGCAAAATGGCAGATGCGCTTCAATGTCAGTAAGTGTAAAGTCATGCACATTGGGGCAAAAAATCAAAACTTTAGATATAGGCTGATGGGTTCTGAGCTGTCTGTGACAGATCAGGAGAGAGATCTTGGGGTGGTGGTGGACAGGTCGATGAAAGTGTCGACCCAATGTGCGGCGGCAGTGAAGAAGGCCAATTCTATGCTTGGGATCATTAGGAAGGGTATTGAGAACAAAACGGTTAGTATTATAATGCCGTTGTACAAATCTATGGTAAGGCCACACCTGGAGTATTGTGTCCAGTTCTGGTCGCCGCATCTCAAAAAAGACATAGTGGAAATGGAAAAGGTGCAAAAGAGAGCGACTAAGATGATTACGGGGCTGGGGCACCTTCCTTATGAGGAAAGGCTACGGCGTTTGGGCCTCTTCAGCCTAGAAAAGAGACGCTTGAGGGGGGACATGATTGAGACATACAAAATTATGCAGGGGATGGACAGAGTGGATAGGGAGATGCTCTTTACACTCTCACATAATACCAGAACCAGGGGACATCCACTAAAATTGAGTGTTGGGCGGGTTAGGACAGACAAAAGAAAATATTTCTTTACTCAGCGCGTGGTCGGTCTGTGGAACTCCTTGCCACAGGATGTGGTGCTGGCGTCTAGCCTAGATGCCTTTAAAAGGGGATTGGACGAGTTTCTGGAGGAAAACTCCATTATGGGGTACAAGCCATGATGTGTATGCACAACTTCCTGATTTTAGGAATGGGTTAAGTCAGAATGCCAGATGTAGGGGAGAGCACCAGGATGAGGTCTCTTGTTATCTGGTGTGCTCCCTGGGGCATTTGGTGGGCCGCTGTGAGATACAGGAAGCTGGACTAGATGGGCCTATGGCCTGATCCAGTGGGGCTGTTCTTATGTTCTTATGTTCTTATGCACCTGCTCCCAGTGTGGAAGGGATTGTCACTCCCGGATTGGCCTTTTCAGCCACACTAGACGCTGTGCCAGAACCACCTTTCAGAGCGCGATACCAGAGTCTTTCGAGACTGAAAGTTGCCAACTGATTGAAATGAATGGGGACCCACCTGAAATTGGCTTGCATCCCACCTAGTGGGTCCTGACCCACAGTTTGAGAAACAATGATATAGTAACTACTGTAGCTGCAGGGGCCGAACTACTGATCCCCCGTGTGATCTTACCTGGGGCAGTGAGTGTTCAGAGTCCCCTGCCACATGAAGCCATCTGCTTGCCACTTGTGGAGACAGCCAACCTGTGCACCCCGGCATTTTGTGTTTTGCGACTATGGGAAAGTGTATAGCACTGTTGAGAAAAGATTAAAAGCTCAGATACCAAATACATCCTTCAGTAAGCAGTAAAAGATTTTCCCACCAAAACCTATTTACCTGACCTAAGTAGAACCTTGGAGCCACTAGTTGTTAAGAAAAAAAGTTTAATTTAGAGTATTATTTTTTTTTAAATGTCTTACCTCAGAAATATAGTTAAAACCCAGTCAGAGAGGCATCATAAGAAACAGGCAAAGGGGGTAAACATCTACAAAGGGGTTAAATCAGATACCTGACCTGAGTGAAAACTATCAGGTTGGGTAAAATCAGGATGCCCTGCCTTGCATGGTACCAGGTTCCACAGAGGGGCTATAAAAGGAGCCTGCTCCTTCAGGCAGAGTCAGTCAGTGAGGGGCAGTCAGAGAGGCCAGTCGTGCAGGGCAGTCAGAGCAGGGACACATGGCAGGTGGGAAGGCAGGTGAGGCAGAGCCTCCCCACTGGAGTCCCTTGAAAAGCGCCACCACCGTGGGAGGCGTGCAAGCACTCTCAAGTCCTTTTTGAAGGACTCCAGTGGAGAGGCTCTGCCTTACCTGCTTCACCTGCTTCCTCACCCACCGCACATCCCTGAAGCACAGAAGCCCAAGTCTGGGGCCTGACTAGGGCTGCAACTTTAAAGCCCTTGGAGTAAAGCCTACTGAACTCAGTGGAACTTACTTCTGGCTAAAGATGCATGAAATTTGTATGAATTTATATTTATATTTTGCATTATTTTTCTTGCTTCTGCTTAGCCATGTTCCAGAAAGCACTATGTCTCATGCACAAGGTGCATGGGTTGAGAGTGCTTGCACGCCTCCCACGGTGGCGATGCTTTTCGAAGGACTCTGGTGGGGAGGCTCTGCTTCACCTGCCTCCCCACCCACCACACGTTCCTGAGTCAGAGACAGCAGTCAGTCTGTCTTCGTTCTTGTCAAGAACATCTGAAGGAAGAAGAGCTTTCTATTGACATGTAGTCATCTTGTTCTATCTTTGATGCCAGAACGAGATGACAACATGTCAGTAGAAGGCTCTTCTTCCTTCAGCTTAGGTATAAGATGCTTATTTGAGTTACCAGAAGGGGGGTTATTCTATGATTTGGCTAAAATCTACTTTTTGAGTGCTAAGCCCTGTCCTCAAAGTTCCAATATTTATTCATTTCAGTGTTTGTGTACTTCCATAAATATTTAAATCCATATATCAGGTGTGGTGTCCTTAGTTGCTCGCTGTCTTTGCTGTCTCTGAATGTCCCCAATACTTTGGCAAAACAAAAATTTTTACAATAGTGCCGCTGGTACACTCATTCCAGCAGTGCTAGCTGCTTTAGGATTTGGTTGCATATGTGAAATATATGTTCATTTCTTTTTCTGAACTCTTATCACATGGGACAAATATTCCCTCCCATGCATTTTGCCCTTCTTAGGATCCCCCCTCCATTTTCTTCTGGTGCTGCCACTGCAGTGGGGATTTCATTTTCATCTTTAATAAAGTAGGAAAAGAGGAGGACTTGACTTGAAATAGGACCCACACCAAGAAGACCTTTAGGGGCCGTAAAATCTGGCGTATATTTGAGGCCAGCATTATGATACTTGCTGCCAAAAGTCATATTTCCAAAATTCATATTCTTGAGGCAAGAAAGATGAAACTTGGTGATACTGATGCCCTCTATGCATTCAGGCTTCCTTTTTTGGTTGCACAAATATATCCATGGTAACATTGTCCCCACTTCTCTGAGCAGTGAGCAAATGCAGGGCCAGCATTAAGAGGTGTTGTTTCCTTCGGATGAGAAAATCCTGGCGACAAGAGGTCTTGGTTGTATTTGCTTCACTGACAAGTGCATGCAGAGCCTGGGGGGAGCAAGCAGGCTCCGAAAATCAACCAGAAAATCCAGACTCTTAAGTTTCATGACTGAGCAGCATAGATCTCCTCAGTCCAAGTGAAACCATTCTTGCCATTTTCTGCACCTTTTCCACCATTGCAAAGTCTTTTTTGGAGTTGGGGTTAACACACGGTAGCCCTTGCCCCGAACTGTAACCCATATGTAAAAGCCTAATAGCCAAAAGTATAGCAACACAACATGGTGTGCTCCCTGCGGCATTTGGTGGGCCGCTGTGAGATACAGGAAGCTGGACTAGATGGGCCTATGGCCTGATCCAGTGGGGCTGTTCTTATGTTCTTATGTAACACACAAAATGGTAAAAAGCTACTTTCCTTATTAAAGAGCAATATTGCTAGTCTGACTGAAGCTGGGCTTAGGACTCAATGTGTTTACACTTTAGAATGTAGCTTAGATAACCGTACCAGGCAACTGCTGGAGATAAGCATTCACGCCTTGGCAAATGTTGAGACACACCTGTATCCACCAGGAAAATTCTGTAACTTTTATACTTTTACACTTTTAGAACAAGAAGTTTACAGTCTTGATTTTGGTAATGTGATGACACAGAATAGGGTAGAAAGAGTGGGATAGTAAAGTAACAAAGCATATGGGTGAGCTAAAGCAGGGCCTCTGAGAGGAATTTTATCAGGGGATACAAAGTTTCTTTCGGGCCCCTTTGCAAAGGAGGGGGTATCAAACAGAGCAGGGGAGGGTGGTGACGGATGAGCAGAATGGGGGCAGGGTGGGGCGAAACAGGGTGGAGGGGAGGGTGGACATAGCTGGAAAGTCTTTGGAGCTCAGGTCTACCCACCCATGTTACATTGGCAGGTAGATACAGTAATATGGAAAACCAAACACACTCCCAAGTCTCTCTATAATCTTTTAAATACAGAAAATCATGCAGAAAATTAGCATCATCGTATTTTGGCTCACACTAGAATGGAAAGTGTCTTATGTGTACCAAAACTTGCTTCTGCAGCAGCTATAGTCTTGCAGCTGTGACCCTGAACCCTTTTACACTCCTTCGTGGTAAGCAGATCCGCAAGCCAAAGAGCTACTGTGGAAGTCCAGTTTTCTCCCAGATTTAACACTGTGTTAAGGAGTGTCATGTATGCATTCCTTGGCCCAGTATATATGGCTTGCCAGTAGCTGCAGTCGCACACTCGTGGTAGTGTCCCCAGCATCCTGTGCGGGCAACAAGTCTGAGTAGATAGGAAAATGTAAAATCCCAGGAAATTTCTGGGCCCCCTCCTTTGGCTCCTGAGCCCCCTTTTGGACACTGGACCCCAGTATAAATTACCCCCTTTACCCTCCTCTCCTAGGCAATGAGCTAAAGTGTTGAGAAATAAGTAGACTTCAGTTAAATGATGATCAGAGATCTGTAAAAAGCAGGGGAAATTGGCTAGTGGAGATAGGAGAAAATAGGAGGAAATGGAGAAAAAAACAACCAAATTTGCATTTGTGAGTCCCACAAAGCCTGGTTCACTACTGGCACAAGCCTAACCAGGTCTACTCAGTTCTATTTTGTTCAATGGGACTTACTCTCAGGAAAGTGTGGTTAGGATTGTAGCCTAAGTTAGGTTAAGGAAAGAAAAGGAGTACCATATCCATATCTGACAAGCCCTCATGAAAATAAGTGTGGTAGTTTTTATGCTACAGTCGTTCTGCAGTAAGAAAGTTGTCATAGGATTCTTGGTCATTTCTCTAAGCCTCTTCAGGCTACTTTACTTGTCCTGGATGAGGAGCAGGTGGTCCACTACCTGCCAGGTTCCAAGGTGGCTACTGTTTCAGAGAGGTGAGGGGATGAGGCTTGGTGCTGAGTTTGAAGATGCTCTCTGCTTCTCCCACTGTCCCAGATTCCCATAGACAGGGAAGGAGTCCATGGGATGGAGGGAGCGAGTGAGGTGGGGGAGGCAGCAAGAGGTATAGACCCTGGAGGAAGCAGGCAGCTTGCCACAGCTCTGTCCTGTCCCTGGGCTGAGCAGGCAAGATCAGTCAGCATCATTTGAGGGTGGCCTGAGCAACCGGGAGGCCATGGCACCGGGTCTGCCACCACTTTAAAAATAACACTCCTCCAAGGGGCAGGATGTGTGTCAGGGTCGCTGTGAGAGAGTGCTTCTTTCCTGATTAAAGAGAAACAGGACTTCTGCTGGGGGAGGCGGGATGGCTTTGAAACGAAGGTCTCCTTCCTTTTATTTTCTGACCTTGGCAGGAGAAGGCTTCGGAGAAAAGTTCAAGCAGAGAAGCACTTTTCCTTTCCACAGAAGACTTGGTCTGGGTGGGGAGCTGGCGCAGTGATACAGACACCCATGACATAAACAGAGAGCCATTTTCTCTCCAGAATTCCCACAGGGCATTTTCATACTCAGGGCCTGTTCACACATGCAAGTACTGTACACAGGCCTTGGTTCTTCATTCCTTGATGGCTTGTGCAACTGCCCATCTGAATAGACTCCATGGCAAAGGGTTGTGTTTGAAGCATGGAGATTGTTCTGTGAGTGCCCATTCACATGTGCAAGCATCTCTTCATAAAGGGATGGATATGCACATGTGAACAGGCTCACCATTATCAATGACACTATATATATATATGCTTATCATATCTATACAGCTGTCTTTTTAAGGCTCAAAGTAATTTTTCCACATGCATTACCTTAATAATCCTTATAAAAGTCACATAGGAGAGTATTCTTATCCTATTATAGACTGAAGGGGGGAGAATTGAGGGTGGAGGGAAGGAGAGAAGCATTGCTAAAACAATGGTTAAAAGCTGTCTTGATGTGATTTTCCATGCATGATTGCATCATGATTTTTGGTGATTCATTAGTGCGCACTTGTGCTCCTGCACAACAGTGAAACACCACACACAAATTGACACTTGTATACTTACAATCACGGCAAGACTGAAAAACACTACAATTATGCAAATACATATTGGTAATGGACAGGTGGAAGAGAGAAACCAATGCATGAATGGAAGGAACTCAAAGCTGTGATAAATGGCATGTGCACAGAAGCCTCTACAGCAGTGTTTCTTGAACCAGGTAGGTCACGAACCAATTTCAGGTGGGTCGCCATTCATTTCAATATTTTATTTTGAATAGATTAGACTTGATGCTACCATGGTATGTGACTGCATTTGGGGAAATGTTACAGACCTGTACTTTTAACAAGCTACTATGTATATTCTTTTAACAATGATAGTCAATGGGACTTACTCCTGGGTAAGTGTGGGCAGGATTGCAGCCTAGGATTGTTCAAAGTGTTCCTGCTTGATGTTGTCACTTCTGGTCATGACATCACTTCCAGTGGGTCCTGACAGATTCTCATTCTAAAAAGTGGGTCCTGGTGCTAAATGTGTGAGAATCACTACAGCACTCAGAATTTGAATCCAAAAGAGTGAAGGATTCCTAATGCACTGGGCCATTTAGCACAGCCAAGATCTGGGGGAAATTCAGACCAGGGGGGCAGAAGAATTTCTGGGACATCATCCCTCCTTTTCAGAGATCCAAACCTTTGTCTCTTAGCACTCTTACTCCTTTGCAACATCACCTCTCACCAGTTCTCTCACTACTTTCCATTGCTTGTCCTCTTTCATTTTCCCTCCACTTCTGAGGGGCTCCATTTTCCCTCCACTTCTGAGAGGCTCCATTTTCCCTCCAATTCCAAGGGGCTCCATTTTCCCTCCACTTCTGAGGGGCTTCATTCTCCCTCCACTTCTGAGGGGCTCTATTTTTCCTCCTGAGGGACTCCATTTTCCTTCCAATTCTGAGGGGCTCCATTTTTCCTTCCACTTCTGAGGGGCTCCATTTTTCCTCCACTTCTGAGGGACTCCATTTTTCCTTCCACTTCTGAGGGGCTCCATTTTTCCTCCACTTCTGAGGGGCTTCATTTTCCTTCCAATTCTGAGGGGCTTCATTTTCCCTCCACTTCCAAGGGGCTTCATTTTCCCTCCACTTCCAAGGGGCTCCATTCTCCCTCCACTTCTGAGAGGCTCCATTCTCCCTCCACTTCTGAGGGGCTTCATTTTCCCTCCACTTCTAAGAGGCTCCATTCTCCCTCCAATTCTCCTGGGTTGGTGATAGCAGACTTGATCTACCAGGTCTTTTCTCACCCAGCTACACATTAAACTTGTTGGAAGAGTGGGGAATTGGAAAGGAGTGAGTGCTTGGCACTAGGCATCACTGCTCTTGATCAGCGGGTAGTCACTAGAAGTTCCCCTCCTCTTTCATGACAGTCATGATATAAAATGAATAATAATAATGACCAGAGAAGAAGCTCAGACAGTGAACATTTTCTTTTATTGCACTTATATATAATAGGTTTCACATACGAAGTGAACATTAGAGATCATAACCCAAAACAAAACAGAGAAGGAATGCCCATCAAGATAGGCTGGTGTAGTGGTTTGGGAGGTGGACTTAGATCTGGAAGATCCAGGTTTGAACCCCCCCTCAGCCACGAAGCTTCCTGGGTGACCTTGGGCCAGTCACTTTCTCTCAGCCTCACCTACTTCACAGGGTTGTTGTGAGGACAACAGGAGGGGAGCAACTATGTACACCACCCTGAGCTCTTTGGAGGAAGGGCAGTATAAAAATGTGAATAATAATAATAATAATAATATGCAGTGTGCTTGTGGTCTATCATATATGAAAGCCATTTTGTTGTAATATAGAAGAAAGGCAAAACATACGTACATTTATGAAGAATACCTTTGGTTTTCTGAAATGTTTGCAACAAGCTATTTATTCCCAGTGGTAATCCCGGTGTAATCCACTTCTTGTTGCAGGATTCCCAGTGTAATCCACTTCTTGCTACATAAGGCAATTGTGTTTTCCTTTTCTGGTTTTTTTGATTATGCATCAAATGATTTATAACATGATGGTATTATTAAGATCTTGATATTTTCAAATAATACCATCATGTTGTAAATCATTTGATGCATAATTTCATGCCGAATGCAATGTAACAAACCCCATTGAAATATCTCTATTCTATCAAGTTATAGCAGAAAAAAACCAGAAAAGGAAAACACCATTGCCTTATGTAGCAAAAAGTGGATTACACTGGGAAGTGGTGTATAAATGTGGGCCAGGGGGGCTGCAGGCTTCAGGTGCAGCCCCCCTGGCCACCATTTATATGCCACTGCCAAAGCTGCAGCCCTACTTACTTTACTGGCTTACCTGCTCCACCAAGTGGCCAGCAGTCTGGCAAGGTGCGCAGGAAGGCTCCGGCAGTGTGCTGCCAGAATGCTTTATAGCCACTTTACAGAGCCAGTACTGGTGGAATGCTCGTTCCACCAGTAGGGCAGCTGTCTAACCCCTTTTAACATCCTGTACATTAAGTGACCCTCGCCACATCATATGACAGTGAAATCTCCAGATTTTCAGTGCTGTTAAAAAAATGTAATGAAGAAATAGACCACATCCGACTCTCTGCCCTTTGGCTGTGGGGCACGATAGAGGTGAAGGAATCAGGACTCGATTGCTTATCTAATTAGTGTACCTTGCCAAAGCTTCTTGCTATCAGCTCAAGACACATGTGCAGTTGGCAAAGCTTCTGGGAAGGAACAATACAAACAGTCTTCATTGTGGAGTCAACAATGATGGGAGATGGAGCCCGTGTGCCGTGGGCGGTCTGAGAGGCACACCACAGGCGATTCCAAGCCAGGAAGATGCTGTCAAAATCAAAAGCAGGGGGAGCGCAGATTTCTGAAGGATGGCTTTTATTTTTATTTTTTGGTTTTTTCCCAAAGGAAATTTCATATTTTGGGAATGATTTGGAGCCAACAATATAGAAGGAACAGGCTTTGTCTACATAAAACAGTTTATGGTTGTGGGCATTTGTGAGCTTAAAATAAACCACTGTTGCCAGCTGGTTGCGTAGCTGGATTTGCCAAGGTGCTAGTTCTCAGGTTGACGGATACTAACCTTAATACGTGTGTGTGTGTGTATTGATAAGAGCAGGACAAAAAACCCTGAATGGTTACATAGCTGCAGGTAAGCTGAATTTTGGCCTATATGTGAAATTCATTAAATTTTCACACTTTTGAATTCTGACATCTTAAAAATTCTTGTTGGCATCCTTCAATCTCGGAAGACCATGGTGTCACACTCTGAATGGTGGTTCTGGAACAGAGTGTCCTCTCCAGTGCGCGAAGCCTGGGTAAAGTAGGTATGGAGGATAGGCTGTTACCCATGCAACAAATCCCCCCTCTTCACGTCACTGAAATGGTCCAATGGAAAGGCAGAGGCCATTACGGTTGGTTCCAGCGACGTCGCAGGAGTTGCCAGAACATGACTTTGTTCAGCCATGAACTGCCTCAGGGACTCCGGCTCCTGATTTTGCCTCGAGGTTGACTCCTGAAGCCTTTTCCATAACTGGATGTAGCCACAAGGCAGTGGAGGTTTGGGATCAGAGTTGTTCTTCTCTCTGATGAGCTGCCTTCCCAGGCTAATGAGTCCCATCTACCCGGTGGCTGTTTAGTCGCTTCTTACGACAAGTACAGCCAAACAGAGGGCCTATTCTTATCCCCAGCCCCCAGGGGATAAAAATTAAGAATTTGATATTTGAGTTTCAAAAATGATTGATATTGAGGAGCAGTTCACATCCTCCAAAATGCACGTACAGAATTCTATGCCGACATCTACCCTAGAAAATGAAAATTCACTTAGAACTCTGATGATATACAGATTTCTATACAGTCCCTATAGCACAGTTACAGTTATATAGCCATGTGGTCCAGCTTTATTGGGACTACATCATTTTGGAGAGGCTGAGGATTCTATGTTTAAATACTCAACCTAGGGAACAAAAACACTCTGCATTTCCCTTTGGTTCCCCTGATGTGCTAGCTATCTAAATGCAGGGAGTACCTTTTAAGTGAAGGACATACCAATCTGCAATCCATTCATTTGCAGACTGAAGTGGTGCAGTTTAAATAGAGTTGCACCATGTACTTATTTGAATGCATAGATCAATTGACAACTAATGCTATAGTTTCACCTATTTAATAAAATAATTACACAATGTACTTCAATACCCCTTTGTCATGTTCAGCAAATGGAAAAGCTAATGCACTTTGGAATGGTCCTGCACTAAAGACTACCTGGTGCATATATGTATGTAATATGTTACTTGGGAATACATATATGAGCCCAATCCCCAAGAAATGTCACCAGCCTTGGCTTGACTATTTGCATTCTTGTTGGCTTGCATTAATTGGGACTGCTTTCATGAACCAAGTTTTGATTACAGTAGAACCTCTTTCAATTGACCACCCAAGGGACTGGAGAAATTGGTCGACATAAGGAACTGGTCAACATTCAGGGGAAAAATGGCATTTAAATATTATCATGTTTAGCTCCCAGGACAAAAAATGCAAGGCCAAGTTATTATTTAGATTGGATTTTTAAAAAGTTTTATTTCAAATATCAGTGAGAATTGACCCTCTTGTGATGCTTACTATTTGTATCATCTATACCTATAACAAGAGACAGAGAATAAACAGCCCACAATCAGTGTTTAAAAAAAACCCCTGAAAATTCATAAGCTTAAAAAAAATTGTAAGTTAAAAAAAAGTACTTGGTTTCATAGCGGACAGGCAGACCAATGCTATCCCTTGCCAGCCCATAGCATGTTACATAGCCCCAACAGCTAAAAACAAAACAAAACACTGTTTTACTTAGGCTGCCTGGCCTCCACTGGGTCTCCCCAGATTCACTAAATGCCAGAAGGTGTTTGATACGGTCCCTCACTAAAAGCTGTTGAGAAAACTCCACAGTCAGGGAATAAGAGGACAGGTCCTCTCATGGATTGGGAACTGGTTGAGGACCAGGAAACAGAGAATGGGTGTCAATGGGCAATTGACAAAAATAGTGGAGAGAGGTGGAAAGTGGAGTGCCTCAAGGATCTGTCCTGGGACTGGTGTTTTTCAACATCTTCATAAATGACCTGGCAACAGGGATAAGCAGGGAGGTGGACAAGTGTGGATGACTCTAAACTTTTCTGAGTGGTGAAGACCAGAAGGAATTGTGAAGTGCTCCAGAAGGATCTCTCCAAACTGGGAGAATAGGCAGCAAAATAGCGGTTGTGTTTCAATATAAGTGTAAAGTAATGCACTGGTGATGGGAACCAAAGTGAAAGGACAGTGGCTTCACTATGCACAAGCAACCTCATGTCCCTCACAACTTGGTACATGTCCAGGGACAATCGGCAGCTGGCGCAGGTCTGTCGGCTATGTGCAGTGTACCCACCTATAAAAACCCTTTCGCACATGCACTAGCAGGCATAGGGGAGGGATTGTCACGTGGCTTCTTGCTTTTCCAAGATGGGACAAACCAGACAAAACACAGGCCCACAGTATCTCGTTCAGTGGGCAACTTATGGAATTAGTTACTCTAATTCAGTAATTAGTTCAGTGGGCAATTAATACTCTGTGCAATGGTCGAAGTGGTCAAGATACAACTTGCAGAGGTGGTCAATATAGAGAGGTTACTCCCATAGTGTATATGCAGTGTCTGTCCATACTGTGAAAATTAGGTTAACTTAAGGAGGTGGTAGATATTATTATTATTATTATTATTATTATTATTATTATTATTATTATTATTATTATTATTATTATTATTATTATTATTTTTATTTTTATTTTTATTTTTATTTTTATTTTTATTATTTTATTAATTTATACCCCACCTTTTTGCACACAAGGCAGCTTACAATTTAAAAGTGCAACATGAAAACAATCATTAAAAACAATTTACAATAATTAAAAAAATCTAAAAACAAACAAACCCTGTGGATTTTCATATAAAAAGCAAGAAGCAAGAACGCCAGCCAGCCTGTCAACAATTAAAAGCTTTTTGAAATAAAAAGGTCTTCAGTCCATGCCGAAACGTTAGCAACGAGGGAGCAGTTCTCAGTTCTAAGGGAAGGGTATTCCACAGTTCGGGGGCCACCACCGAGAACCGATATAGAGAGGTGGTCAACTTTGGGGGTTCTACTGTATTTGCATGTAAGAAGACCTGTACCAAATGAAATTTGATTACCTGAATTAATTCAAATGTGACTATTTCCATCCGTTCAGACTTGATAAAGCTTGGAGGTGCATGTGGAGAGGGTTGAGTATTTTCATGAATTAAAATTTGAGAATTTAAAATTGGGACAATTAACTGTGGGTTAATACTATATAGATGTTGGAAGGATCTAGACTTGTTTCTCTAAGCAATTTATATATTTTTTTGCAAATGGTGTCTCCTTATGGGATCAGAGAGAAAACAGATATTAATACTAAAGAACAATGACATCAAAAAAGACTACTAAGAAACCAGAGACAAGGAAAGAAGAGGACTAGGGTGCTTTGCATTTAACAATGGACATAGTAAGGGAAATCTTTAGTTGGGAATTCTCACTGTTTGAGGAAAGGACCCTAAAGTTGACTGCAGAAAAATACCAGAAATTTCAGAATAAATTGAAAGGTAGACACTGGGATTTTGATTAAAAACAATTAAGGGCACAATCCATATGCAATGATGGGCTGGCACAAGTCCCTTGCGCTGGCCCACTGGTGTCGTAAAAGTGCCATAAAGGTCCCAGGCAGCCTACATCCAGAGGTGGTGCACATCCAAGTAGCCCTACTGGGGCTGCTGCAGCTTTACCCAGGGTAAGGGGAAATGTCCCTTGTCCCAAGTTGAGCTGCTTTGGCTCCAACCCTGCTCTGGATGTGGGGCAGGCCCGCTTGCCTGCCTGCTCCAGGGCAGGTTAGGATTGGACTGTAAAACATAAAGATGAGAAGTTGGAAGAGATCAGAGAACTGAATTTTGTATAAAATAACTTTCTAATACTGTAGCAGAATGATAATGGGTGATAATGTTTTTTGTGAAGTGTTTTTAACTTGTTTCAATTGTGTTTTTAATTGTGTTTACGTTTTTTGTATTCTTTTTTTATTGTTGTAAGCCACCTTGGATCCCTTCTGGGAGGAAGGCAGGATACAAATATAGTAAATAAATAAATAATAGAGGAATTGCAGACTAAACAAGAAATAGGGCATATTAAGCTATATAAAAGATGACAAGTAGCAAGAGATCTGAAGGCAAGAAAGAGAGAACGAATTAAAAGCAGAAAGGAACAAGAAAATGTTGGCATCCTTGTACAATGTGCTTCACATACATAATTTTAAATTGAGAGGGTAACAGAGGGAGTAGAAATAAGTACCCTAGTCCTTTTTTTTTGGGGGGGGGGATTTATTTGTCTAATACTTGCAGCTAGAATAGTTGGAACGGAGGGTGGCTTTCTTTTTAATTCTCTCAAAGAATGGGCAAACCAAGGGACATCTTCATATACGAGCTCTCGGTAAAAGAGGCTGTATTGCATCACCTTTGGAGTGGGCAAAATTGATTACACTCTTTCCTGATTATTCGTACTTAATTTGTTCCAGAAAACAGCTCTTATAGAGAAAGTCAATTAATTAATTAATTAATTAATTAACTAATTTAAATGGGAAAAATTCTAACTCATTCCAAAGCCATTGCAAGTTCTTCCAAAAATCACACTGAGGGCACAATCCTAACCAGGTCTACTCAGAAGTAATCCATATTTTGTTCAATGGGGCTTACTCTCAGGAAAGTGTGGTTAGGATTGCAGCCTAACAGCCCAATCCTGAGCTGCCTGGGGCACATGGCTGCAGGGGCGCTGAGAATGGCTGCCACCGCATCCTGCATGCCTCAGCCTGCCACAGGCGGTGCCTCGGGAGAAGGGGACTTTAGTCCCCTTTCCTCAGGTAAGGGAAGCAGCCCTGCCATTGGGCCACTCACTTTACCTTTTGGTCGGTGGTAAAGTAAAGGCATTGTAGGGCACTGAGCCCTACATGAACAGTCAGGATCCGGTGGAGCTCTGCTCCACCGTACCTGCCTCCTGTCTCCCCGCTCCCTCCTCCTTGCACGCCTCCCGCCTGCCCTCTCTCCACCCACCCCATGCCTCCCCACTCCCCGGAATGCCTCCTCTCCACCCCCCTCCCCGCCCCCACTTACTGTGCCGTGGCTGTCTATGAGACTGCCAAGCGGTGGACGCTGGGCGCCCACCCAGTGCTAGCCCAGCGGTAAGTGTCACAGATGTGTCTTATGGCATGTTTGCGACAGTGCGCGGCAGCACGAAGCCGCTGCACTAAGCTCAGGATTGGGTTCTAAATGCCTAATGCCATAAGGCAGTGTTTCCAAACTGTGGACTGGGACAGGTTGCTTGCGTAGCACCTGGTTCAGCCACCATTGAAAATACAGAGCTGAAAATACAGGGTACAGAACTACTGGGCAGGGTGGGTTTTCAGTGGGGAGAGGCCTGGTGCTTTGCCCTGAATAGGTGGGAAGATGGGACACTGGAAAGGGGGGAGGTCTGAGTGGTTGGAGAAAGATCCAAGTCTACATTCTGCTTTGACTTCTGAGCTGGAATGTTTGAATTCTGAGCTATGCAAAATAACAGCATAAGCATGCTGTGTAATGGGACCTTTAGTTGATGATGTCACTTCTGGCCATGACATCACTTCCTGGTTAATTACTTCACTTTTGGTGGGCCCTGACAGATTGTCATTCTAAGTGGGTTCCGGTGCTACAACATTTGAGAACCACTGCAATAAGGAAAACATAGTGTGGTATGATAAAATAAAGTAAGCAGCAATTAATAATATTTGCAACATTATAAAGCATCAATAAAGTGTTGACAATTAAAATGTTTCAAAAGTTGCAGTATCACATGATGAGGCTTAGCCCCTCAAGATTTAGTTGCAAACTGCAAACTCTCTTCCATTTCACTTAGTTTTCCACTTTTCCTCTGTGTTTTTTTCATTTTTCTGTTCCTTAGGACCCAAATTCACAATAAGTTCTAGAAACACAGCACTAAAACAGATACACTGTAAAAGGGAGTGTGTAATGCACATGCCTTGAAAGCATCCCTGTATATTTCCACAACAGACACAGTTGCAGATTCTGCAATAAAAACAAATATTTTTGTGCCTGTTGGGTGTATTTGGCAGAAAGGAAAGATGATGATAGTAGATATGGAAAACTCAGTTCACAAATTATAATGAGTTAGCAGAGCTGTGAAAAAAAAGCACAATTCCCCATGGAGCCGGGTTACACAAGCACTTTTTTACATCCTGCAAAATAAAAAGCAAGAGAAGCAATTGGTCATGGCCACTTAGGCAGGGAGACATAAGACAACAACAAGGGAAAATAAATTAATGAGAAGTCTAGTCAAAGTAGGAGAGAACAACCCACAAACCTTTAAACTAGAATAGATAACAGCTCCATATACTGGTAGGGTTGAACACAAATACTGTACCCATGTGCACTATAATTTTGCAACTCCAGCTCACAGGAAGGATGTTGCTCTTCCAATGTACTGTAATACATATATATATATATATATCCAAATACATTAGGAAATTATAATACAATGAGGGCGCAATCCTACCCTCAGCTGGAACAGGCAAGCCAAAAGGCTTGTGCTGTATCCAGTGCAGGATAGGGAACAAAAGTGGCTCAGCCAGACGTAAGGGGAAACTTTTTCCCTTACCTCTTGGTAAAGCACCCTGGCCCTTATGGGTCTCCCCAGACTTGCACCACCTCCTGAGGTGGCACAAGTCCAAGGAGAGCAGAGTGACTTGAAACCGCTCCGAGGAATGGGGGTTGGGATCTGGCATAACTGCCGGTTACCAGCCCCGCCTCCCGCTCCCCACTCGCCCACCCCCGGACCACCCACCACTCACCCTCCCCTCACACCGGAATGCCTCCCTCCTGCCTCCTCCCTGCCCATCCCAAAGCCTTGTGTCGGCCCACATTGGCCGACACAAGGCTTGCCATGCAAGCAGCTACAGAGGCTGGATTCAGCCTCCATGTGCCAGCACACCTCTGTGCGCTGGTGCGGCTTGCTTGTGAGGAGGCACAATTGTGCTTTATGACATATTTGCAACCCTTCTGGGCTGGTGCAAGGGACTTGCGCCAGCCCAAGTTCTCCTCTGGATTGCGCCCTAAATTGATCTTTACAAAGAGGGAAATTTCTTCTGGCAATTTTAATAGGATATAGATTTAGACTATTTAGATTTCTCTAATAGAGTAGAATGAAGTGCTGGACAAATGAACAGTCAGTTTCAAATCTTTATTCCAAAGAAACTGTGCTCAGAAGAGGATATTTGGTGCTATTTTTAACTATTTTAAATATGTATGCTTGTATAATAATAATAATAATAATAATAATAATAATAATAATAATAATAATAATAATAATAATAATAATACAGGTATTTATAAACCACCTTTCTTGGTCTTTATTCAAGGCAGTTTGCATAGGCGGGCTATTTAAATCCCCGTAGGGACTTTTACAATTGAAAGAAGGTTCTATCTTTCAAGAACCACAACATTCAGATGTTTCTTTCTGATCTGGTTTCACATTCTGGCCTCCATCCTCCCACGCTAAGAGCAGATGGAATAACTCAGCTCAGCTTGTCAGCTGCTTCAAGGTCGCATGGTGCCGGTGGCCTCAAACTGGCGACCTTCAGATGTTATCTTCAGGCAAATGGAGGCTCTACCCTCTAGACCAGACCTCCTGCCCATTAAAATTAAGATAGACATTTATCTATCCTAAATGGTAGGATAGACATTGTGTGTGTGTGTGTGTGCGTGCGTGCGCACACAGGCATTTCTCAAAGCCTGTGATCAGCATTGGGCAAAAACAACTTTTTTCCAAGTTAACCTTGATTCTTCGGGAAATATGACTACTCCTTAAGATACTTTTAAAGCTATGTTGAGGACAAGGTGACCAGATGCATCTTGTTATCCGGTGTGCTCCCTGTGGCATTTGGTGGGCCGCTGTGAGATACAGGAAGCTGGACTAGATGGGCCTATGGCCTGATCCAGCAGGGCTGTTCTTATGTTCTTACGATTGAAGCCAAAAATTCTAATTCCTTACTGCATTTATATTAATACTCCAAATTTCCACCCTTACAAAAGCTATATCTTGCAGTCTCTCTTATGACTAATCTTCAAATCCAAAACTCATTAAGGGCTCAATCCTATGCAGTGCGCGCCAGCTTGTGGTCCTCAGTGCCAGTGGAGCACTGGTGCTAGCTTAGCATTGGCCGGTGCTGGGCTAGCACAGGTGGAGCACCGGTGCTCTGCTGCTCGGTGGTTGCGCTGACTGCCAGGCAGTGGAGAAGTAGGTGGGTGTGTGGGGGAGGTGGGGAGGAGGCGTTCCAGGGTGGGCGGAGGCAGAGGGAGGGCAGGGAGTGAGCAGGCATGCCAGGGGGAGGAAACGGGGCAGGAGGGAGGCAGGACCACCAGGAGGGAAGCTTTGCTCCACCATATCCTGAGCCTCTGACCACCTGACACAGATGCTCTTAATTCTACGCCGACCCTTAGGTTGCTGTAGAATCGAGTAGCCTCATTGAGGGGCTACTCACCTTACCCAGGGGAAGGGGATGAATGTCCCCTTCTCCCAAGGAGCCTCTGGCACTGTCCACTGAGTGTGCAGGATGCGGTGGCAGTCATTTTTGGCACCACTGCAGTCTTGCTCACTGGGCAGCTCAGGATTAGGCTGTAAATCATTAATCTCTCTCTTGCAAAAAGTCAATAATTGCCTTCCAGTTTTTCATAAAGGTTTTTGTTGATTTCTCTTTAAGTAAAGTCATAAGTTTATCCATTTCTGCAGTCCATAAATTTTGTCCACTATTCTTCTATCAACAGTCTATACGTGGTTTTCTGAAATTGTGCATAAAGTATTCTAGTCACATATAATCCCCCTTCCCTTTCAATAAGATTTCACATTTAGGCTGACTAAGGACCAAATCCTATCCAATTTTCCAACCCTGGTGTAGTCATGCCAATGGGGTGTGCATTGCATCTTGTGGTGGGAGGGTAGTTATGGAGGTCTCCACAAGGTAAGGGAACATTGTTTTCTTGCCTCTGGGCTGCACTTCAGCTGTACCAGCACTGGAAAGTTGGATAGGATTGGGCCCTAAGCTGACAATGCTATTAACTTTTCTTTTTTATTGAAAAGCGGCAAATAAATAAATAAATAAAGACGAGGGGTAGAACCAACCGTACTGGTTGGTAGAACCAAAAGGTTTTGGGTTAGAGATACTGTGCAGTGCTGATATAACAGAGGGTGATGTGTAGATACCAGTACATAAGGATATTAAATTTTCTACTGTTTTGGTTTATTTGAGTGAAGCACAATTTAAAATGCTTTACAGATGATACTGGATGCCACAGAGCCTTAGTAAAATGTTGGAAGTTAATTCATTTAAATGCTGGAAATATGAAGCTTGTGATACTGATATGAAACATATGTGATTGGCTAGTACAAAAATCCAAGAATCCTGCAAAATGGTTAGTCTGTCCATTGTAGTAGAGGACAGAATTTGAACCTTGTTGTATTGATATTTGTTTGGTTATATTCAGAAGAATTTGCACAGAGATTTAAGATAGTTTATACTGTATTGTTAATATTGTTGTTATTATTATTGTGATAATGATGACATTTTTCACAGTCAGGTGTTTTTCACACACACGGGTGTTATTGACTGGTTTGTTTTATCCAGCCATCAAGTCCTTCTGAAGGACCTGGGATGCCTGGTTTTTATCCTATAAATACCATTGCAAAATGTAAGCTGTTCGCAGTAATGCTGCTTTTTGCAGTTGATTGATGGTACTTTCTGTGGCCTCGGTGCTGTTCAGGTGCTGTTCAGATGCTGTTCAGGGTATTTTGGAACAGCACCAAGGGTGCCAATCCCCACTGGGATCACTTTGGTCTTCTTCTGCCACAGCCTTTCAATTTCTGTTTGTAAATCTTTGTGGTTTTTTGCTTTTTTCCAGTTCTTTTTCTTCCACTCTGCTATTGTATTGGCCTCCATGTGTCTGTCAGTCTGTATCCAAAAGTCCCACATGGTTTTGACCTCTTCATTTTCTACTACTCTTTCTACCTGGTGTTGCCACAGCTTTTCTGACTCGGGTATGTTGTACTGTTTACGTAAGGCCCAGTGAGCCACATTATTGTGCCATTCTTTGTAATTGGTGATGGCTATTTTGGGATGTTCACAATATTTGGGATGTTCACAATATTATTATTATTATTATTGTTATTGTTATTATTGTTATTATTATTATTATTATTATTATTATTATTATTATTATTATTATTATTATTATAGCACCAGTGATTATAGTAAATGTCGTTTATGCAAAAAAATGGGATGAAACAATCAATCATCTCATTTGTGAACATCCCAAAATAGCCATCACCGATTACAAAGAATGGCACAATAATGTGGCTAAATTAGTTCACTGGGCCTTACGTAATAATAATAATAATAATAATAATAATAATAATAATAATAATGGCCATTGCAATAATTGTCTGGATGAGAAACTGGAAGCTAGTTGCATGCCTGAAGAAAAAAACTGGTTGAACAGAATTTTAGAAATTTCCCCTATGGATACATCAATGGACTTTCTATGGAGAGTTGACATGCTAAACATTTCTGTATGAAATGACAATTGTTTATTAGACACTGCAGTTTTCTTTATGCACAACATTAGACCAGATGGTTTTTTTTAATGTGGTTCTGTTATTATGCAATTTGAAAGTTTTACCATATAACAAATTGAAAAGAGAAATGTCCCTAGCCTGATTAAAATCCTTTCGGCTTGCCTCAAAATTGTTGGAGAAGGAGTTTGCAGCAAATGTGGGATTTTGCTGGCAATGAGTGTCATCCACAGATCTGGAAATTCAAGGGACCTTAACGGTTCATTCAGTTCCAATGCATGAGTGAAGCCAGTAGCCCCCTCCCCAAAGCATTCTTTTGCAGAAGAGAGCAAGCCACTACAGACCTCCCTATCAAGGTTCTGAAGCGCCATTCACCTTGTTAGCTGTGGTATTATTGAGTATTTAAGAACAGCAGTGCATCCTGGACCTTTTCTATTAAGGTAGTTATTGCTTACAACTCACCTAAAAAAAACATATTAGGGCAGAAAATTCTAGACTAGAGAAACAAGAAGTCTGGGTTAACTAAGCTTCTTACAGGGGATCCAGGAGAGAGACAAAACCTTGGCTCTAATGGTCAGAGGTAAGTATAGGCACACTGGGAATTGGAGAAGGTGAATCCTGATTGGTTGGGGCAGGTAGAATGTTGGAGGCAAAAGAAGATGTCTTTCAGCACAATGAAGAGCATCCTGGCACAATCAGTCTGGCACCAAGAAAAGGCACCCTGAGCCTCACTTTCATCTGTTTAACTAGAGAGTCATTCAAGTCACAGGGCAGGGCAATCAAGGTGGGCATATTAGCATATACAGTAGGAAGGTCTGGGGAGAAAGTTCTGGCTGGAGAAGGTCCTGCAAGAAGGTTGCCAATAGCTACTTAGTAGTTGGCAACCTTCAGTCTCGAAAGACTATGGTATCGCGCTCTGAAAGGTGGTTCTGGAACAGCGTCTAGTGTGGCTGAAAAGGCCGATTCGGGAGTGACAATCCCTTCCACACTGGGAGCAAGTGCAGTCTGTCCCTGGCCTGTCTCCCTGGCTATGGGCCTTCCTTCTTTGCCTCTTAGCCTCAGACTGTTGGCCAAGTGTCTCTTCCAACTGGGAAAGGCCATGTTGCACAGCCTGCCTCCAAGCGGGCCGCTCAGAGGCCAGGGTTTCCCACTTGTTGAGGTCCACTCCTAAGGCCTTCAGATCCCTCTTGCAGATGTCCTTGTATCGCAGCTGTGGTCTACCTGTAGGGCGCTTTCCTTGCATGAGTTCTCCATAGAGGAGATCCTTTGGGATCCGGCCATCATCCATTCTCACGACATGACATAACCAACGCAGGCGTCTCTGTTTCAGTAGTGCATACATGCTAGGGATTCCAGCACGTTCCAGGACTAGGCTCTCATGATTGGATGATTGAAGATAGCAATCTTTCAGAAGAAAGGAAGGTTCTTTGCCTGCCCAACTCTCCCATTTACTCATGCAGCACAATGATTTTGCATGGCATAGAGCAGCTGGCAGAATGAGGCCAAGGTTCCTGTCCTAAGGATGCAGGAACCTTTGAGCGTTAACACTGGCAGCCCAAATCTGGCCCTCTGGCCACTCTGTTTACACAGACTATGTGTTACCATCTGATCTACATACAAGGTTCTGGCTGAGACCTTCTCAGGGCAATGAGATGCTTAGGACAGATCCTCACCTTGGTCTGGCAGGTTAAGATACCAGAAATATTTTCAGCCAGGGAGGAATATGCCCACTCCTTTCCTGACTTGCCAGCCCAGGAACCATCACAGGTTCCATGTGCACAGGGCCAAGAGTCACTCAACCTTACCAAACACACACATCCCTCCAGCTTCAACTGGTACTTGTCGTCCTTGCTGTGAGAAATCCCCAAAGTCACCTCCTTCCAGGAACATTGCAGGCTTCCTTTGCCAGTAGATGGAAGGGAGTATTCTCTTGCGTTGGTGCCGACAGGTCGGCTGGCTGGCATGTGCCTCCCAGGGGAGGTGTTAGCAGGAGGTTGTGCATTTCTGGGAATTGTGCAGGCCAGGGAAGAAGGCTGTCATTGTTTAAGGGACAAGCCTGCATCAGGTTGCTGAGATCAGTGCTTGGCTAGCAGCAGAGATTTATGGGTGAAGACTGAGGGATCATTAGAACACTGGCCACAGAAGGATCTTTTCCTGTTGTTTGAACCACCTCTGCAACTTGCCATGACATCAGTGAGTCAAAACTGGTTCAGCTGTCCATCGTATTCCTCCCCTTAACCTTCAAATAAATTGTCCACCTTTCACTTTTTATTCTTTAAACATCCAATGTAGATTTATCTGTTTGTATATCCAACCTTTGCTTAATTAAAAACATTACTGCATAATGGTTTCAGAAACCATTTCGAAACAGTTTCTGAAACTGGGTGGGGAGGAGGAGGTGTGTATTGGTGACATTGCAGGCACAAGCCAATCAGTACTCTCCCCACCCAGCTTCTCCCCATTCAAACCTAATCATTCCAAACAGATGCAAAATGTTTTTTAGAGCTTTTTAGGAGAGAGAAAAGTTTTTTAGGAGAGAAAAGTAAACTTGGTTTGAACATGGCAAGGGGGCTTCCAAATCTTCCCTGCTGCTTTGCAAATGTTACATTCGTCTTCGCTCTATGTGGTGTATTAATATTAAGAATATATATGCTGAGGTGATATATAGAGGGGGTGCAAAGCACTAAGTTTGGCAGGTGCCTCACTGTGCCATGCAAGCAGCCCCTCCCCCTCCCTTCAGAGTCATTCTGGGCCACTAGAGCAAAATGGAGGGGGAAGTGTTGCTTGCATGACATGGTGAGGCACCTGCAAAACTTAGGGCTTTGCAACCCCCTCTAGCTACACTGCTGGTGGGAAATGATCTTGATTCACAGTTGGTCTGATCCAGCAGGGCTCTTACCTACAAACATCTCATGGTAGAAAACCCAAAAGCTGGGGAGGTGTGTGGATCTCAGATGTCACTGACCCATATTTCTCCCCCTGATTCTACTTCTGCTCTGCTGATATTTCTGGGAAGTGTGTGGTGTTTGGGGGATGGTATAGGAAGTGTTCAATGAAAAAGCCCTTTGTGAGAGTTCAGGAGCCCCTGCCTTCCCACAGCCAGCTTTGCAGTGGCGCCGACGAAAGGAGGGTTTTGCAGAGGCCAAAAGGGAAGTATATGAATGCTGGACTTCTCAGGGTGAAGGACGCCCAGCGGGCAGAGCAAGGCTGCAGGGAGGGGAGAGACACAGCTGATGAGGAACACAAAGCGCAACCACATGGCCTGCACTTTTCACAGATGCTGCTGGGCAGAAGGGAGGAGTCAACTATATACAAAGGAATGTCCACTGTGCAGAAATGGATTGAGGGGCACTGAAGTGCACATGTGCCAGTTAATATGCTCTAGTATACAACTTTAGTGCAATCTTCCACTTTCCTTACACACAGAAGCCCTATTCACATGTTATATTCAACACACAGTTTGTGAACAGTGTACAGATGATTGCTGAACTGTATCCATGCACCATTCACATGTTATGTTCAACATGTGTACAAAAGTACTCTACATTTTTGAGGAGTCCAATTCCTATGTTTACCCTTAAATTAAAAACCATTTCTGCCCAATGTTGCATATACACAACAGGGATCAAATGTATACATCTGTGGGCTTGGGCAGAAATGGGTTAAACACATATACAGTCATGCATACAAAAATATGTACATGTACAATTGCACATGCATACAATGCAATGTGTGAATACTTCTGGAGAAATGCAGTTTCTCAGACAATCAAGCATGGGGGGGAATGTCAATTTTTCACACATGAAATGAATGTTACATCATCCTACAGGACCACAGTTTGGTCAGGCAGAGGGTCCCTCACGTTTACACTCTGGCCCAGATTCCAAGGTCACCACCAATGCTTCCACACTACATGGTTCCACACTGCTGTCATCATCCAGGCTGCACCACAACTTGTGAAGGCATCTCTTTGTGTAGGTGCAGATGTGCTGCATGCTGTTCAACGGCCTCTGGTTGTGTGCAGCACCTTTGCCTGGTCCCGGATTGGAACCTCTGTCTCAGTAGCAAGTGAGATGCCCCAGAGAAATCCACAAGGAAGGCATGATGGAGAGAAGCACCTACTGCTGCTTAGCCTGGCATCTGGCATGCAGCAGTGCACTACCCTGGAATACGGAGGAGGCATCAGTAGAGGTGGGTGGAAATGGTTTTTTCATGGACTTCGATGTTTTCTGAAGTTAGAAGTGCAGAAAGCAGTGTGATGTGTTGTTATTCCAAGGGCGCATTTTTATAAATTATAGTTATAAATTATAATCTCTTTAAAAGTATACTACTACTAGGTAGGTGATATAGGTGGTATAGTGTCAGCAGATGCAGCCACATACATGTAGCAGTGTTAGAGAATGTTTTTTTTCTTTTTTGTAGTTTTTGCAGATTTTTTTTGTTTTATTACAAAATTGAGAAGTGCACAAAGTGGTGTTAAGTTTTTTATTTCGTTATCACCAATAAAACCCCATCTCTATGGATTAACAATTGTGGCCCATAGTCATTGCTACACCGCTTCTCCCACTTCGGTGTTCAGCTGTCATCTGTGGCCCAGGGTATTTTTACCCAGTTTATAGCCCAATCCTGAGTTACCTGGTGTGCAGGGCTGCTGTGGCACCAAAAATGACTGTCACTGCATCCTGTGCACTCCAGGCAGCCACCGGCTGCTCCTTGAGAGAAGGGGACTTTCATCCCCTTCCTCCGGGTAGACCAAGTAGCCCCACAATGGGGCTACTTGATTCTATGGCAACCCAAAGGTCAGAGTAGAATTAAGAGCCTCTGTGTCGGATGGTCAGCCCGACACAGAGGAACTCCCTCCCCTGGCCTGCCTCTTCCCCGTCATCTCCCCACCCACCCTCTGCCTCCCCCCTCCCCAGAATGCCTCCTCCCCACTTCCCCCCACACCTTCCTCCACCTACCTCTCTGCTGCTCAGCAGTCCCTGCGACTGCCGAGCAGCGGAGCTCCGGCACTAGGGCCTGCAAACATGCCTTATGGCATGTTTGCAACAGTGCGTGCTGGCACTGAGCCGGCGTGCAAATCTTAGGGTTGAGCCCTCAAGCTGGTGCACCTGCTGCATCAGTCCTTATATCAGATCTGACCATGATTATTCATTATTTGGTTGCATCTTGCCTGGATTACTGTAATATGCTCTACATGAAGCTGTCTTTGAAGGCCATTCAGAAACTCCCAGTGCAAAATGCTGCTGTGCCAGTGATGATCGGCATGGGGTGTAAATATTGTGCCTGTGCTTTGTGCTGGTAACTGGTGTGTCTCCAAGTTCCATTTTGCTTAGGCATGGGAAAGGCGGGATATAAATTTTTCAAACAAACAAATTTGAGGTGCTGGTTTGAGCCTCCAAAGCAGTGATTTTCAAACAGTGTGCCATAGTACCATATTGGTGTGTTGCGAAAGGTCCATGGGTGTGCTATGGGTTTGGAACACAGCATTGAAAATCAGTGTAGGAGGAAGAGGGACAGACAATTTGTTACTATAAGCAGTTGCCCTAGAAACAGAGATGCAGAATCCAGACAAGTCTCCCAGAAGCAGGAAGTGACATCACAAGAGGAGAAGACCATAGGAGGTCAGTGTACTATGAAAATAAAAACATTGACAATTGCTACTCTAAAGGCATAAATGGCTTGAGACTAGAGAACCTAAAAGACCACTTCTTGCCATACAGTCTTCCCTGTCCCCTAAGAACTTCTGAGAGGAACTTTCATGTGTGCCACTGCCAAGGGTTTTCCAGTTAGTGATGATTCATGAAAGGGTCTTATTCATGCTGGCAACCAAACTATGGAATCCCTCCTGCGGGAAGTGAAGTTATACAGAGCTTTTCCAAAACCTCACTAGTGGGAACCAGCAATGCGCAGGGGAATTAGATCACCAGGTTGTCAGAGATGAGAATCAGGACCGAAGTCAGAACAACAAACAGTGGGGGCGGGGGGGGAGAGACCATCATTGCCCAGCAAAGTCTCATCCCCCCCTTACAGGAATTCTGTGTAGGCCTTCCTGTTGAAAAGAACCAGTGACCAGCCTGGATGGGTGGAATCACGCCAGAACTTGGGAATGGTATACTATAACTGAGATGTATTGATAGCCACTAGCTCAGATGGCTTTTAAAAAGGGATTGGACAAATTCATGGATGGAGGAAGATCTACCAGTAATTATTAGTCAGTTCAGTTCAGTTTTATTACAGTTACCGACCAGCATAAAAATAACAATACATTCATAGTATACAACTGAACATACATACGACC
The DNA here is from genome assembly GCF_035046505.1 of Tiliqua scincoides. Lineage (NCBI taxonomy): Eukaryota > Metazoa > Chordata > Lepidosauria > Squamata > Scincidae > Tiliqua > Tiliqua scincoides. The sequence goes on along the minus strand of NC_089824.1, from coordinate 219,462,251 downwards.
CATCACAGCATCCTAACATAGGCTCTTGACAACATAAAATACTAACAATTAATAGATCTAAGACTAGATAAGGCTAAGTTTGGTCTAGTTATTGTGGATTGAACGGAGTACAGTAACTGAGGAAGGTACTTCTGAAAGTCTTCTAGTCCTTATTGAATTAAAAACTTATTCAGAATATAAATACTCCTCTATGAGCTACCTGGAAGGCCACAATCCGCTCTCTTCCTCCTGATCCATGTTCCCCGGCAGTCTACCTCTATCACTGCTGGGAATGACAACAGCAGAGGAGTGTTTCGTTTCACACCTTGCTTCCTGAAGGCACCTGGTTGGCCACTGTGGGAAACAGGATGCTGAGCTGGATGGACCTTTGGCCTGATCCAGCAGGACTCTTCTTATATCCTTAAGGGCAGAAGTAAAACGTCCTGACACACAGCTCGCTGGCTTGGAATGAAGTGAGAGGTCATGACTGGCCTTTCCTGTCACACAACCGGGAACCTCTCATGGTCTGCTCCCTGGGAATTTCTGTGGCTGCCACAGGTCGGCTCCTGCAGAGGTGCGGTTTCCTTCTGCTCTGTCCCCACCCAGGCTTGCTGGCATGGGCCTTTGATATTCAGGGGCTAGCGCTGGATGACGCCACCACAGCTGCTTCAGGACTGCAGCTACCCAAAGTCTGCCAAAACCTCTCCAGGCAGTTCTGCTGCCTCTTCCTGAGTTGGGGGGACACGGTGATTCTGCAAGAATTGGGACAGCTTTTTAGGAGCTGGTGGAGTGGAGGGGCCACCTGTGAACCGGGAAATCCCCATTCAAATCTCATCTCTGCCAAGAAAACACCATAGCTTTAGAAAAACCTCCACTTGCAATGCAGGGCTAACAAATATTGTTCTACCTTATAGGACTGTTGTACAGATGACATAGTTAGAACATGTGAAATGCTTCAAAAATATCAAAAACCTGATCATTAAATTTGTGACCAGGCTTTGCCCCAAAGTTTGCTTTTAATGCCAGAGTTTGGGCCTCAAAAATATTTTGTAACTTGGCAGAAAGAAAGAACGCAGCACCTCTTTGGATACACACAAAGTTCCTTTCCCTCACCAAGTAACCACAAGCAGAGACCTGGTGTTGCAATGGCCTACATTCACACTGGATCCACAAAACAGATGTCAGGGAGAGACAGCCAGAATTTGTGTGATGCACTCTCAACGCCAGTGCCTTTTTTATGATCCCCAAGAGTAGATTATTTAATACTTATTAACTTTTGTTGTTGTTGCTTATGCTGCTTTTTCAGTGTATGCAAAATGCCGAAGGCAGAACACAACATGAAAAGCACAAAACGTTTTATAAAAACTCCAAACACACAATAATAAAGTCATTAAAATAGCTCAGAGCAAGAAACCAGCAGGAAACCACAGCAGCACACGCAGAAAACCCCAGAACATGCAAGGGTTACAGCAGCAGTCTGGATGTGAAGAAGGCTAAGAAACTGGTTATTACTAAGTTAACACAATGACTATGGACATGACCTGGCAAAGCTAAGTCACATGTATAGCTGGAGTCCTATGCAGATCACCTGGCTTGGGCTCTAATGAGGATAGCACACCGCTCAGTAAAACTGTGTACGACGCATGTTTCAGTTATTTCAGTGGGAGAGTTGAGCATGTGCTCACAGTGAAATGATTGGGCTCTATATGCACTTAGCTTTGACTGAGTAGTGTGCAACATTTTTATTTATTAGGGATTCTTCCTACCTTTTTTTAGTATGGGCACCCATGACACTGTGAACTGTGGGACATTTTTCAAAAGACTACCAATGTCTGCTGCTCCGCCATGTCTTGTCATAGTAGTGGGGTTGTACAAATCTTTGGATCTCAGCAGCTGACCAGTATTCACTGTTTTAACCTTCTTTGCAGGGTTTCCAAGAGGAAATGCTCCATCTCAGAGCGATGGACCAGAATCAAGGGGGTGGGCGGTTTACTGTAGTCCAAGAGCATTTCCTACTCAGTCCATCTCTCGTGTCCATATAGTTCAAATCCGAGACACCAGATACAGCTGAGCTCTTCCTGATTACCCAGTTGCAAACTGCTCTCCATCCCAACCAAACCCCACCTCTGTTCTACTTGGCTCCACCTCAGATTCGCTGTGCACCAACCCACAACTGCTAGATTCACACCCTATGTTTCAGGGTCTGAGCCTCTTCAGCAGACCTGGAAACTCTACATAAATCTGCTCATTCAATATTATTTATTATAATATGGCCCAAGAGGGTTGCAAATGTGCCGTAAGGCACATTTGTGCCTCCTTGGGAGTCAGCTGGGCCAGCACAAGGATGCATGCTGGCCCGCAAAGGCTGAATCCAGTCTCCACGCTGACTTCATGAGGGAGCCTTGCATCAGCCGAGCTCAACTGACACAAGGCTCTGGGGAGGGCAAGGAGGAGGCAGAAGGGACGTGTTCCAGTGTGGGGGGAGGGCAGGCGGAGGGCGTTCCAGAGGGTGGGTGGGCGGGCGGGTAGCAGGGGGCAGGACTGGGACCCGGCAAACATGCAGGATCCTAGCCCCTGTTCCTGAGCAGCACAGAGCGGCTGCCACTTCACTCTCCTCAGACTTATGCCACCTCTGGAGGTGGCGCAAATCTGAGGAGACCCACTGGGGCTGTGGTGGCTTACCTGGGGGTAAGGGGAAGTGTTTCCCCTTACCTCTGGCTGAGCCACTTTGGTGCCGGCAAGAGCTATGCTGCATCCTGTGGGGGAATTTTGGCTGCTGGAGGTCTCCTCAGGGTGGGACATTTGTCTCCTTGCCCCAGAGTAAGCTCCAGCAGCCACAATGAGTCAACTCGGACCTGCACCAGTGATACTGCTGGTGCAAATCCATGTTGATCTGTGCTGGTGGATCAGACTCAGGAAGAGCGTACAGCGTGCATTGAAGCTTCCAAACCTGCCTCCTGCTTGGGCCCTAACAGCCAACCCCTACCCCATTGCCACCCTCCCCACTCCATTCTCCCCACACTCCCGGTCTTACCTGCTCTGGTGAGTCTCCTTTTCCCTGCTAGTGCATGCGGGAAGGCTCTGGCCTTCTCACCAGCACACTCAGCCTTTGTGCCAGCAAAAGCACTTCATAGTGTTTTTGTGACAGTGTGAAGGCCTGGCGCACCTCTTCCTTCGGATTGGGGTCTAAGGGCTTGTGTATTGTCACCAGGAATTTGAGGCAGAAGCATGATTGAACCTGGGGCTTACTAACCTCATGCACATGTGGCACAATCCTATGGATGTTAACTTGGAAATGTACCCGTTCCCACTTCCTAGCAAAATGTGCATAAGATTCCAGCCTTGAGTTCTAGCTAGATGTTCCATATGGATAAACACACATATCTTTCTGACTTTTAAAAAAAAATTGCCTGCATTGGGAGGAATGACAGGAGAGGGGCTGTTAACCCTTTTCCCATTTGTCTGTCTTTGTTCAACATTTCTGTCCTCTCCACCTCCCTGCTTTTCCACCCACAGGAAAAAAGAGACAAGTGCTTGCTGCAGATCCACTTTTAGATAAAAGTTCTCCTTTCTGATATGCAGAATGCCACAGTTCTCCACCTCTCCTTCCTCTTCCCCACCGTTCCTCCCAGCCATCCTGGAGTGACTGAGCACCCTGGAATCTGAGAAGCATCACATGCTGTTTCTGTGGTTGCAGACCTTGTTGGAGCTGGAATAATACAAACCACATTGACGGTCTTTGCAGGAGCAGTACATGCGCACTCAGGGTGTGCTGGGAGAGTGCCTTGAACCCAGTCGCCTCACTCCCACTTGAGATCTGCTCTTGACTTTGAAGACTGTGCCAGAACCAGAACCATTCTTGTTCCAAAGCCTGACCTTCTTCCAGAGCCTGGATTTTGCCATGTGATGGAGGATCTCCAGGCACTGTGCTGTTTCCAGATTCTGGTCTGGACAGCTGCCTAATCCCTACTATACTGAGGCTTATTGTTCTGTGGTCCCTGGAAGCATCTTCCCCCTTAATGAGCATGCACGCGGTTGCAGTTTCAGTGTTGGCCTTTGAAAAAAAAGATATTCAATGTATCTGGAACTTCACACACTGTGTGGTATTAATTGCCAACACCACTATTTGAAAATCTTTATTATCCTATCTCATGGTTCTGGCTGACACAAGGGTAGTATTGTAGCTTCAGGGGGAGGCTAAGTGCCACAGGTGCCACAGTGCACGGTGTAAGTGACCCCTCCCTCTTGCAACTGCATTGCGGTTGATGCTCAGAATGGTTCTGATAGTGAGACAGGCTGTTTACATGGCGCACTGTGATGCCTGCAATACTTACCCCCCCCCCCGTGTAGCTACACTACTGCACAGGCCTGTGTACCCATAGCCATCATTTCCCTTTCCAGGCTTGGGTATATTTCAGGGAAGCCAGTATGGGTGAGTCGTACCCTGACCACCAGTCCTGTAAAGGTACTGCTATGTGGCCTCCTTATACAGTATCCTGACGTCCAGAAAGTCAAGAATCTTCAGCCAGCTTGACGAAGGAGCAGTCTGGCTGCCACACACAGCCACCTCCCAGCTTCTGCTCTCACTGCCTGCATTTCAGATAGCAGTGAAGAACTTATTTCATTAGGCTTTCGGTGAGTTTCTGTGTCTTTTTCTCTGTGACTTGATAATTTTTCATTTGGTTGCTTTGTTGATGTTGAATTATTTTACCTTTTTTTTACATCTGATGAAAGCCACCTTGGTGGTCCTCAGAATGTGGTAGAAAAGTGGCTAACAAATCTTTGGAAGAAACAAATCTCTTGGCCTTGTGAGCATTTCTGAAAATGCAGATGGGTTTCCAAGCCTGGCCTCCTGACTGACTGAGGGCCCTACATATTGGTTAGAGATGAATTCTACAAGTGCCCCTGCCCAGCATATGATCTTCTCTGGGGTGGGGGTATGCTCTGTTAAATGCAAGGAACTTAGGGCAGAGTTAAACATGGTTAATTGGCCATAACATGATAGAACACAGATATTCCAACAGTTTGTTTCATTGCGTTCAGTATTAAATTACCTTTCAAATGATATATAACATGATGGTATTATTCGTACTTATCAAGGTCTTCACAAATTTGGCCACTAGTGTGAAACTCAGCTTGTTGCCCCCCTAAAGCTTGTTGTCTGGTGCAATTATCCCCTGCACCTCCCTTAGCTATGCCACTGGGTGATGTCCACTGGCTTAGATTTAAAAAGACACAAAACAAATTCATGGGGTTTATCAATAGATATTGGCCCAGATAGCTCAATGGAGCCCCATATTGGGAGGGAACAGGTCTCGGAATACCTGTTGATAGGCGGGATCCATGGCAGGAGCGGGGTCTTGCTTTCAGGCCCTGCTGGTCCATTCCACCAGGGATATCTTTTTATTATTCAAGTATTTATAACCAAGCATTCTGTCTTTCCCGCTCTTGTGGCTTTGGGAACAGACCTCAGTTCTTCCAGAACACACATTTAAAGGGTTTATTATTTCAAGAGAAGAAAATAGTGAACAGCCCGTATTAGATCAAGCAATGGACATATCCAGTGATTTCTATTTCCTGAGAACTTCATCAGCAAGCCTAATTTCCAGGATCAGGAACTGTAGACTTCAGCTCTCCTGTGCCAGAACATACATAAAACAGGTGTTTTTGTTAAGAATGGTGTGAACCGCAGTCCAATCACATTGTTCCACTCCACCATCCATTCTGTAGACTAGAATATTGCACTGTTTTTATTGAAAAGGGTGTTGGAGCATCACACAAAGACTAAAATGCATTTGGTGACACTTTGGGAGCATAGAAAGACTTAGTCCTTGAAATCAAAAGACTGTATGCAAGTACTTCCCACATGGCTCAACAGCACCACCTGCAGGCATTTCTTAAAATCTGAGTTTATTATATGACATTTATGCAGTGTAAACCTGTGCATGTTTACTCAGAATCACCTACCAGTAAGCTCAATGGGACTTAATCGGAGCATGTGCTTAGGGCTACAATCTTAAAACAACAAAAGGGTGGTGTATTGTATAGAACACAGAACTATCCTACTCTGATTTACAATTAACAATGATAAGAACATGCCTGGTTCTTCAGACCGAAGTTCCATCATCTGGTACTCTTGTCTCCAGTTGTGGCCATCCATATGCTTATGGGAAACACACAAGCATTGAGGATGGCAGCAGTGAGGAACAAGGGCTTCCCAGCCATGGCACCTTGCTTTTGGAATGCCTCGCCCTCCCCACCCAGCAGGCTTGCTCTTTGTTGATTTTGAAAAGAACCTGAAAATGATTTTTCAGGTTTTAATATATGCTGCTGCTGCTATACCTGACTTTGATGCTTGTGATTATTTATTATTGTGATTCATATTGATACATTTGTGAACTGCCTAATAAAGCTCTATAGCTAGGAGGCAAGGTATAAATATGTTAAATTAAAAAGCTGGAGAAAAACACATTACAATTGGGACCTCTGTATCTGCAGATTGTGTATCCACAGATCTGGCTCAACTCGGGTCCCCCGGACCTGCATTGAGCCAGTCTTGGCCCCACTGGTGGCTACTGGAGCTGCGCTCTGGTCACCTCCGGAGGGCTTTCTGAAGCTCATTGCTTCTGCGGACATCAGAATGGCCATTGCAAGCCAAATAACATGCCTTTTGGTTTCCCAAGGGAAACAGGAAGTGACATTTTTATGCCATATAAGGCATTCTGAGGTCCAGGGAAGTCCTCCAGGGGCTTCAGAGCCCCTCAGAGGGCTTATAGGACTGAATAGCGCAGATTATCTGTGATTTTCGGTATCCGCGGGGGCCCGAGAACAGACCCCCAGTGGATACCGAGTTCTAACCTGTATTAGGATTTGTGTGCATCCTCCTAGTTTCTCCTTTTTCTAGTACTACTTTCATAACTTTGTGTACCTTGGCTCAACGATCTCCGACACTCTTTCTCTCGATACCGAGCTAAACAAACGCATCGGTAAAGCAGCTACCACGTTTTCCAGACTCACAAAGAGAGTCTGGTCCAACAAGAAGCTGACAGAACATACCAAGATCCAGGTCTACAGAGCTTGTGTCCTGAGTACACGTCTGTACTGCAGCGAATCATGGACTCTTCACTCACAACAGGAGAGGAAACTGAATGCTTTCCACATGTGCTGCCTCCGACGTATTCTTGGCATCACCTGGCAGGACAAAGTTCCAAACAACACAGTCCTGGAACGTGCTGGAATCCCTAGCATGTATGCACTACTGAAACAGAGACGCCTGCGTTGGCTCGGTCATGTCGTGAGAATGGATGATGGCCGGATCCCAAAGGATCTCCTCTATGGAGAACTCGTGCAAGGAAAGCGCCCTACAGGTAGACCACAGCTGCGATACAAGGACGTCTGCAAGAGGGATCTGAAGGCCTTAGGAGTGGACCTCAACAAGTGGGAAACCCTGCCCTCTGAGCGGCCCGCTTGGAGGCAGGCTGTGCAACATGGCCTTTCCCAGTTTGAAGAGACACTTGGCCAACAGTCTGAGGCAAAGAGGCAAAGAAGGAAGGCCCATAGCCAGGGAGACAGGCAAGGGACAGACTGCACTTGCTCCCAGTGTGGAAGGGATTGTCACTCCCGGATTGGCCTTTTCAGCCACACTAGACGCTGTTCCAGAACCACCTTTCAGAGCACGATACCATAGTCTTTCGAGACTGAAGGTTTCCAACAACAACTTTCATACTACATTAAACACCCTTTCTGTCACCCCTCCTCCATGTTTCTTCAATAGATTGAAGCACTTCTGCAAACATGAAGTTCACCACAGGAGCCTACCTTTATGTACTGTACTTCCTTTGGCTGCTTCATGATGAGTAAAGATGCTTCCTAATAGTTTTAGAGGGTTTCAGCAGGAGGGCACAGAGGCCAGCAAGAGATAGATCTTGTTGAAACAAGTCACAACTGACTGTCCATAGCCATTTGCAGTGAAAGTTCATTTATGGTTTCCTATTGCACTCAATATGCTGGCACATGGGTTTCTTATATTCAACATTAGTGGTGTTGGTTGTTGATTTAGTGAATAATCTGCAAGTTTCGCATCTCTCTTTTACATGCAAGTGGGGGGAGAAACAGGTTGTTGCCACTTTTTCATACAGAAGATGAGCCCTGCTGGATCAGACCAAAGGTCAAGCACCTTGTTTTGGGCAGCCAAATGCCTCTGGGAATTCCTCAAGCAGGGCATGAAGTCAACTGTCCTCTCCAGTTGTGTCTCTCCAGCCTCTGAGCATGGGAGTTCCATTCTTAATCAACTTAATAAGAACTTGAGAGGCCTGCTGGAGAAGACCAACGACAATCTAGTCCAACATCCTGCCTGGCATAGCAACGAACCAGATGCTTCTGGGATGTGTCAATCCACTGCAGTGAAACTCTAGTCTAGCTCCGCCCCTGCCCCTTGGCCTCAACTCATGTTTAAGTCTTAATGGGCAGCCAGAGCCTTTTCGACTCAAGTCAGATTCTTTTTAATAAACGAGTCAGGTGTGGCTCCATGGAAAAGACAGAGCTGCTGGCAGTGTATGTGTATGTCGGAGTTCTCATTTAACACTCCCCTGATGTCCCTATTCCATCTGTAAACTAAAGCTCTGTTGTTGTTTGAGCGAGTGAAGCAGTGCAGAAAGTGCTCAGTTTCCAAGTCTCCACTTGTTATCAAGAAAAACTCCCGAGTCCCAGGTCATTTCTGGTTTCAAAACACGTCTCGAGTCCATATGACTCAGGAAAACACGTTTGGTGATGCAAGTCTGAGTCTTGAGTTGCCCATTCCTGTTAATTTTCTTTCCTCCTGCCAGCACTTGCATCTATTATATACCTGGCTGTTCAGGGTTCAGGTTCTTTTTTTTCCCTGGCTATGTTTGAATTGATTTCATTGCAACTCTGTGGTATTATTCTGTGATGTATGGTGTCTAGAGAACTCCATTCTGGAGTAGAGAAGCAGGCTAGAAATCATAATCAGGACTGTGGCCTCCCACTGCCTGGTAGTCAGAGAAGGAACCTCTACGTTCAGATACTGTCCAATCAACCATAAGTGCATAAAGCCACCAACTGTCACCATCTGCCTCAGAGATTTGGCCAACCCCCTTCTACAGACCTCTCACCTTGGCTGGCCCTACCTTTTTCCTGCACTTTTAGCCCCCCCCCCGCCGCCTTTTGCATAATCCCTTATGGCAGTGTTTCTCAAACTGTGGGTTGGGATCCAGCAGGTATGTATTTCGTTTTCATTTCATTGTGTGTATTTCAGTGAGTACATTTCAGTGTATTTCATTTTTATTATATTAGACTTGATGCCACCATGGTATGTGACTGCATTGGGGGAAAGGTTATAGATCTGTCCTTTTAATCGGCTACTATGTACAGGTGGGACCTTGGTATCCACTGATTTGGCATCCACTGATTTGACTCACCACTGATACCAGGGTCCACCTTTAAATGTCTTGTAACAAGGAATAAAAGCGCCAACATCCAATTTCCTACCTTTGTTTCATTTCATTCCATTAGATCAGGGTGTCAAACTCGTTTCATTACAAGGGCTGAATAGCATTCATGATGCCTGCTAAGGGCAGGGAGTGATGTCATTAGGCAGGAAGTGATGTCATTAAACAGGTCATAACCAAAAATAAGCACTTTTTCTCACTTAGGAACTCATTAGCTGCAAATGGCAGAAGAGAAAATGCACAAATCTTGACCATATTTCAAGATATGGGACAGCCCCATTTTCATGTCGGCTGCCCTTTCAGCAGTAACTGCTTAGCACTGCTCAGCAGCTGAGAGCCTGAGGGCCAGATAAAAAGCTTCCATGGGCCGCATCCAGCCCCCGGCCTTATGTTTGACACCCCTGCATTAGATTCTATTATTCACTCCATCTATTGGCTGAATGTGGTATGGCAGTGTTTCTCAAACTGTGGGTTGGGACCCACTAGGTGGGTCGCGAGCCAATTTCAGGTGGGTCCCCATTCATTTCAAATTTTATTTTTAATATAATAGACTTGATGCTCCCATGGCAGGGGACTGCATTCGGGGAAATGTTGCAGATCTGTACTTCGAACAAGCTGCTATGCATATTCTTTTAACAATTTACTCCTGGGTAAGTGTGGGCAGGATACCAGCCTCGGATTGTTAAAAATGTTCCTGCTTGATGACATCACTTCCAGTGGGTCCCAACAGACTCTCATTCTAAAAAGTGGGTCCCAGTGCTAAGTGTGTGAGAACCACTGAGGCACGGCATCTATACCGCTACATTTTGGGGCGACAGAGGAGGAGTAGGAAACCTGGAAATGGGACTTTAAAGCAACTTTTCCACTGATTTGGGATCCACTTATTTTTTTTTAGTCCACTAAGGGTCCAGACCAGAACCCCATAGAGGCACAACGTGTACATGCTTTCAACAGTGGCAGTCAATGTGGCCTACTGCAGCTAAGTGTGAACAGGACTGCAGCCTTTCGGACGTTTTGGGAATGTTTAAAAGCCATTTCCGTCCAGCGTTGCATATGCGCAACAGGGAAGAAACGGGAGACACGGATCTCATTTTTTAACTTATACTTATGATAAACATTTAATTTACTGAATTGATTTGACCTTGTCGTGGAGGGGTGTTAAAGTGTGCTTGCTTGATGACGTCACTGCCAGGGAGATGACGTCACTCCCAGTGGGTCCAGAGAGTGCTAAGGAGACTGCGGAGCGCTGCCTGAGGGGTCTTCACTGCTCCCCGTCTCAGTTGCTCGCCCCAACAGCTGGCTCCTCGGGGGCTGCTGGGTCTTGTAGTCACTTCCAGCGAGGCAAACAGCGCGAAGCCACTCTACCCACCCACGTCGAACTGCATCCCCCACAATGCCTCGCGACCCAGACCCACTTCAGCGCGGCGCGCGCACCCCCATCTGGGAACGGTAGTCCCGCCCGCTCGGGCTGACTGGAGCCGACAAAGCGGCGAGGAGGCCACGGGACTACAGCTCCCATAGTGCCCCTGGCCGGCTGGCTGGCGAAGCCCCTCGGCTGCTTTTTTGCCGCGGCTGGCCGGACTGAGGCGCGGCTGGCTCGGCGCTCCCCGCCGCTCGCGGTCCCTGCTCCAGGCGCGCAGCCGGGGAGCCGCGGAGCCGGCGCCATGGGCGGGGGAGAGGACATCGTGCGCATCGCCAAGCGGCTCGACAAGATGGTCGCCAAGAAAACCGCAGTGAGTAGCTCCGACCAGCTCCCCTCAGCGCCTCGTAGTCCCGCCCCTCCTGAAAGCCCCGCCCTGCGCCTATGTCGCCTCAGGGAGAGGCGTCTTGAAGGCGCCCCTCCCCCATCAACCTGGCCGTTAGCCCCGCAGCCTTTTAAATTCTCGGCTCCGCCTACACCCATCCTTATGGCTGGCCCCGCCCACTGTCTCGCGCAACCGTCTCAGGTGCAGCGCGTTTTCTACCTCAGCCCTTAGCCCCGCCCCGTGTACCTCGTGCCGCCTCTCTCGCGACTCCGCCCACCTAGTTGCCCCTGCAGAACTTTTAAATACTCGTCCACACCCACCCCTTCTGGTTGGCCCCGCCCAACTGGCTCGTGCAACTCTTTCCTCTCAGAGGCGCCTCACCTCAGTCCTCAGCCCCGCCCTGCCCGCCTCGTGCCGCCTCTCGCACGACTCCGCCCACCGCCTCGCCAGAGCTGCCCTCGGAAAGTTAGCCCCGCCCTCTACCTCCCTCAGCAGAACCCCGCCCTTCTTCAACAGTTCCTCCTCGGTGGCCACGCCCCCTCACAGCTCATTTGCATAGGGTGAGTGGCTTTGTTGTGCTTTGGTTGCTCTCAGCAGATCAGTGGCTGGCTTTCTGCTTGCAGGTGTCAGGAGGAGCTCGCAAATTCCATTTCAACGTATAAACAGGTGCAACAACCGGTGGCGTAGCTGGAGGGAGGGCGGAGCGCTCAGGCTGGCAGAGAGCCTCAGTGAGGCAGGCAAGCGGCCCCTCCCTTTGGAGCCATTCGGGGGGGGAGAAACGGAGCTCCGTTCCCCCCCCCCCAGGAATGGCTCCGAAGGGAGGGGTCGCTTGCCCGCCTCGCTGAGGCTCCCTGCCAGCGGGGAGAGCCAAAAAGAGACGGCCGAAAATGACGGGATACGCCTGACTTTGTCCATGAACTGCTATCTGCATGTGCTCCTCTCTCTTCATCCTCAGCCCCACCTGATCTTTCTTAGCAATTACTTTCCACTCAAACGTATCATTCAGCATTGCAGATAGTGGGGTTTGTTTTGAGGGGTCTGGTCAGACTGGTAAGTGAACATTTCAAGACAGGGCTAAGAGGAAGAAAACCACCCCTGGTCTCAAGGGCACCCTGTTCAGTAAGAGTGCCTGGGCAGCGCAGGTCTTCCCATGTGTCACATTCCAGCACTGAAGATGGCCAAAGGGATGACAATGTCACTTCTGATTGCTATGGCAGCCAATTGCATAACTGCAAAAGGACTGGACTAACTGTGTAATAGTAGTAGTGCTTGGCATTTAGGTCAGTGATTTTCAAAGTGGGCGCTAGCGCCCCCCAGGGGCGTTGAAAGTAAAATGGGCGTTAGGGGGGTGATGGGGACAAAGTGGGCGATAGGGGGGCAGTGACAGTTCAGGCCAGGTGAAAAACGCTGGCCACCACCAAAAAAAGTGGTTCCAGGTGGCCAGCGTTTGAATTTGGCGCGCTTTGTCCTTGCGCGCCTCTGATTTGTTTTTCTCTGCCTGGAGTCAATGAGTGGGAGAAGGAGGCTCCTCCCCCCCTCACCGCTCAGAGCGCTGCAGACTTCTGAGGCAACAGCCTCGTGAGTGCTCTTCCCCCGCGCCGCTTTGCCGCCTGCCTCCCTGCTTGTGTGGCCACAGCCTCAACGCTGGTCGTGGTGCCTGCCTGCTGCCTGTGTGGCCACAGCTGCTTGCCTATGCCATGTGCCTGCCATCGCCACCACAGCCTCTGCAGCGGCGTTGTGCTGCCTGCCTGCCTGCCTGCCTGGGACCAACACAGCTCAGCAGCAGCCTTCATACATACGCTTTTTTTTATAGTGTTGTATTACTTGTTTTGAATTTGCAGTAGACTATTAAGCAAAGAGGTGGGGGGCGCTAGGAATTTTTCCTGGGCCTCAAGGGGGCGTTAGCCCGAAAAAGTTTGGGAACCACTGATTTAGGTAATGCCTTTGGATGTTCAGTACTTCACTGTGGTAATCTTTACAACTACCCCATGTATTGTAGATTGCAGGTACTGAGGCCAAGAAGGAGTGGCTTCCCTAAGACTATTAACAATCCTATACGTATCTCCTCAGAAGTAAGTCTTATTAAGTTCAATAGGACTTACTCCCAGGTAAGTGTGTATAAGATTGCAGTCTGAGAGCCCAGTCCTGAACTCAGTGCGCCGGCTTTACACCGGTGCACACTGTCGCAAAACTGCCATAGGGCACATTTGTGAGTTTTGGCGCCAGGCAAGCACCCGTGCTAGTCCAGTGCTGGCTGGTGCTGGGCTAGCGCTGGGTAGGTTTCTGGTGCTTGGCGGTCACACGGACTGCGGAGCAGCAGAGAGGAAAGCGGGGGCAGGGGGGAGGCGTTTCGGGGAGGTAGGTGGAGGTAGGTGGAGGGTGGGGAGGAGGCGCGTCAGGGAGGCAGCGAAAGGACAGGGGGAGGCATGCTGGGGGAGGGAGCAGGGAGGGAGGCAGATGGGACCAGTGAAGTGACGCTCCACCTTTTCCCGAGGTGCTGCCCATGGCTGCCATGGGTGTGCAGGATGCAGCGGCAGCTGTTTCTGGTGCTGCCGCAGCCACACGTCCTGGAAGCTCAGGATTGGGCTCTGAGTGAGTCTGTGGCAGTGGCACACTAAGAACATAAGAACAGCCCCACTGGATCAGGCCATGGGCCCATCAAGTCCAGCTTCCTATATCTCACAGCGGCCCACCAAATGCCCAGGGAGCACTCCTGATAACAAGAGACCTGCATCCTGGTGCCCTCCCTTGCATCTCACATAGCCCATTTCTAAAATCAGGAGGTTGCACATACATATCATGGCTTGTAACCTGTAATGGATTTTTCCTCCAGAAACTTCTCCAATCCCCTTTTAAAGGCATCTAGGCCAGATGCCGTCACCACATCCTGCTGCAAGGAGTTCCACAGATCAACCACATGCTGAGTAAATAAATATTTTCTTTTGTCTGTCCTAACTCTCCCAACACTCAATTTTAGTGGATGTCCCCTGGTTCTGGTATTATGTGAGAGTGTAAAGAGCATCTCCCTATCCACTCTGTCCATCCCCTGCATAATTTTGTATGTCTCAATCATGTCCCCCCCTCAGGCATCTCTTTTCTAGGCTGAAGAGGCCCAAACACCGTAGCCTTTCCTCATAAGGAAGGTGCCCCAGCCCAGTAATCATCTTAGTCACTCTCTTTTGCACCTTTTCCATTTCCACTATGTCCTTTTTGAGATGTGGTGACCAGAACTGGACACAATACTCTAGGTGTGGCCTTACCATCGATTTGTACAACAGCATTATAATATTAGCCGTTTTGTTCTCAATACCTTTTGTAATGATCCCAAGCATAGAATTGGCTTTCTTTACTGCCGCCGCACACTGGGTCGACACTTTCAGCGATCTGTCCACCACTACCCCAAGATCTCTCTCCTGATCTGTCACAGACAGCTCAGAACCCATTAGCCTATATGGGAAGTTTTCATTTTTTGCCCCAATGTGCATGACTTTACGCTTACTTACATTGAAACGCATCTGCCATTTTGCTGCCCATTCTGCCAGTTTGGAGAGATCCTACCGGAGCTCCTCACAATCACTTCTGGTCTTCACCACTCGGAAAAGTTTGGTGTCCTCTGCAAACTTGGGCACCTCACTGCTCAACCCTATCTCCAGGTCATTTATGAAGAGGTTGAAGAGCACCAGTCCCGGAACAGATCCTTGGGGCACACTGTTTTTCACCTCTCTCCATTGTGAAAATTGCCCATTGACACCCACTCTAATTATTCCCATTGATACCCACTCTAATTATTAACTTCTTGATTTGTAACACAGTCTTATGAATCAGTGTAGCTTTGGAAACATGCTCAGGTAAATGCTGTCCTCTCAAAAACAGCCCTCCACCTGTTTTGTTATGTAGAGATTAGTCCTCAACTTATATAATTATGTGTCAGACATCCCAGAAGAGGCCCTAAGGTGTCCCACTATTTAGAAGCAAAGAAAGGTTCAGAGATCAGTATTTCCCTTCTTTCCTTCTCTTCCTTCCTTCGAGCTACCTTCTTCCCAAGGAAAAGGGAGTGTACTGTCCCAACAGTAACCAAACCCAGACTCTTCTTGTTTTTTTCCTCTTCCCTCTTGCTAGTAAGTTCAGAGAACCTCATACCTCCTTGGAAGCAACAGGCTGAGTTTGGAGATGGGTTTTGCCAACCACACTCCTGGGAAGAGACTGGCATTGTAATGGGAAATTCATGGTGCCGTCTTGTGGCCATGAAACCTGTTTTAATGTCCACATCCTTGTTAAGTTTAGTGTGTCTCTGTTTTACAACAGACTTACGTGAATGGCACATAAGTTCCAAGACATCTGCCACTGACCACATTTTGCCAAATATAATACTGCCAAAAATGCCCATTGCCTGTTGGGTTGTTTTCTAGGGGACTAGAATTGCACAGTGGCAAATAGATAAAGCAAATTCTTAGATCTCCCACATAATAATGTCTTTGCTATGCTGTGGTCTGAAGAGGTATTGAGTTTGTTTTCAGTAAAAGCCAGAATCCACCTACTTTGGTTTTTGTGCAATGCCTGGTTGGAGTGAATGTGTATTTTCTGACTTTCACAAACATGAAAGGGATTTGGATTTGCTAAATGGCAAATGGAACATTCTGGATATTGCTGTTGTTCTTGGGCCTCCCTCCACAGCCACTGTTTTTGCACTGTTGACTGGGCCGCACTCAGAGATGTATCAGAAACAAATACTCTTTACAGGGGGAGAGAAAGGGAGAGCAAAAGCCAAACAACCTATCTCTTTAGGCCTCTTCCTGCCTCTCTGTTTAGATGCTGTAGAGCATATGTTCTGGAAAAGGCCAGAATATTTAAATTTTGCTAAAAACCACTGTTTGGTAGGATGGGTAAAGGAGCTGCGTCTTGACTGATTCCAGTTAGCACTGCAGAATGTTGGCCTGTGCACAGTTCCTCATAAAAGTCAGAGATGGACAAAAAAGTATTTTATCAGAATTTGTAAGTCATATGACTTCTTTTCTTTCCCAGGAAGGGGCAATGGATTTGTTGAAGGAGCTGAAAACTATGCCGATAACTCTGAATTTACTACAGGTAATTCATGCTGTTAGAATTTTTGTCTTTTGCCAGCCCCTGAAATTTGCCTCCACTCCTGCCAATCTGTCTAAAAAAGGTTGCTAAGTCACTCCTGCCTGCATGCTGATGGTGCAAAACAAATATTAATACCAGTGGTAGCTAAGAGAACTGTAATAAGAGCTGTCCACTGTGACCCAAATGCTCAAAATTATTTGATAAGGAAATCCCAAATTTGGGAAGTAATAATTGTAAGCAAATTATTATCATTTGCTTTTTCTGTAGAACATATTCTGCTTTTAATGACTTTTGCAAGATTTGGGATGTTTTGGGAAAGATCAAGGTGGTAAAACGCAGTGAGGTTAGGGACTTGAAGTCATGGGAATGAACAAGACGCCTTGACCTAATTCTCGTTAACCCCTTTTGCTGCCTTTCAACAGACACAGAGTGAACACTGTAAATATTTCCTGTGCAATTCTGAAAGCCATAAAGGACCCATTTTAAAAAGTAAATGCTGAGATAACTATAACGCAGAATTCTGCACCCAAGTGAAATATGCACTTCCCTGACTATCATCCTGACTTACAACTTGGTCATTTATGTTCCAAGTGTCAGCGCTGGATGGAATAAACATTGAGGATTTCGTGATATAATTAACAGAGGGCCCAATCCTATCCAATTTTCTAACACCAATGCAGCTGCAATTCATTGCAATGCAGCTGCAGTTTCAGCCCCATGGTAAGAGAAAATCCTGCTGCCTATTGAGGTGAGGCGGAACAGGGCTTCTTCAGTGGCAGCTGTGGAGTTTTCTCTCCTCTGAGGCCTGGCTGGCACCTACACCGCCTGTTTGTAAAGCTGTTTGTGTTTCACTTGGCTTATCTTTGATGACTGTGCTGGGCTTGGCATTTTGCTCATTCTATTTGCTCGTGCCTGCTTGTTATGCTTTATGTAACTATTAAATTGTTTTTACTGAAATTATAAGCAACTATGGCAATTCCTTTATTGGAGTAGAAAGGCAACTTACACACTCTTCTAATAAATAAAATAATGAACTAGCCATTTCTTGCTTATTGGTCTGCAGTCCACTCGCATTGGAATGTCCGTGAACGCCCTCCGAAAGCAGAGTACAGATGAAGAAGTGATTGCACTTTCCAAATCGCTTATCAAGGCCTGGAAAAAACTCCTAGGTGAGGGAATGAATATTTGGGTAGGTTCATAAGAACATCAGAATAGCCTGCTATTTCTACCACTGATCAGGCAGATACCAATAGGAGCCCACAAACAAGGCATGGAGGCAAGAGCCTTATGTTTTTATTCTTCTGGCCTCATTTGGTGTTCAGAAGTATAACTTCTACAGCTCATGGATGTTCCCCTTAGCTGCACTCAGTTTCTTTCCTAGCTTTGTTATTACTGCCTAATTGTCAAAACCTGCATTTAGTGCAACACAGATATTGGAACCTGAATCCTCAGTTACCCTCCAAAGCTGTGGTTCCTCAAACTATAGGGTGTGGCTTGGACTGTAATGTATTCATGTGTTGGGAATGTCCCAGTTTTAACATAGTGGTGCTGTTCCATGCCATGCACAAATACTCCTGTCTGCTAAGAGTGTTGGGACTGTTGGCAGTACTTGGAAAAAGACCATTAGAGCTAGAAGTGGGCCCTCTTATTTGCCCCTGCAGCTACTGTTCCCCAGTCTTCAGAAGTTCATAAGAAGCCACATCTCTCCTCACCCTGCTCGAGTGATGTATAACTTCCTTGAACCCACAGTAAAAGCAAAAGAGCAGTTATGAGAACCTTGATGCTAAGACCCTGTTCCTCAGTCATTCTTCAGTGTGTAATCTCAGGGAAATATGAGAATGAGGACTGAGGTGTGGGGATCAGCATGGTAATGTGATTTAAATGTATGATGCTGTCCTTCAGAGTCAGAATGTTGGTCTGATTAGCCTTGTTTGTTCTCACTGGGAACAGTTCTAGCGTCTCGGGTAGAGGTCTCCCAGCACCTACTACTCGATCCTTGAACTGGAGGTAATGAGGACCTAGGATCTACCACATGTGTGTGCCCCCTCATTCTCCGTATTGTAGCACTGTCTTATGAGCAGCTGACTTAGCTGTACAGCTTTTAAAATTGGGTCAGTAGACAAGCTTGTTTAAGGACAATTGAGCAATCGGACATCTTCATATGTTTCCGGGACACAGTTTTATATGCAGCGTGAGTATTTTTATTTATATTTATATGCAGGGGGGAGTATTTTTGCTCATTCTCTTCCTCCCCCTGTATTTCTCACATTCAGATGCTTCAGAGGAGAAGAGTGATGAGAAAAGAAAGAATTCCTCTTTGCCAACTTCTTCCTCAAAGGAGAGCGGTGACTCAAGAGACCAAAGGTAATGCTTCCCTTTAGCCAGAGATGATGTCCTGGCACCTGGTATTCTCCCCTTCCTCTGGTTGTTTCACTTGTTTTGTTTGTTGGGATGGGAAAGTTTGTCTTTATATAGACAAATTAAGGCTATCAAAGAAGATGGCAGGGAATAGAAGAGGGCTGGCTGCAAGTAGACCAGTCCAGGTGGTCTTTCTCTCTTTTTAAAATTATACTTGTAAATTGAACAATAAATGTCTACAATACATGGTGGCTTCTGTGAATTTGATTAGCTTTGTTTATGTTTCGTTTCACATTCAATCCCTCTTATGCTCTATCATGCTGGTCCTTTATTAATAAAAACATCACTTCTGGTTCTGTTGATTTATTTTGGGTTTCATTTTTCCCCCATTTCTTATTAACCCATTCTTCTCTCTCACCACTATACAGAGATACATACATATTTTCCCAATGCAGTATAAATCTGTGTCTTCAGAGGAATATTGTACTTCTGGTTCAGCTGAAACAGGAGAGGCAGCAGGAGGACAGATTTTTAATAGAATCTGTGCCAGGCAGCAACTTCTGAGGTCCAAGCTATGCTGACACTCCCCTTACCCCAAATTGCAGTGCATACTCTGGGTGGAGATCATGACCCCTTAGCTCCTTGATGGTTCCCAACAGTCTAATCTCATGGTGACTCTAACTGTGGAGAGCAGGGTGGTTGCACCATCAGTCATCAGTGCTCTAAATATTCAGACCAGGGGTGCTCAACACGTCGATCCTGAGCTACCGGTCGATCGCGAGGCAAAATGAGTTGATCACAGAGCCCTTAGTCTACTCTAGTCTATAGACTAAGGGCTCCGTGATTGACTCATTTTGCCTTTAGCTGCTAAAGGGTTGGGCTTGACTTTGCAGGACAGCCCTCACTAATCGATTGCGGAGCTCTAGCTAGACCTCTCCCAACCAGGCCACGTGGGAGCGGAGAGGTTGCTTGGGGGGGGGGGCAGCAGGCAGGCTGCGGATTTCTGCCCCGAGGTACATGTGGGAAGGAGCCTGGCTGGGGCTGCAGTGCTAGCCACTTACACAGGAGTAAGCCCTGTTGGCTCTAATGGGGCTTTCTTCTGAGTAGACATGCCTAGGATGGGGCTCTGAGGCTGCAAGCTTGTCCACACTTTCCTGGGAGGAAGCCCCACTGGCTCTAACAGGGCTTACTTCTGAGTAGACATGCATAGGATGGGGCTCTGGCTTCGTGGAACTAAAACTGAGCCACATATTCAATTCAGTTCCAATGGAACTGCGAGGTTGTTTTGTACCATCACTTCACACTTCCCTGAAGGTGAATCCTTTGAACACAGATTTACTTCTGAGTAAACATGCAGAAAACTGTACTGTTAATCGCTTTTTTCCCCCTATAACTTTTTCTTTGTATCCCCCTGTGCATCTGTTTGCTAAATGCAGACACTTTATGCATCTGATAAAATGGGCTTTGGAGCCCAATCCCATGCATGTCTACTCAGAAGTACATCTCATTATAATCAATGGGACTTGCTTCCAGGAAAGTATGGATAGGATAGCACAGTCCTATGCTTCTTCTACCCTGAATTAAATTCCATTATAGGCAATGGTGCTTACTCCCAGGTAAATGTGCATAGGATCAATCCTATGCCTGTCTACTCAGAAGTAAGTCCCATTATAGTCAATGGTTCTATAACAAGTGTATAGAAGAGAGAATTTCAGCAGGTGCAACTTGTCATCCCACAGATGACAAGCTGCACCTGCTGAAATTCTCTCCTACACAATTTTAAAGGTCCAGGATCCCTAAAGTTGAAAGTTTGAGCACCCCTGCTCTAAAGCTCCTATCCACACTTACTGGAGAGTAGTCCCCATTGACTAGTATGGGACTTACTTCTGAGTAGACACCATAGGGTTGGGCTCTGAGGTTGCAATTCTGTCCACATTTACACAGGAGTAAGCCCCACTGACTATAATGGGATTTTAAAAAAACTCTGGTAGATCTCCGGGCCTTGCTGGGTTTCAAAGTAGCTCTAGAGCCAAAAAAAAGTGTGAGCACCCCTGATTCAGACCATTGCATGTGAAACCTGTTCATCAATTAATTCTAAGAAATGTGTGTCAGTACTCAGTATGAATTGGAATGGGGAGCTTATACTTGTAGAGATTAAAGTGAGTATTCAAACACTATTGCAACTTTTCAGAAATCTGGGGAAGCAGTCACCATACTAATGCTCCACTCACATGTGAATGGAACCACTCCAAGTTCTGTTCTTCCAATCCAGTAAATAACAATGTGTTTTCACCCTCAGTCATAAGAGGCCTTGCACAAGATGGATTGCTAGGCAGGTGCCTTTCACAGACCTCCTGGATTTTGACCCTTTTCTGAGACTGGTTTTCTAGTTTAAAGCATTTCTCCAGTTCACAAAGGGATAGAATATTGGTCTCGTTAAACCAAAAAAGAACTTGAGATTTCAATATCTTTGCTTCAGTTCTCAGTTAGCAATGCAGGTGGCCCCTATAGCCTCAGATCCGGTATCCACGGATTCAGTTATCCGCCCCTCCCCCCATTGCACGCCCATTAATGTTGTTTAGATTTGTACTGGGGTGAAAATGTTCTTGCTTTTACAGGTTGCTATAAGCATTCAAGCTTATAGCAACCCTCAGGCTGGCAGCCTTTATGCTTGAAGTGACTTGATCAATGCTAACTGGAAGCAGTAAACTTTGTGGGGGTGGGTGGGGGGGAGATGGTGGTGTGGGCGCTGTGGTGATAGGGTTCCCCCATATCTGTGATTTCCGTATCCATGGGGGGAGCACCCTGGAATAGATCTCCCATGGATATGGGGGCCTGCCTGTATTGGAAAGTGTGAATCAAACAGTTTTGAATCTGGGTAAAAAGGTATAGATTAAAATGCAAGGAAGTCCAATGTTATGCTGGGTGGCCCAGGAAGAGTGTTAGGATACTGTGGAGACCTCTGCCAATCCTATCCCTTCCCAGGCACAATGTGTCCCTATTCCACTGTCCCCTACCCAGAAACGCCTCCCTGCCACCCTCCCCACACCCCTGCACTGCTCAGCACCTTATCTCCTTGCAGAAGCAGCCAGGGCCCCCATTGCAGCAGCCCAATGCAGATCTTCTCACCAGTGCTGCTGGCTTGCAAGTTGTCACAGATGCACCTTATAGCACATTTGCTACACTCTGAGGTGGTGCAGGGACAGCTGTGCCATCTTATGGAGAGGTTTCAATTGTACTTTGAGACTGCGATCCTATCATTTCCCTCCCCTGTCAATGCAGGTGTGCCACTGGAGTCCATGCTTCATCTTGCGGGAGGGGGGGCAGTTCCAGAGGTCTACTCCAAGTAAGGGAACACTTGTTTCCTTACCTGGGGGTAAACGTCTGGTGTCAGAATGGATTTAGTCAGACCTTCACCAGCAATTTCACTGGCAGAAGTCTGAGTGGACGTAGCAAGGCAGATTGAGGCCCAGAAGGGGGGCAGCATATTGGTAGCGGCACTGCTGCCAATAGTGTCCCATTTCAGTCCCTGTTCCACCCTGTCTCCTCCCTTTCCTTTCCCATTCCTGCCTCTCCCCCCTCCCTATGCTGACCTACCAGTGCCAACTGACATGGATGATCCACTGGCAGGCCACCGGCACAGCTTGCAATAGCAGCCTGACCATACTGGGCAGCATGCCCCATTTGCAACAGCCATAAACAACCTTACACTGCCAGAATGCTAGTTCTGGTGTTGTAAGGCCACACAGCAGTGGTTCTCAAACTGCTGGGTTGCGACCCACCAGTTTGTGTAACACTTACCCTGTCCCTTTAAGGGGCAGGGGGAGGGAAGGGAGGCAGGGGGGTGCTTTGAATGATGAAGGGCTGCTGGAGGAGGTGCGGGGAGCTCTGTGCAGCCCCCTGCAACGCTCCCTGAGGCTTGGAACGTTCACCAAA
The DNA here is from genome assembly GCF_035046505.1 of Tiliqua scincoides. Lineage (NCBI taxonomy): Eukaryota > Metazoa > Chordata > Lepidosauria > Squamata > Scincidae > Tiliqua > Tiliqua scincoides. Next base: position 219,439,684 of record NC_089824.1, on the reverse strand, counting down.
AGTGGGCACAAAGCACTTCCTGAGAAATGGAAGTGCTTTGCGCCCACTTCCAGTGAACGTTCCAAGCCTCAGGGAGCATTGTAGGGGGATGCACAGGGCTCCCTGCACTTCCTGCAGCCTCCAGCAGCATAATTCAAAGTGCAGAGCACCCCCCTTGCCCCACATTAGCGAAGCGATCCTGAGGATTGTGTCACTACCCTAGCCCCTCCCCCACAATAACTTACTGAGGGAGTAAAGCTCCCTCAAAGTTTGAGAACCACTGCCACATAGGATTGGGCTGTAAATAAATGATGGTGACTCTACATCAAGAGCTTGCCAGAATTTTTGGTGAAAGGGGCAGACATCATATCACTGCTGAACATCCAAGTTGCCAAGTTCCCTGAACTGGCTGCATGGAGCTCAGCTTGGAAGGCAAAGACTCCCGCTCAATTTGCATGCACCAGACAGGGCATGGCAGAGTCACACACAGCAGTACAGGGACTCAGTAAAGCTGGGCAGACAGCTCTGCCATGCCCTGTTCAGCATGTGGCAAATTGAGCAAGAGGCTTTGCCTCCCAAACGGAACCTTAAGAGAGCCAGATTCGGATTCATGGGCCATAGATTGCCAACTACTGCTCTAAAATTATTCTTCAGGAAATGGGCAATAGTTTAGGGATAGGATACATGCCTTGCTCATAGATTGTCTCAGGTTCAATCTCTGGCATCTCTAACTGGGCATCTCCTCTGTCTGAAACCATGGAGAGTTGTTGCTAGTCAGTCTAGAATCTAGACCAGGGTGCCCAAACCCCGGCCCTGGGGCCACTTGCAACCCTTAAGGCCTGTCAATGCGGCCCTCAGGGAGCCCCCAGTCTTCAGTGAGCCTCTGGCCCTCCACAATTTGTTGGAGCCCACACTGGCCCAATGCAACTGCTCTCAGCATGAGGGCGACTGTTTGACCTTTCATGTGAGCTGTGGGATGAGGGCTCCCTCCACTGCTTGATGTTTCACGTCTGTGAAGCAGTAGCAGCAGCAAAGGAAAGGCCAGCCTTGCTTTGTGCAAGGCCTGTTATAGGCCTTGACCTATTGCAAGACCTTCATTCATTCATATAAGTGCATCTTTAATATATTCATTTATGTAAACTTATGTAAATTTATTAAAATTTTAAATGTAAATTAATTCTTTTTCCCCCCCGGCCCCCAACCCAGTGTCAGAGAGACAAAGTGGCCCTCCTGCCAAAAACTTTGGACACCCCTGATCTAGACAATAGTGAATAGTAATGTAGTTGGACTAATGGTCTGAATCAGAATAAAGGAGCCTCATGATTTTGGCCATACAAGAACATTGGAATATCTGGGGCTTTTTACACCAGCCATCTGACATCATCGAAGGTGAAGGTCATCCATGGGATATATGCAGATGTGTCACTTGTGCACAGTACATTCAAGTATTTGTATCCCTCTGTTCACATCACCACTTTTTCTGGGAGACAAAACTAGAAGTGGATGAGGGATTCACAGGACTATCTGTACTGCAAAGCTATGCTGGCTCTCCTAGTTTGTCAAAGCTTTTGCCTAAAAATCTAGGGCAGTGGTTCCCAAACTGGTAGGTCACAACCCACCAGCCAGAGAAGCACTTGTCCCTGCCCCTTTAAGGGGCAGGAAGGGGGGGGGGAGGCAGAAATTTACCTGCAGCCAGTACTGCAGTCCTGGGAGATCCCAGGAGGTGCGGTGAACCCTCTGCAGGGCTCCCTGTGCCTGCAGAAGCCTTAAAAAAGGCACTTCTGGTTTTGTTGCAAAAACCAGAAGTCCCTTTTTTTAAAAAAAAAAAAAAAAAAAGACTTTTGCAAGCTGGCTGTAGGTAAGTAAAAAATAAAATAAAAATAAAAGCTATCTCCAGCAGCAGCACAATCCTGGGGATCACTTTCCTGCTTTCCCCCTTCCCCGCACCCACTTACAGTGCTCCAACTCCCTTGCAGGAATTTGGGAAGCACTGATCTGGGGGTTGGTTTGATGAGAACTCAGCAATTCCATCCTTAGCCCTACTTACCGTAGATACTCGCCTAGATACTCGCCTATAGCACGTGAAATTTTTGCCAAGTAATCAAGCTCCTATTCTCACTTATCTCTGGATCAGAGAGCAAAGCCTTTCAACTCTGAACAGTTTTGTTTCTCAAGCGCAGCCAAGTTTCTCAAGCAGCAGGCAGGCAGGCAGGCACAGCTCCTTAGAAGCAATTTGTTAACCTTTTATTCTCCTTCCTTCTGCTGCAGCCTGGTTCTGCTTTGCAAATGCTTGGAAAGCAGGTCTGTTTTTTGAAATACCAGGATGGGAATCTTCCTTTCCATCTGAAGCAGGCTACAATTCAATGCACCCTTACTTAAGAATAACACCCATGGAAAGCAGTGTGTCTACTTCTGAGTAAAAAGTGTTGCAAATATATGCAACTGCATCTCTCTGCTGTGAATTGAATTCCACACTCCCAGTTTTGTGTTATGGGTTGTATGTTGTACGTAGAGCTTCTGGCTTAACACACAAGACACCTTAAAGGTGGATTTGATTCCTGGTTCTCCTGCAGTGGTTCCCATCCTTTTTCACTTGCATATCCCTTGGCAGCCCATTTCCATAAATTGTACCCTTCATATTAGCAAAATGTTTGTAATTAATAATACAAGCCCTCATCTCCTTGATATGAAAGCCCAGACTTCATGTATTTATCACAGTATTTTCCCTTTTTATCTGTTTGAAGAACAGAAGACTCTGCCTTTGCACTGTTTGCACCAGAAGTGTGCTGAGAAATTCTGGGTGATTGATCACTTTCCATATTATGTTTCAGCTTTTTTACTGTGCTGGTTTTCAATCACTGGTTCATACATGAATTGATGACCAAAAACTAACTATTGGTGGGGCTTTCACAGCCAACTAGCTACCTCCCTTCCTGCATTGCTGGTCCTTGCAAGGCATTCCTGTCTTGCAAGGCATTCTGGAGCACGACCTGCCTTTTTCTGCCATTATTTCATTCTTTTTCAAGTACCCCTAAAGGTCCTGTTGAGTGTCCCTCGGAGTACATGAATACCAGGTTGGAAACCACTGTTTTACTGGTATGTTGTTTACAGTGCACTTACTCTGATAGTGTTTACAAAAAGGTGGTGAAGACCAGAATTTAAAAAGAATAAAAATATATGATCTTTTTAATAAATTAGAGATGACAGGTCTTAGGTAACAATTAGTGGTAGGTTATTTTTCAGGATCTGACCTCGTGTAAAATCAGATAAAACTATAGTCAGACACCCCCCTAAGTTTAACCCCCCGACTTATCCGAGGGTCATAGAAAATTCCATGATTGTTGGCTCAAAACCTGCCCTCGGCTTATCTGTGGGATTGACTTATAGGTGGATGTCTATGGTATATTGCTGCACGTGTGGGAAGAAGGAACAGCTGCTGAACCAGTTTAAAACTGTTGCATAGATTCTGGGGTTGTCATTTTATCAGTGTCCATAGATCACTTCCATAACACAATCAGTCATCCATACTCTTCCAAAAATAATCCAAAGAAAGACATTCCAAAATGTCTCTGGGGAACTTGTTCCACTATTGTGATCAAGTGCCTCCTAAAGTCAGTCAAAATCTATGCTTTAAAACCTGATTCTGTGAGTTGCTGTCCTGAGGGGATTCATGGTCCAATCCTATGCATGTATACTCAGAAGTAAGTCCCATTGTAATCAATGGAACTTACGCCCAAGTAAGTGCGCATAAGATTGCAGTGTCTTAGTCTTAGCACTTGCAGTGTCCTAGTCTTAGCACTAGGAAGCTTGTCCCTTGAGGAAGACACCAGGACTTCTAGTTCAAGCATAATAGCAACTGCTGCCGCCCGTGTGTTCTGTTCCACTGCATGGCCCAGGGCAGGGCTATATAAGGGCCCATCACAGCAGGGAACAACATGCTGACAGTGACCTAAACTAAGTGACTGGAAACCAAGATTAGCTCTAGCAAATCTTCAACATTATTTAGGGTGCAATCCTAAGAGTGCTTAGCGCTACTAGGAACAAGTGTTCTGGTGGCACTTGGTGCTTTCCAGCTGTTGGAAAAAGCGACCCATCAGAGCATGCAGCCTGTTCGTTGCTGCAAAGCCTGGATTATTCAATCCAATGCTGTGCAACAGTGATCTCCAGATGCCCGCTAGGCCAGGTAAATCAGCGTAGGGGTAGGTGGAATGGGAGTGGTGATGGGCGCAGGGAGGAGGATTATCAGGACAGGTGAGGGGGCAGTTTCTGTGGCAGCAGTGCACTCTGGACTCAACCCCCTTCCTGACTTTGATCTGTCTTCCTGATCCAGGCAGATGTGCAGTGGTGGACCTCCCCAGCCCTGTGGGCTGTCAAATCCCCCCCCGCATGAAAATCCGCCCCCCCTCACCTGAGGCTTACGAACCCAAGCCTGTGTAGGGGAAGCCTCTCTGAGGTTCCTCGACACTATAAACTGTGCTTCTGGGAAACCTGAAGCACAGTTTCCAACCCTGTCAGGAGCCTCAGAGAGGCTTTCGCGGGGTCCTAGAGGCTCGCTCTTGGGGCATTTGCCCCATTGGACCTAATGGTAGGTCTGCAACTGTAGATGTGCATCAGCAATATATGATGCACATCTACAGTTTCACTACAGTTCCTGAACTGTAACTGTACATATTTACAGTTATGTACAGTTTACATATGTACAGTTTACAGTTCCAGAGGCGCAAACATGCTTCCAATATCTACAGTTCCAATATCAAAAGTTGGACCACTAAAAGCTCATTATAAGATTTAGTTCACATATTTCACAGCAGAGAGATCTCTCACAACCTTTAAAATTGTGTAGAACCTTTAAAATATGTGAGATCTCTCACATATTTCATAGTCTCTCAACAAGAGTCTGGATAGTTAGACTGAAGCTGAAGTGCAGATTCATTTCAGAGCCAAGAGGTAGAAAGTCAAATAGAGGATTTAACATAGGTTTTGCCTTGTCTATCTGTCTTTCTTATTAGAAAAATTTATACTATAAACCAGTGGTTCCCAGACTGGTGGGTCGCAACCCACCATCCAGGGAAAGCCCTGTCTATGCCCCTTTAAGGGGTGGAGAGGAGTAAAAGCAGTGACATAATCGCCAAGATCATGCCACTGCTGGGGACAGAAGAGGGCTGTTTGAACTTACTTGGGGCAGTGCTGGCCAATGCCTTTGCAGGGCTCCACATACCTAAGCAAGTTTAAAAATAATGATCACAACTCACTTCTGGTTTCACAATGACAACCTGGAAGTGAATTGCAATGGTTATTTTTAGACAAGCTGAGGCTTGGGAAGCCCTGCGGTGGCATCTGCGGGCTCCCCACACCCCCCTGGAAGGCTGGTGCTGCCCCGGGTAAGTTCAAACAGCCTCCTTCCATTCCTGATAGCAGTGTGATCCTGGCAATCGCATCACTGCCTTCGCCTCTCTCATGCAAAGACTTAGTGGTTCCCAACTTCCAAAGAAAAGTCTGGGAACCTCTGTTATTCACAAGAGTGCAGTGGTTCTCAACCTTTTTAGCACTGGGACCCACTTTTTAGAATGAGGGTCTGTTGGGACCCACTGGAAATTATGTTATGGCCGGAAGTGACATCATCAAGCAGGAAAATTTTTAACACCCCCATATGACAAAATCAAATCAATTAATTAAAAGTTTACAAGTATAAGCTAAAAAATTTATTTAAAATAAGAACCCTCCGAAGAGAGCAATCCAAACCTGTGCTGGAGCAGGCAAACTAGGAGGCTTGCGCTGTATCCTAGGCAGGTTTGTGGGCAGCAGCGGCTCAGCCAGAGGCAAGGAGAAACTCTTCCCCTTACCCCTGAGAAAGGGCTGCTGGCCCCAGTGTGTCTCCTCGGACCTGCGCCACTTCTAGAGGTAGCGCAAGTCCGAGGAGAGTGGAGCAGCTTAAAACCGCTCCGTTCTCCGCGGGGACAGGTTGGGATCCGGCATAACTCCCCATCACCCGCCCTCCCCTGCCCAGAAACATCACCTTCACTCCTCCTCCCCGTCCCCAATGCCTACCTTTGCTGCTTGTGCCAGCGCAAGTGCGCCGACACAAGCAGCTGTGGGGAAGCCACGGTGGAGGCTTAAACCAGCCTTCCCCGTGAGGAGGCGCAAACATGCTTTCTGGCACATTTGCGACCCTCTTATGCCAACCCAAGGGACTTGGGCCAGCATAAGGCGCACTTTGGATTATGCTGTAACTCTCTCAAATAGTTGCTGATCTGTTTAAAAAAAATTCCCCAAACATCCCAAAGGTTGCAGTCCTATCCACACCCAGGAGTAGGCCCCATTGACTATCATTGTTAAAAGCATAACCATGTTAAAAGTACAGATCTGTAACATTTCCCCAAAGGCGGGCACATACCATGGTAGCATCAAGTCTAATATATTAAAAATAAAATGCACATTGAAATGAATGGGGACACACCTGAAATTGGCTCGCGACTCACCTAGTGGGTCTCTCACCTGCAGTTTGAGAAACACTGCAATAGTTATTCAATTTTAGGGCTTCATTAAATAAACATGTTAATTCAAATACTGCTTTTGTACTGAGGACTAAGGGCCCAATCCTATCCAACTTTCCAGCCTCAGTGCAGCTGCAATGCAGCCCCTAGGCAAGGGAACAAAAGTTCCCTTACCTTGTGGAGGCCTCTATAACTGCCCTCCCACCACAGGATATAGCACAAACCCCATTGGCATGGCTGCACCAGGGCTTGAAAGTTGGATAGGATCAGGCCCTAACTTGGCACAATTTATTGGCAATTTAAAGATGGTCCCAATCGAATGAAGCATATCCAATTCAAGGAATTTAGCTAGCAGGACTGGCAAATATGCTTGCCTGAGACCCTGGAAATTTAGAGCGGTCAGTAGTGAGGTAGTAGTGAGGAGTGAGGTGGAGAGACCATGAGGGACTTTGGAAGGCAGCTTCAGATGTTCTTTCGAACACTTACTAAGGTTTCTTTCCAAGACCTGGTTTCACCAAGCTTATTTGAACTGATATCTGAAAGTCTGAATTCTTGACCAGATTCCCCGGAGTCCGTTCCCATGTTCCCGAATGACTTTCCTTCTCCCTTGTGAACTGAGAAATTCTGATTAGTTCAGTTTCTTTTTTTAGCTCCATCAAAAGGCAGGACCCTCCGAAGACCCCGACCACTCCCAAAATCACTACCTTCCCACCAGTGCCTGTCACATGCGACACTGTGCGCAACAAGTGCCGGGAAATGTTGACTTCTGCTCTACAGACAGACAGTAAGTAACCTGAGAAGATGTGTGTGAGAGTGAGTGTGTGTGTGTGTGTGCATGCATGCGTGAGAGTGAGTGTGTGTGTGTGTGTGTGTGTGTGTGTGTGTGTGTGTGTGTGTGTGAGAGAGAGAGAGAGAGAGAGAGAGAGAGAGTACTTCCCTTTCATCACATTTTTTTATTTGCATCCTTGCGTCCACTGCATTACAAAATAATCAGAGCTGTTCGTAATGGTCACTGCCAAATCTGGGCTCCTTGAGCCTTGTCACTTCTACCATTCCCTTCTAGAAAAAGTGATGACTGGGGTATTACTTTCTAATATGGGAATGGTCAGATGGATGACACTGCATGTATGATACGGGCCTTTCTGCAGTAGTTCCAGCCTGGGTCAGTCTTGTCATCTGGGAAGCTCCTCCCTCTGGGGCAGGAGGGAGGAACTTCCCAGATGACAACCAATCCAGCCTGGAACCACTGAGAAGGGGAATTCACAGGTAAGGTCAAATTGCTCTGTTTTTGCTCCACCTACACTCCTTGCTATGCAGAGAGGCAGACCATACAAAGGAGCAGATACAGTCCTGCGTATACAGTCCTGCGTACTCTGCCCTTAAACACTGCCCTTAAACACACAAGCAAGGCAAATTAAGCTGGTGCAGCACAGGGGCTTGGAGACTGAGCACCAAATTAAGAAGTTCCCAATTCAGCTCTCACCAATTACCAGCTCTCTGGGTAGCTTTAAGCAAACCACAGTCTCTTACCTTCAGCAAGCCCCCCCACTCATTTGCATTAGGAATAATAAACCTGACTTACCTTCTGGGTTGTTATAAGAATTGCAAGAAGATCACACGTATGAAGTGCTTTGAACAGTCTTAATTCACTATGAAAATATTAGGGATATTTACCTATCTTGCATTCTTCTGCTTCTACTAGTTATGGGAAGTGAAAATGATCTACGCAGAATGCTGAAACGCTGAACCCAGAATCCTGCTCCACTCCCTTTTGGCTTTTGATATTCCACAATCTGTTTTCAAGCTTATTTTTGCCACCTAAATGGTTGGAAGCTTAAAAAAAAATAAATGAAAGCAGATATTAGTATGCAGAGTTCAGCACCCTCCTGTTTCCTCACACAGCACTAAGTATATCATGTCTATTTTTAAGGCTGTCACCCAATTAAAGAAATTATAATCAAATAATTGTATGTGTTTTAGTTGATTCCTTGATCAATTAAGCCTGCATCAGAGTTGCAATTTGACAGCATTACCTTGTCTCTCCCGCACAGGAGAGAACTGCCTTTTAAAAGATACTGTTTGTTATCTGCTCTTTTTATATGTATTTCTGTTAAAAACAATTTCATTTTAAAAATCTTAATCAAATTAAATTTAAAAATCTGTTCATTTAATTGGGAGATGCCTTTTTGTTGATTAAAATGTTTTGATCAATTAGACAGACCAATTAATTGACTCAGTATTTAAGCTTGATATGGAGGAGTATTTAGCCATGTGAGTTCCAGTGGCAAACTAAGGTGCTACCATCTTAATACAAGCTGATCCACCTCAGAAGATCTAGTTCTGAAGCTCCTCTCTATCAAAAGGAAACTCCCTGTAAAGAAGTTTTCTAGCCTAGCTTTCTACCCGACATGTTAGTTTTTTGTGTGCAAGAGGAGTTTTTCTTCTTGTTTGGAGGACCATTCAGTCATTTGAAACCATGCAGTCCAGACACAGATTTACCACCACACTACCACCACAGCCCAATCCTATGGGGGCTACTGCCTTGCTGTCCGGCAGCACTGAAACGACTGCTGCTGTATCCTATGAGGCCAAGGAGGCAGCCAGAGGTCTCCTTGAGTTAAGGAAACATTGGTTCCCTTACCCTGTGTCAGGCCCAGGCAGCATGTGTGGGTCTACTTCAATCTGCGCCAGCTAAATATTTGGTGCAGGAGATCTGTGTAGGGCAGCCATTTTCAACCACTGTGCCATGGCACACTGGTGTGCCGTGAATGGTCCCCAGATGTGCTGCGGGAATTTAGGAGAGGCTCATTTATCAATAGGACCTTTGGACAGCACAGTGTGCCTTGTCAATTGTCAAAAAGCTGGTGGTGTGCCTTGACCATTTTAGTGCCTTGCCAGTGTGCCGCGAGATGAAAAAGGTTGAAAATCACTGGTGTAGGGCTTTGAGACCCAGGAGGGGGAATAGGATGTGGCAGCAACCTCTGCTGCTGTCCCCACCTCCCACCCAGGCCTGAACCATTCCCTGACCACCCTCTTCCCCACAGCTATGTGCATGCAGCTGTAATGCTTACCCATTAAAGTACTGGACTCTCTTTTGCTCAGCTTGTTCCTTGTTTCTTCACAGGTGACTATGTTGCCATTGGTGCTGATTGTGAGCATCTTGCTGCCCAGATTGAAGAATATATCCTTTTTTTTTTTTTTTTTGTAGCATCAGAAAGGGGTCTTGGGGACATTATGAACAGCCACTATTTCAAATGTGGGCTTCTAGTCCTGTTGTGTTAAGGCTCTCTCTATGCTTTTGTACAGTTACAGCAATTTAACTAGCACAGTGCTCTCTAGACCAGAGTTTCTCAAACTGAGGGTTGGGACCTAGTAGGTGGGTTATGAGCAAATTCCAGGTGGGCCATGTAGCACCCAGCTCAGCCCCCATTAAAAATGCAAAGCTGAAAACACAGGGTACAGAGCTGCTGGGCAGGGTGGGCTCCTGGTGGGAGATGGGCCTGGTGCTTTGCCCTGATAGATCGGGGCAAATGGAATAGATCGGAAGATGGGGACGCTGGAAAGGGGAGAGGGCTGTGTGATTGGAGAAGGATCCAAGTCTACATTCTGCTTTGACTTCTGAGCTGGCATGTTTGAATTCTGAGCTATGCAAAATAACAGCATAAGCATGCTGCGTAATGGAACCTTTGGAACGGATGGTGTCATTTTCAGCCATGACATTACATTCAGGTTAATGACATCACTTCTGATGGGTCCTGACAGATTGTCATTCTAAAAAGTGGGTCCCAGTGCTAAAAAGTTTGAGAATAATAATAATAATAATAATAATAATAATAATAATAATAAAACTTTATTTTTATCCCGCCCTTCTCCCAAAAAGGGACCCACAGCTCTAGGCAATCCTGGGTCACATAGTTCTCTGATGGTGTTCAGAATTTTTTGGTGGCAATCCCTACCTTTTAAACATAACTTCAGAAGCATAGTTTCATTGAAGGCTATGGTCAGCACCACAGTGAGCACACTGAAAGCCAGTGCTAGCTTACAGCCTAATCCTGTGCTCGGTGGCACGACTCCATGCTGCCGAGCACTGTCACAAATGCGCCGTAAGGCACGTTTGCGAGCCTCACCGCTGGGCTCCTGCCAGTGCTAGGCCAGTGCTGGCTGGTGCTGGGCTAGCGCAGTGCAGTCACCCAGCTTCCGCGGCTTGGTGGTCTCCTGGACCGCCGAGCTGTGGCGCGATAGGTGGGGTGGGGGTGTAAGGAGGTGTTCCAGGGAGGGGGGAGGCCGGCAGGGGGTGGAGAGTGGGCAGAGGGAGGTGTGCCGGGGGCAGGCTGGAGGCCTGCCCGGGAGGAGGGAGAAAGGCGGGTTTGCAGAGCTCCGCTCCACAGGATCCAATGCGCTCGTGTAGGGCACAGAGCCCTACACGAGTGCCTTTACCTTACGGTAAAGTGAGTAGCCCCATTGCGGCCCCATTGTGCAGCTACCTACCTTATTCGGGGGAAGGGGGTGAAAGTCCCCTTTTCCCAAGGTACCTCCTGCGGTAGCCCGAGACACACAGGATCCGGTGGTAGGCCTTGGTGCCGCCAAGCCTGGGCGCCCCAAACAGCTCAGGATTGGGCTGTTAATCAGCAGGGGTTCAGGCTGCCAGGAAGCTAAGTGCTGGTCTGGAGCCTACTGGATGCAGGGAGTTGTGTCCTAGGCCCTGCCCCCTTCAGGGAGATCTGTCTTATGTTTAAGGGGCCTCAGCCTGTTCCTGAAGTGTGGCTGGCACAAATAGGGATGTCTCCCAGTTACTCTAAGACAGGTACAATGGTGAAGGTGCAAACCTCAGCGTTAAGGAAGTCTCTGGGAAGGTGTCAGGGGTGAGAAAACCTCCTTGAGTGGATGGGCCTTTATGACTCTTTGGAATTCCTCTTCCTTTTCTTTGTCTGTGGGGGTTCTGGCTGCCTTGATGGCTGCTTCCTGAGACAGAACAACCATCAGGCTCCTGGAGCACCTCTGTTACCAAAAGGGCTGTTTTGTTAGGGGAATTAGTACACTGCCCTTACTGGAACCTCAGGATCGCAGCCTGGATAACAAGATGGCGTAATGCCGAGAAATTCCCTGTAGCTTAAAGAGGAGATTGGGAGAAAGATAACTTTTAATAAAAGATTATAGCTTTATCACAAAAGCACAAAGGTAAGCATAATGCACATGGAAAAATGATAAGTATATGTTCCTTGGTCCTAGTACTTGAATCTAGTGTACCTAGCTTTTATGGTGGTTGCACGTAAAAAGTATTTGGTGCATCCGAGGAAATTAGAAAAGGGAAAGGTGGTAGGGAAGGATTTTAGGGGTCCCTGGTCTGCCAAACTCAGTTGCTAATTAAAGATGGGGAGAGAAGGGGAGAAAAAGGGGGGGAGAAGGAAAGAGTTTCAGGCGCCAGATAGTTACCTGTCCTGTAGAGCAGTGGGGGGGGGGGAGAGTCCTGTGTAGAGGACCCTCTGCCACAACACAGATGTGTTGTGTCCTTGGAGGGCGAACCAGAGAGAGAGCATGAGGGGAATCCCTCACTTAAAAGGGGTTTTCTGACTGTGCTGAGCTGGAGGGTAACTTCCTTACTACCAGCCAGGTGCTTGGGAGTGTGTGAAAGGATTATCAGCAAAATTCAATGGGGTCTAATGGCTGGCTTCCTAGATGGGGGAACTTAAACAATACAAAGAGTCAGCAACACACAGAAGGCAGTTCAAATTTGCATACAGTACTTAAGCAGTGATTGGGCTAAAACAATACCATGAATACAGCAATGTAGGAGACTGGGTTAAAACAATACTGTAGGAGACACTTAAACAATAATGACCTAGGGAGGTGGATTTAAGATGCCAGACTTCCTTCTATAATGTGTTTGCATAAACAGTGATTGGATTAGGAGACACTTTTGCATAAACAGTGATTGGGTTAAAACAATACAATGAATACAGTAACCACATGGAGGTGGAGGTTGTGCAAGCTTATGGCTTGACCAGAGTTTTGGAAATTTGGCCTGTGTGAGAAGTTTAAGCCTGCATGATATTTTAGTCCATAGTAACATAACCAGATATAAAATCACAACTAAAAGGCAAAAGGGGATTTTCACGTAACACCTCTAGATCCAGGTTCTGGCCCGAGACTGTCGGGTGTTGGTTGGGCACTATATTTGGGTGGGAGCAAAGGCAGGCAGAGATTGCTAGCGGTGCTCCTTAATGGCTGTTGAACTTATATACCAAGATGTCAAGAACACAGACTTGAAGTACAAAAACCGCATCAGGAGCCGCCTCTCCAATCTGAAAGACTCAAAGAACCCTGACCTCCGAAAGAATGTTTTGTGCGGAGTGATCACTCCAGAGCAGATTGCAGTGATGACTTCAGAGGTGAGGTGGAAGGCTGTGTAACAGGGAAAGCCAATTTAATGGCTGGGTGAGGGAGAGACTAAGGGCAGCCTTTGGACCAAGACAAATTTGACTTCATGCTGAACCAGATGTGCCTTTCTGACCAGGGCCTGGCGAGTAGACAGTGGCAGTCAGGCTGGACCAGAAGCCCTTTTCTGCTGACTGCAGAAGATGTTGACTTAAATCAGGCTGAAGCTCTAAGGCTGCCTCTAGTCATCTCTTAGCTGAAGTACTTCCAGGTCTACTCAAGGTCTTCACTCCTATTTTTTTTTCCTTTTCTCATTTACTGCACAGTTTCTGGTGACAGTGTGGGACAAAACTCAATTGAAATGGCTTTAAATGAAAAATGTGACTCACTCATGAGTCTATTAAACCAATGAAGTAAACTGAGGTGACATCCCTGCCCTTCTTTCCCCAACAGGAAATGGCAAGCAACGAACTGAAGGAGATCCGGAAAGCCATGACCAAAGAGGCTATCCGGGAGCACCAGATGGCTAAAACGGGAGGGACCCAAACTGATCTCTTCACCTGTGGGAAGTGCAAGAAAAAGAATTGCACCTATACCCAGGTGAGAGCCCGGACTTCCACAGCGTCACCTGAGAGAGCTGCTGGTTTGCTCATCCTGGTCCTGAGCATCCTCTTCTTCCATGACATCCACTGAGAGGTGAGGGTGTTCAGTTTCTCCACAGAGGTGCTGGCAGGAACTGGCCTATCATGATTGTGCCCTTACAGGATTTGTAAGAGGTCTGCTGAGGGAAAGGATAACGTTGCTTCCAGTTTCTGCTTCTGGAAACATAAGAGGAGGAACTGGAGGATTGTTCAGGAAAGTACACCTGCCTCGGCTCTAATAATGGATTACCTTTGCCCAACTTTTAGCAGTTATTCTTTTATTTGTGGCAAACAAGAGCAGTATAATTGCCTGATCTCCTAAGGCCAGTATACCAAATGGACCTGCTCACAAGTCTGGAATGGAGACCAATATTTTACTGATACTGATTTTAGAGATACTGAACAAGACTCTAAACAAGGCTTGCCATGCAGTTGGCCTCTGTGAAGTTTCAGGCTACACCACAGCCATATTCATAGAGATAGGTGTCTGCATTCATCCTAGATCCATCCATTCTGAAAAGAAAAGGACAGATGGACCCAAATGAAATGGGTGCCAGAGACACACAAATGGGATCCTGAAACAGAAATCCTAATTTCAAAAAGGAACAGGGCTCCTGAACAAAATCATATTTCTCATACACAGTCCCAGTACAAACAGACTTACATTTCACAAGCCCTTGCCTTTCTTTAACTACTGTTCTTAGTAAGGGTCAATTTACAAGACATTTGGGGTGGGAAAATGTCATCAGAATCTGTGCATCATTCTCCCATGATTCCAACGTCTTAGATCAGTTGCTCCATGTGCAGTCACATTTGTCGGAGATCAATCATGGGAGAATTGTGGAGAAATGTCAACATTTTTGCAAATGTTTGCTTGTGCTCATGTGGAGGAAACTGCAGTACATGCTATGGTCATATTTGAACTGTTCCATATAGATTTGCTTACCCCATGTCACAAATAATATCCTGGAATTAGAGAAACCAGAACGATCAGGATGCTGGAGCACCTTCCCTACATGGCAAGACTGGACTGTTTGGGGCTTCTGAGTTTATGGAAAGATGACTGGAGGCGTGAATAGTAGGATGTCTATAAAATTGTGAAAGGTGCAGAGAGACAGAATTAATCTCTCTCTCTCAGGCATGTATGCACAAGAACATGGTCACTCTTTCACACAACACAAAATTAACTTCCAGAATTACAGCCCAATCCTATGCATGTCTACTCAGAAGTGAGTCCCATTAAAGTCAATGGAGCTTAGTCCCAGGAAAGTATGGATAGGATTGGGCTATTAATTACCACAAGAGTTAATGATGCCCAGCTGCTTGACTGGCTTTAAAAAGGACTAGTCAAATGCAAGGAGGTAGATCTAATGGCTTACTGACTATGATGGCCATATGGAGCCTCCATCTTTAGGGGCAGTATATCTGTGAGTGCTAAATGCTGGGGACAGTTGCCAGGCATAAGCCCTGCTTATAAGTTACCAACTCTGACTGAAACACAATGCTAGCCTTTAAAGCCCTTCAGACTGATCTAGCAGGGTTTTTATTTTCCTAGAAAAGTGTGTGCTTTTTAGCTCACATTTGTAAGACCTCTTAACCATTCATGGATGATGTTCTGAGCCAACTTGCCTCAGTTTATAGCATGGTTTGCATCCAGGCAGACTGGTAGCACATGTTGTCACTTTTCCTGCAAAGGTCAAAATCCACACTAGAGCAGCTCCCAGTCATTTCTCTGAGGCTCGTGCATGAGAATTTCCTGGTGGATTGCTCCTCAAATGTGCTGGGTTCACCTCAGAACAAGCTTCAACTGTAGCTTGAGAATTGATTTAGGGCTTCCAGGGGAACGATGGGCAAATGAACAAGTGTATATAGGTGATGCGGAAACAGTCCTCCATTACAGTCTTAGAGCCAGCAGCCCTGTCTACCCTCGTCCTCAGGTTTCAAATGTTTGCTTCTTTCACACAGGTGCAAACTCGCAGCTCAGATGAGCCAATGACCACTTTTGTTGTATGCAATGAGTGTGGGAACCGCTGGAAGGTAAGCATTGCCGACACCTTTTCTTTGAATGCATGGGCCAAACTGCACATGACATATTTTGACTTTTTACACATCCTGGCTGAAAGCTTCAGTCCTGTGCATAGTGGGCTTTCAAATATATTGCTGACTACTATGATGTCTCCCAAACAATTCTGGGAATTGTAGTCTGCCAAGAGTGCTGAGAATTCTGTTACAGATCCCCAACCCCTCCCTCTCCACCATCACACCTACAAACCAACGTTTCCTGGGAAGAGGAACTGACTGTCATGCCAATTTAAGTCAGTAGAAGCAGTTACCAGGCTGGCCAATACTAGTGTTGGACTCAGTGGCGTCACTAAGGTTCGCGTCACACGGTGTGGGATGCCAGCGTGTCACCCCCCATTCAGTGGGCAGGTCAACACCCCCAAGTGGTGGATGTGGTGAAGTACCATCACTCCGCCCCCACTGTTTTTTTTGGCTGTACCTTTTGATAGAACAAAGATAGAACACATTCTGCATGAAATTACACATTGATTGATCTATAACATGATGGTATTATTCTTCCAAATTATGTTTTTAGTGATTTTGGTCACTAGTGGTGTCACTAGTGGTGGGTGGGTTGCTAGTGGTGTCACTTGGGTGACACCCAAGGGTGTCAACTTACTAACACCTTATTGTAGCAGTTCTCAAACTTAGCACTGGGACCCACTTTTCAGAATGACAGTCTGTGCAAGACCCACCAGAAGTGATGTCATGGTGGAAGTGACATCATCAGGAAAATTAAAATAAATAAGTATAAATAATTAAAGTAAAACAAATAATTAAGTAAATAGAAGCTAGCCCTGGTCCACCAAGTGAATTTCCTCTGTAGCCTGCCTGCAATAACACTACCCTGCAAAACCAGTAAGGTTTTCAGCCCTACCCAGTGCCCAGTTCAATTTAAGAATTTCTGTTTAAACCAGATCACTGTCAGGATCCACCTGGCTTTGCAAGTCTCAAAAAGTTTCACCTTATCAGCTGAAGCCTCTGTTTCGATCCTTTTTAGTTGGGCTGCCTTCTTGAGCACTTGTTTAGCTCCAGGTGCATAGGATCAGGACCATTCTGATAGCCTTGCACTCTCCTTTACCTGATCTTCCACACCAGCCAAGGCACGTTTGCTTACTCATGAGTAAATTTGACTGTGAGGCTTAGTTTCACTTTCCATAGGGCTCAATATATTCATCTGCTTGGAGGGAGGGACTTCCTTCTCAGGTGTTTTTGGGGGCTGCATTCATTGGATCAGGACCATTCTGGTGGTGTTGGATTTCTCTCAGCCTGCCCTTTCTGATGGACTAAGGCAAGCTCGCCTACTCGTGAGTAAACGCACGATATGGTTCACTTTCACTTTCCATAGGGATCCACACATTTTTTGTTCTTCAGTTTTTTTACCATAATTTTTGATAGAAAGGAGATATTTTACTCTGGTTATTTGCATTGCATTCTGCTCAAAATTCCGCATCCAACAGTATAATATGCTGGGGTTACTCCTAAACACCGCAATTTTAGCACGTTACCCCCCGTGCGCGTCACCCCCCCCCGTGCGGACCGCAACCCCTGCACCCACTAGCGACGCCACTGGTTGGACTTGCATGCTTGATTTTTCTCATGTAAATACAATGCACTGGGAGGAAGGTGAATCCAGATTAGGTTTGTGATGGGAGAGGCAGGCTTTTACATGTTGCCCCTTTGGTCCCAATCCAGAATTCCCTCCAACTCACCCTCAGCAGTTGTTATTTGCGTCAAAAGATAATCTCCCACGGACACCAGTGGGAGCATTTCTTCTGGGTCAAATAACAGCCATGTTGGTAGCCGGAACAGGGGTCCAATCCAGACTGGGACATGAGCCATTAGTTGTTTGATTTTTCTCTGTAAACCGCTTTGTGAACTCTTAGTTGAAAAGCGGTATATAAATACTGTTATTATTATTATTATTATTATTATTATTATTATTAGTGAACACAAGGTTAAAGCCTCCCTCCATTGCTAATGGCTTGATCCAGATTATCCCTTCCCCATGTGTGCTGTTTACACTAGAAAAATGAAGCACAGAGGCTCAAATCAGACAATAGGCTAATCTAGTTTGTTCACAGTATTCAGTAGAAGTTCAGTATTACATGTAGGACTGCAGCCAAAGACATACAGTGTCCAGATGGGGATTCCAGTGGCCTGGGCTGTGACTTCCCCAGTTAACATGGACCATTGGTCCACTTCCCCTGCCCAGCCAGGCCTGTACCTTGAACACTAACTCTCATGTTCTAAAAAAATCAGCCTTATCATTTCTCTGGGTTCTCAGCCCTCTTGTCCACCTCAGGTAACGGTTTTGGGGGAAGAATGCTTGCCTTTTCCTCAACCCTCTGAATTTCTCTTCCCATCAACCTCTTGCAGTTCTGCTGAGACATCTCTGAAGAGACCAGCAGCCATCAGTCCTGGGCCAGAGCTCTGCCCTGCGTTCCCCAACTCCGCCAGCAAGTTTTGTACCATTTTGTCGCCGAGTTTGCTTTGTGCTCTGCATTATCCCGACGAGGAGTGCCCACCTGTTGTGTGCCCCTAGAAGAGAGCAGCAACAGCTGGGGGTGTACCAGCTGCATCATTGATGAGTGGACCAACTGCCTTTGGAGAATCTCAGCCTAATCAGTATTGTCAGGGCTTGGAACAGTATTAAATTTTTTTTTTTAAATTTGCCCACACAGCTAGTTTTGAAGTCTGCAATTGCTTCTTGCGACTCTCTGGTTCTAGTTGTGTATTTCAAAAGCTGAAACAGTTTATCCAGTACAAAAGCAGCAAGGCCCCATTTGTGATATTTTGAAGTGCCAATTTAGCTGCATCAGCAAACTGCTCTTTGTGTAAGTGCAACTCAAGCTCATGGCTTACACTGTGCTTGGAAACCCATTTCAAACTTGCCTTCGAATTCTCAACCAAAAAGAATCCTTTCATTAGCTTCTCCTGGGGGCAAGAGGATTTAAATGTGCAACGTACACCTTCCCTTCTGACTGGGCTGTAATACAAAACCCACCCCAAAGTGGCTTCTTTTGTAAGGGGTTAAGGAGGAACAAATAACAAAGCTCTCTGAGCAGGAACCTCATGAGGACTGGCCACACACACATATCCCCTTTCTAAATCAGTCTGTCATAGTTCCTCCTCCCCCCCAGTAAAAAATTTCTGGGAGTTGTCATTTGGTGAGGGTGATGAGAATTGTTAGAAATATATAGTGTTTTTCAGAGGGTACCAGCATTTCTAGTGTCTAAGCCTAGACTATTTCAGCATTACGACCTTCAATTTGTTCATTAAATTTTCCTGCTCCTCAAAGAGGAACTGCAGTAACTCTCCTTCCTCAGCAGTTCCTCAGACATCAGTTCCTCTTTGACGTAAAGAAGGACTAACGAATCAGTGCAGCTCTGTAGTGTAACCCCCCCCCCAAGCACTAGAAATGTGTGGAGGAAAAGGAGAAGGCAGTGGCTGCCCAGCTTAGGGTACCTTGTGCCAAAAGTCAGGACGAGACCCCAGAAAATATTTTGCACCATCACTGCCAGTCAGTCACTGTAGGTTAGGACAGACATGGGGGCAGAGTGATGCCCCCATGGAAGAATGCAGTCTGGGAGAAAGCTGGTAGTTGCCAAATGGAAACAAAAGCAAAAGCAACTCACTTTTGGCAAAACCTGGAGCTTGCCCAGAGTGGCTTGGCTGGATCTCCTGCCTTGACTGCACCTGGTGAACTGTGCCTGCTTTTTTGCTATGTTCCATGTTCAAAGCAAACAAATGAAACAATAACATTCCTAAATGAAGGAGGATGTAATGGGTCCTTCATGTGTGTTCTAGAATTTAATTCTAAAATTAGAATTTAGAATTAAATTTTAAATTAAGGAAGGTGATCTTCACCATCTCCCCTCAAAAATTAATCAGCTATGTGGGCAAATTCAAGTCCATGTAATTGGCACTATTTGCATGGCTTTAGTCCAGTATTTCTCAAACTGTGGGTCGGGACCCACTAGGTGGGTTGTGAGCTAATTTTCAGTGGGTCTCCATCTCAATATATTAGACTTGATGCTACCATGGTATGTGACTGCATCTGGGGAAATGTTATAGATCTGTACTTTTAACAAACTACTGTGTATATTCTTTTAACAATGATAGTAAATGGACTTACTCCTGGGTAAGTGTGGGCAGGATTGCAGCCTAGGATTGTAAAAACTTTTCCTGCTTGATGATGTCACTTCTGGTCATGACATCACTTCCAGTGGGTCCTGACAGATTTTCATTCAAAAAAGTGTGTCCCGGTGCTAAATGTGTGAGAACCAATGTTTTAGTCTGAACTTGGTATTTCTAGAAGTCCCTTTGGAGCCCTCAGAGTGAACCATAACAGGTTAAATAACTGGGAACTAGAAACTTGCTTTTTAAAAAGCATGGTTCAGCAGCTTTTAAGGCAAAAGGGAGAGAAAATGAGGTGCCCAGCTTGAGCTAGTATTGGCTAGGTCTTTTTCTCTCAAAACCATGGAGGGAACATAAAAGCCCTGCTGAATCAGGTAAAGGGCTCATCTAGTCCAGCTTTCAGTATCTTACAGTGCCCCCCACATGCAACAGGGAGCACTCAAGGCAACATGATAACTATATCCTGTTGACACCCTTAGATCTGGCACTCAGAGAAGGGCTACCTCTAACACCACAGATTGCATATAATAATGGCCTTTTCCTCCAGAAATCTGCCCAATTCCCTTTTAAAGACATCTAGGCTTTCATGTGCCATCACAACATACTGTGGCAAGGAGTCCCACAGTTTATGTGCTGGATAAATAAATATTTCCTTTTGTCTGTTGTGATAAAAGGTATTTCTGAGAGGGAGGAGGTAGCTCTCCTTGTTGCTACCATATGAAACAAAGATTTGAAATAGTAATCTGAAAGGCAAAAGACACTGTTTGGGCTTGCGC
Source organism: Tiliqua scincoides (assembly GCF_035046505.1). Classification (NCBI taxonomy): domain Eukaryota; kingdom Metazoa; phylum Chordata; class Lepidosauria; order Squamata; family Scincidae; genus Tiliqua; species Tiliqua scincoides. The sequence goes on along the minus strand of NC_089824.1, from coordinate 219,419,218 downwards.
TATGTCTGTGATTGGATTCCATCACTATTGTGTCCTTGTGCCAAACTGAGAGTAGACTCAATAAGGAAACACAACAGGCAGTGCTTGCTCACCCACTGCCAGACTCAGCCTTTTATGCGTTGCAAAAATGAACAAATTTTCCCCTCTGCCCACCCCAGAACACTTGCAGCAGCCTCTTAAATATGAGGAATGAATTATTATGCGGTCAGCTAATTAACTGCTCCAACCATCACATTCTTTCCTTTTTGGAAGTATCCCCCCCCCCATGGCAGTAAGGATCATGGTAAAATCCACTATAGAATAGCAAGACCTGATACAGTTGACAACAATTTTACATTGGCAAGATTGTTCAAATTGGAATTTTAAAAAAATTATTGAAAATACATACCGGCGACAGCTCTCCTCCTCTTGGAAGTAGCTGAAGAATAAAACTGGCTCAGTCTGAAGACCATTTAGCCCAACTTTCTGTTCAAAAACAGGATTCCCCATGCATGGCGTCATGTGCTCTAAAACTGCTCTGCTGGATCAGATCAACAGCCTGCTTCAAATGCCTTTGGGGACCTCACAAGCAGAGAAGCAGCATGCCTCCCTAGCTTTCTTACCCCAAGCACCTGGGAATAAAGAGTACACTGCCTTGGAACATGGAGGTTCTGTTTGGCCACCATGGTTACAGCCAGTGATTGACCTCTCGTCCTCCATGAATTTGTCAGATCCTTTCCAAGTCATTGAAGCCAGCGGTCATCATGTCTTGTCACAGTGAATTCCATCTACTGATTGTGTGTTGTGCTGAAAGTATTTTCTTTTGTCTGTCCTGAATCTTCTGGCAGTCAGGGGGACTGGATGACCCTTGAGTCTAGTGCTATGATAGGGAGAAACTACTCCCTGCTCACTTTTTCTGCACTATGCAGGGTCTGTCTTTTGCCATCCTTTTTCCAAACTCAAAATTCCCCTCCATTTTTAACTTTTCCTCATTCGAGTTCCAAGCTTAGACATTCTGGTTGCCCTTTTCCAGCAGACCTGTGCATAGCATTTCAAGTGCCTCCAGAGAATAAGCTTAAGCACCATCTCTGCTACCAGTTCTTTTCTATGCCATTCCTGAGCTTAGATTTTCCCTTTTTCACTGCAGCCACATGCTAAGTCAGTGTCTTCAGAGCTGTCCACCAGAACCCCCAGACCTCTCCTGGTTAGTCCCAAACAAAAGGATACCACATATCAGAATTACCAGCACATTTCAATTAGGCTATGAAGAATTCAAGCTACTGCCTGCCTCTCCCTTGAGCAATTCCATTTTGCTCCAATTTCAACTGGAAGCTGGCTAAGTTTCTGCCCAGTTAGGAGTCTGTTGGTGGCCCAAGTCAATGCAGACATGGAAGGGACTGACCCCCTTGAAAACGTAGGCAGCCACTGCTGCAGGGTGAAGTACAGGAATGCCTGCAAGTTTCTGTGAATACTGGTACTGAAGAAATGCATGCAAGAGTATCATAATTTTATAGTGTGAAGCTCTGCAAAGTCGCAGAGTAGTGAATCCATTAAGGCAGGGGTTGGCAACTTACAGCCATGTGCCCACATTTGGTCTGCCACCCAGTAATCCAGCCCCTGCAGAGCTTGGCTTGGGAGCAAAGGCTTCCAAGCCGAACTCTGTGCTGCTGCTTGTGGGAGCATAAGTTCAGTGATAAGATGTCATCGCCATCCCTCCAGACCTCTTGCCTGAAAACTGTTGCTGTCCCATTTTAAGGGCTGACCTTCAGAAGGCGTGAAGTACAGTGACTGTTACTCCCCACTTTGCCAATTGTTTTATTCTGCTAATGTCACACTGTTGAATGGTTCTTATGAATTTATCCTTGTACAGCCACAGAGGCACACAAAAGTTCCTTTGGAAGTTTCACCCGTTTATAAATATCCTTGTAGCTTCCCCTTGACAGTCTGCAGATTTTTTGACTTGGCAGGAGCATTCAAATCTTAATGCAGGCAGAATTCATTTGTGTGCAAAGTTCTCCTGAGAAATTTCATTAATCCCTCTGAAATGCTTTCAACTAACTTCAAAATATTTATTGTGCAATACAGTGATTTTCAACCAGTGTGCAACGGCACATTGGTGTGCTACAAAAGGTCCATGCGTCACAGGAGTTTGGAGCAGTGGTTGAAAATCTCTGAAAAACTCTTCCAGGTTCTGTGGCTGTTTTTAGGGCAACTGTCTATAGTAACACACCGTCCCTCTTCTGCTTGCAGAGGAAGAGGGGCAATGTGTTACTACAGATAGTTGCCCTAGAAACAGTCACAGAAGAGTCTCCTGGGGGCCAGAAGTGACATCCCAAGAGGCAGACCATAGAGGTCAGTGGGCTATGAGAAGAAAAATATTGAAAATTGCTGGTATAATACACTCATTCATTTTTCCCTTCAACTGGTGTAACTACAAACTAGCTAGTACATGAGGGACACATTCACGTTATATTCCTAGGGAGTTTAATCCCTTCCACTCTCAAAATCAGCTTCCCCATGGGGCTTTTCACCTGTGGAAGAAAACTATGGGGTCTGCACATAAGGGGGCAGGCCCTCATGTAAACAGACAAACAGGGCAGAGTTTGTCCTTTGCACGCAGCGTCTCATCCTTGGAGCCTCCAGAGTTGGGAAGGAGTTGATCCATCTGACAAGCCCTGAGATGCTCCTGGTAGTCAGAGCAGACAATGCTGAGTTAGATGGACATCATTCTGCATCAGTTTCAAATGAATGGAAAAAGCAGCTTGGAGAGGGGGGCAATGGTGAGCTGGGAGAGGCCTGGAAGAGAAAGGTGCCCCACTCCACCCAGTCTTCTTCTAACCCACTTGGCATTTTTTTTTTTTTAAAGAAAGGGAGAAGCAATGGAACTCTCTGGAAGCTGGCTGCAGTCGCACTGCTGGGATGGCCCCCCACGTTATTGCCTGTGACCAGGACTGCAATACAGAAGGGTCACTTCCTGGCAGCCCTATTACAAACCAACTCAACATACAGGACAAGGGACATTTTGCTAGCAAGGAATATTCACTGCATGAAATGAACTGGATTATCTCCAGATCATTATTTTGGCACCAGAAAAAGAACAGAATCCACAGCAGCATCACATGTGAAATACAGAATGTGTGAGTCTTACAACAGCTTTGCTCAGAAACACCTGGAGGGCCAGATGCGGAAAGGTCCTTTGCTCTCTTGAGGCAGCCTGATAAACATTTCTTAAAGGGGCGAAAGAACGGCCTGCTTCACAGGTTGCTTGGGTGGACCCGCTCCACAGGCAGCAAGCACTTTTGCACATATTCTTTATACATGAGAATCTGGAGCAGGCACTCATCTGACCAAGCCCCATCCCATGCCCATATCTGTGGCACATACCTGAATCTGGAAATACATATTTGAACAGCTGTGGACCTTCACAAATTCTTTATTCCCTACCATTTGTTTCCAGCAAAAGACCCACATCCATTCCAAAAGGTGCAGGAAAAACTTGAGGGGACACTTGTGGCTATTCTCATCTTCCCTGAATCTGCCAAGCCCTTAAAAACATATCTTCAGTTATGCAATTGATTCTGTTACTTCTTGTAGAAGAGAGTTCCACAGGTTAAAAAAAAGGATGTTTAAAGCCAGCCATGTGGATGTGTGTCCTCAGCTTTGACTACTAGGTAAAATGCAGGGGGGAAAAACTGTGGCTCCTTCACACCACTCCAAGGGCAGTTTTCCAGGCAACAAGAATGGTCAGGCAGAAACATCAGAACTGAAAATAAAAAAGGACACTGGAGAGGGAGCCAGTTAACCTGCCGGCCACTGAACCAGCTCTCCTATACATGTGTGCATGGGTGGGGGGGGGGGAGTGGGAAGATCAGCCCTCCGTGTTCTGCGACCAGAGTTTCAACGGAACCAGGTTCAACAAGCACATTGGGGAAGACACAGGAAGCAGCAGCCTGCAATTTGGGCTTTCTTTCTTGCCTGAGCAGAGATGTCTCCCCTCTTACTAGCATCTGCTAGAATTCTGACACCCACAGCAAAACAAGAGAAGCATTTAAAATTGTGAGAAGGGGGGAGCAGTGATGCCACATCTCAGATGGAAGATGAACACAGAAACAGCTGTGGCATTTGAGCAAGGGGGAGTTCATCAAGTGGTAGGGAGACCCTGATGGAAAGTCGTTTGAAACTGGGACACAGTTCAGGTGAGAACTTTGCTTAGGCCAGCCGTGTGGGTAGAGGAGGCCAAGAAGGGTTGCCATGTTCCCTCCAAGACAGGATTTTGTGCTTAGATGTACTGCACTGTGCAACTCCTACCTTCTCTAGAGCTCTTAAAGGGAGCAGAGGCCTGAGCTTGAAGGAGCACTGCCCTTTAGGCCTTGCTAAGGAAGCTGGCCTTGGTGGGAGGCCACCCCGCTGCTCCAAATCTTGCCATGACTTTGCAGTTCAGACCACTTCTAGGCCAGAGAGGGGAAAAGGTGCTCAGCTATGCCATTCTGTTCCAGTAGTGACGAGGCATCTTGCCAGTGTGGCAGCTCCGCCCCCCAGAACGAAGGGCTTGACTCCTGCCTGATGATGACAACGGTGACTCATACAAATACAGTAATACTTTCAATGACACCAGTGGCATAGCTAGAGGGGGTGCAAAGCACTAAGTTTTGCAGGGAGCCTCACTGCAGTGTGCAAGTGGCCCCTCCCCCTCGGATGCATTTCAGGCTGGGGAAGCAAAATGGAGGTGAATGCCAAAGAGGCATGTGCCTCTGTTTTGCTCCCAGCCCCCCCCCCAGGAAGGCTCCAAAGGAGAGGAGTCCTTTTCATGCTACAGTGAGGCTCCCTGCAAAACTTGGTGCTTTGCACCCCAGAATGACACTGCTTTGGTTAGTATGGTTTCGTTATGCATCCTGGTCACAGCCAACGGGAGTCAATTTCCTATAATGTGGTTTTGGAGGGGCTCAGCTTCACAGGCATGGACAGAGGCGCTACTGTACTGAGCCCTTGCATAGCACTTCTGCGTTTTCAAAGCACTTTGTGTGTATGACCTTGTTGCAATTGTCACAGCCACCCTACGAGATAAATAAGCCCTCTTATCCCCATATGGCAGGTGAGGCTGAGAGGGTGGAGCTGGCTAAGGCCATCTAGTGAAAATTCACAGAAGGGGGGGGCGATTCCAACCAGAGTCCACCTAGTTCATAGTTCACACTCTGAACAGAGGCTAAGCCCACCATCCCATCATGGTTGAGGCTCTGACAGAGTGAATATATTGCTAAAAGGATAGGACTGCTTCTGTTCTATCCAGGTTTACCTGCCCACTCCTCCCGCTGAATTGGTATCTTTTGGCTGGGAGACAGCCGCTCCCTTTCCAAAACCCATGCCAATGTCCAGAACTGGGAAGGTTCAAGAAGCTTCCCTACCACTGAAGGCCACAGTGCACACATGAAAAACCCTCCCGAACCTTCACAGTGTGAACACGTAACTGGACAATGCCTTTACAGGATGCCTCTCTGTGCAGGCAAAGCATGATCTACAATGCTGGGGAAGCCATTTGGATCCACAGCAAAACCCAATAAACTTGTTAGTCTGAGTTTACTTCCATGTTGGTTCTGCCAAGGGCAGAACCACAGATCCACCGACGTACTCCACTTTTAGAGAATCCATCAACAACCCCCAAAGTCCCTTTAAGAGCTCTGAAGGAAGCCTTCCTAAGGTTCGGCCCCGATGGAATGGGGGAAGTCTGTGAACTGCAAAGGTTTCTATGTCAATCAAACTCTTTCCCTCTTCAACAAACCCAACACACTATGGTCTGCCGGAAGTTCTCACATGAACCATTTGAGACCTTCTCTACGTGTCTGCAGGAACACCACAGAAATAGCTCTTTTTAAAACAGGCAGGAAAAGACAGATCAAAGAGAGAACCACATTCAGAAAATTAGGACTTTGGCCCTTTTCTCCTGGCCACGTTGCCCACAGTTTTTCCCACACTAGTTGGCCACTCCCATCTGCTCTCCACCTTCTGTATGATCAGCCAGGCACCAGTTTGCCAAGACAGATTCAGTAGTAAAAGCAGAGGCCTGAGTACGAAGTTTACATGACAGCAGGTGTCACGGCCCACCTTTTGGACAGGACAGAGGATGGGCCTACAGGTGGAGCAAGCTCCCCAGTGACTGGACAGCCAGGTTGTAGTCAGAACCGCAGGTGAATGTTGGGCCCTAGTGCACCTGGAATGTCCTCTCAGCTCTCTCAGTTCTGCAAGGCCAAAGGGGGGAGAGCCTTGCTTGTCCTTCAGACTAACACCTGCTGCATGAAAGGAGAACTGAGGCATCGTCATTGTTTCTCTTGGCAGTGGCGGGAGGGGCCTAGGACTCCGAGGACGACCGAGAGACACTCTGGAGCAACGATCTGTAGATGGCCGAGTTCAGAAAACGGGGGTAGGAGTCTCTGTGCATGAGCGTGTAGATCTGTAGCTGCGCATCATCAAAGGTGTGTGAGGATGGCTCCTGCATCTTGCGGTTGATCCCTTCGCGCACACGGGAGTCCAGGCTGACCTGGGACAGGAACAAGTAGAACACCGTTTAGCAGAAGTGGGGGCAAGGAGGCTGTTGGGGAGGAAGGGGCCCAAAAGAAGACGATGACAATTAGTGGCGTAGTTAGAGGGGGTGCAAAGCACTAAGTTTTGCAGGGAGCCTCACCACAGCGGGCAAGCAACCCCTCCCCTTCAGAGCCATTCCAGGTGGGGAGAAAAACGGAGGCATGACTTGTGTTGTGTGAGAGGGAACTTTCCTCTATCTAATGTGCGGCGGCAGTAAAGAAGGCCAATTCTATGCTTGGGATCATTAGAAAAGGTATTGAGAACAAAACGGCTAGTATTATAATGCTGTTGTACAAATCGATGGTAAGGCCACACCTGGAGTATTGTGTCCAGTTCTGGTCACCACATCTCAAAAAGGACATAGTGGAAATGGAAAAGGTGCAAAAGAGAGCAACTAAGATGATTGCTGGGCTGGGGCACCTTCTTTATGAGGAAAGGCTACGGTGTTTGGGCCTCTTCAGCCTAGAAAAGAGACGCCTGAGGGGGGACATGATTGAGACATACAAAATTGTGCATGGGAAGGATAAAGTGGATAGAGAGATGCTTTTTACACTCTCACACAACACCAGAACCAGGGAACATTCACTCAAATTGAATGTTGGGAGGGTTAGGACAGACAAAAGAAAATATTTCTTTACTCAGCATGTGGTTGGTCTGTGGAACTCCTTGCCGCAGGATGTGGTGACGGCACCTGGCCTGAATGCCTTTAAAAGGGGATTGGACAAGTTTCTGGAGGAAAAATCCATTATGGGTTACAAGCCATGATGTGTATGTGCAACCTCCTGATTTTAGAAATGGGCTATGCCAGATGCAGGGGAGGGCACCAGGATGCAGGTCTCTTGTTATCAGGTGTGCTCCCTGGGGCATTTGGTGGGCCGCTGTGAGATAAGGAAGCTGGACTAGATGGGCCTATGGCCTGATCCAGCGGGGCTGTTCTTATGTACTTTATGGATGCCTCTAGGAGCACACAAGGCAACAAGAGACCTGTATCCTATTGCCTGTCCTTTGCAGCTGGCATTCAGAGACAGGCTACCTCTGAAATCCGGAGGCTGCATATGTGACTTACAACTGACTTTTCCTCCATAACTCTCTGTGATTAATTGAGGATGCCCTTGTAGTAAATAAAGGTTTCTAATCAAGTAATTCAACAGATTATTCAATTAAAGGCTACATCCCTACAAAATCCATCAAATACCTCCTTGGGTGAAAGGATGGAGATGTAATCTTCATAGATCACCCGAGCCTTCTCGTCGATGGCATGCTTGTTACATTCGCTTTTGAGTTCCTCGCAAGCTAGCCAAAAGAGCATGTTCTCCTCGCTGTACTCAGTCCGTAAGAATTCCCGAAACACATTCCTGCCGGCCGGGTTTTTCATCAACTTGTCGAACGACTGGGACCAGCCCTTGACTTCCTCAGTGCTCGGTTTGGTGCTGGAAATGTAGGGCCCCCCAGCAGACACAAAACAATGCAGAAGGAGCCAGAGGGAGCAGGGAGGAGGAGGAGGAGGAGGAGAGTTACGTGAGTACAAGGCCAGCAACCCCTGCCCGCTTATAGCAGGTTATCCCCCAATCATGTTTGGGGTCTGTAGACTTAAGAGCACTTTGCAATTTCCCCAATGTTAGGCAAGTTCACACATGCATTTATGCTCTGATGACTGTGTTATGAGGTGTGATTTTTCGGTAATAACAAAATAAAAACACGAAACACCTCTTTCTGCACTTCTCATTAAAAAAACCCCAAAATCTGAAAAATAAAACCATTTTATTTAGTTTTTATTTACTGTTTAATAGGAGGGGTGCATGAGTAATAACTGTGGCTGCATCTGCTGACACCATACCACCTATATCACCTACCTAGTACACTTTCAAAGCAATTATAATTTATAGTTATAATGTATATTTTGAATAACAACATGTAACACCATTTACTGCACTTCTAATTTTGGAAATCACCGAAATACACAAAAAAATGTTAAAACCATTTTCTCTCTCACATCTAGTTATGAACTGTGTGCAAAATGGGCAGACCTTTTATGTCTTCTCAAATACAAGACTGATCAACCCTCATGTTTGGTTGAGATTCATCAAGTAAGAGATATGAACATGGCACATCTGAACTAGCAACTAGGCATGCATGAACCTTCCACCAAGTCAGATTCTTGGTCAATCTCAGGATTAACAGCAGCTTCTGAGAGTGTCATGGAGGGACCATTCCCAGCAATACCAAGATGTTGCCAGGGATGGGTTCTGGGACCTTCTGTAAGCAAAGGAGATGCTCTAACACTGAGCCAAACCCCTGTAGCTATGCTTAATGCCTCTGACCAACAGACAACCCTGCCTGTTTCCTGATCCCTGCCACTGCACATTCTGTTTTTATTTTATTTACGTGCTCCTGTCCTTCCTCCAGGAAGCTCTGAATGGCTCTCCACCCTACCCTAACCTCATCACAACCAAGAGGGACTTCAGACACTTCCTCCTGCACACACTCCCTTTGCTTTTGACAAGAAACATTTTGTTTCTTCGGAAGAAGACAAGGAAGTTGCCAGGATGCCAAATTCTATGTTAGTACTAATTTCTGCAGTAACACAAGGCATGAAACATATTTTTTAAATTACTGATTTCAACAGGAGATATTTTAGCACCTGCTGAATTCTTCCGTTAAAATGGATGAAACTTAGAAGGTACATTCCTTTGCAGAACTATGTCCACTGTTATTTGTTTTTTTGAGATTCAACTCCCTTCACAAGTTCCAAAGGAGCCCCTCAGGACAGTTTATTTATTTGATTTAGTCTCTGCCTTTTTCCCCGAAGGGCACCCAAGGCGGTTAACAACCAGTTAACAATTTTAAAATTTAAATTGTTAACAGTCAGAAAATACAATATAAAATACAGCTAAAAAACATAAAAAACAAGTTAACAGCAAGAAAAAAGTCATTATAGCTGTTAAAAAAAAATAGCTGTCCAATAAAACACATCAATGAAAGTTTGGTGAGCAGCCTAAAAGTCTGAGGATATGTTGTTGGCAACCTTCAGTCTCGAAAGACTATGGTATCGCGCTCTGAAAGGTGGTTCTGGAACAGCGTCTAGTGTGGCTGAAAAGGCCAATTCGGGAGTGACAATCCCTTCCACACTGGGAGCAAGTGCAGTCTGTCCCTGGTCTGTCTCCCTGGCTATGGGCCTTCCTTCTTTGCCTCTTTGCCTCAGACTGTTGGCCAAGTGTCTCTTCAAACTGGGAAAGGCCATGCTGCACAGCCTGCCTCCAAGCGGGCCGCTCAGAGGCCAGGGTTTCCCACCTGTTGAGTTCCATTCCTAAGGCCTTCAGATCCCTCTTGCAGATGTCCTTGTATCGCAGCTGTGGTCTACCTGTAGGGCGCTTTTCTTCCGAAGTTCTCCATAGAGGAGATCCTTTGGGATCCGGCCATCATCCATTCTCACGACATGACCGAGCCAACGCAGGCGTCTCTGTTTCAGCAGTGCATACATGCTAGGGATTCCAGCATGTTCCAGGACTGTGTTGTTTGGAACTTTGTCCTGCCAGGTGATGCCGAGGATGCATCGGAGGCAGCGCATGTGGAAAGCGTTCAGTCTCCTCTCCTGTTGTGAGCGGAGAGTCCATGACTCGCTGCAGTCATGGAACATGGATCTTGGAACATACCAAGATCCAGGTCTACAGAGCTTGTGTCCTGAGTACACTTCTGTACTGCAGCGAGTCATGGACTCTCCGCTCACAACAGGAGAGGAAACAGTCTGAGGATAAGAATTACAAAAATAGCTGAGCTCATGTAATCTTGGAAAGCTCATGTTAACTCCCCCAAATACATGCTCATTGGTGCATGATGGTTCTTCCATCTCTCTTAAAGACCAACATACAGCGCAGCAGCTGAATGCATCTGGGAGGAAGTTCCACCATGATTGGGCCACCCCTGGAAAGTCCCTGCCCTTGTGCTGACATCAGACAGCACTGGCATTTGGAGCAAAGCCCCACCTGATGACCAAAGTATTCAGGGAGGCAGGTATACATAACGCCATAGGAGAACAGTGGAATGACACAACAGTGTAGAGTGCTGCAAAGAGCTCACTCACCAGGCTTCACAGTTTGGGATGGTCTCCAGTTTGGTGTCTCGTGATGCCCTCCATGCCCGCTCTCGGTCTTCATTCCTATCAACGAAAGGAAAAGTTAATTGGCAGGACTGGGTGTATAGTTAGTTGGCAACCTTCAGTCTCGAAAGACTCTGGTATCGCGCTCTGAAAGGTGGTTCTGGAACAGCGTCTAGTGTGGCTGAAAAGGCCGATTCGGGAGTGACAATCCCTTCCACGCTGGGAGCAAGTGCAGTCTGTCCCTGGTCTGTCTCCCTGGCTATGGGCCTTCCTTCTTTGCCTCTTAGCCTCAGTCTGTTGGCCAAGTGTCTCTTCAAACTGGGAAAGGCCATGTTGCACAGCCTGCCTCCAAGCGGGCCGCTCAGAGGCCAGGGTTTCCCACTTGTTGAGGTCCACTCCTAAGGCCTTCAGATCCCTCTTGCAGATGTCCTTGTATCGCAGCTGTGGTCTACCTGTAGGGCGCTTTCCTTGCACGAATTCTCCATAGAGGAGATCCTTATGGCATCAGGAATGACAGTAGGCCCAGACCCTTAGAAATAAAGACATCTGCGAGGGATAAGTTCTAGCTGACACAGCGGAAATGGGAAACTGCGGACAGCAGTAAACCCTACAAGAAACAGTTCACATATTCCCCCCTCCACAGTGCAAATCACTTATCTCTCTCTGATTGCAGCCCCCGTCACTGTCGCGTGTCTGGCTGCCTCTGCCCTCTCTGTAAACACTAGCAGGAAGTGGGTTGGAAGGCTGAAAACAACGTGACAGTGTTAGCGCCTCCTGCTAGCTTTTGCAGATAGCACAGAGACAACTCAACACAAGAGACAGTGATGGCTACCATCAGGTAAATGCTTTGTGCAATGAGGGGCATCTGTGCACTGCAGATGAGTGAAACCGTGGATTTAGGATCCGTGGATATGAGGCACACCTGCATTGCTACAGTTTGAGCTGTTTCACTTCGATTTCATAACCCGACCCCACATTTGTTAAGTCTTTCAAACTGACCTGAGCCATTGTGAAAAGGGTGGTTGAATGAGAGGGCAGCAAACAAGCCTGTGCCTCCACTCCACCCCCGGAAAGAAACAGAAGCCACTCCTAGAGAAGTGGCTGAATGGTGAAACAGCTGAAAGCCACCTCTTTCCCACCACATATTCAGCAGGCGTTCGAGTGTTCAGGGTAAAGAAGGATGAACGTCCACTTGAATGTCTGCACAAACGCAAGACGTACCATGGTACACACAAAGGGCTCTTTCCCTGCAAAGGGCTCTTTCCCTGTGAGCCCTGCTTTTAAGGACAGCAATCTGAGTTCCTTGGAGAAAGGGCAACACAGAAATGTCACTAACAATAATGAACTATATAACCCAGTGGTTCTCACACATTTAGCACAGGGAACCACTTTTTAGAATGAGAATCTGTTGAGACCAGGTCTCAACGGCATTCGACAAGGTCCCTCACCAAAGACTACTGAAAAAACTCCACAGTCAGGGAATTACAGGTCCTCTCCTGGATTAAGAACTGGTTGAAGATCAGGAAACAGAGAGTGGGTGTCAATGGGAAATTTTCACAATGGAGAGAGGTGAAAAGCAGTGTACCCCAAGGATCTGTCCTAGGACCGGTGCTCTTCAACCTCTTCATAAATGACCTGGAGACGGGGTTGAGCAGTGAGGTGGCTAGGTTTGCAGATGACTTCAAACTTTTCTGAGCAGTGAAGACCAGAAGTGATTGTGAAGAGCTCCAGAAGGATCTCTCCAAACTGGCAGAATGGGCAGCAAAATGGCAGATGCGCTTCAATGTAAGTAAGTGTAAAGTCATGCACATTGGGGCAAATAATCAACACATATAGGCTGATGGGTTCTGAGCTGTCTGTGACAGATCAGGAGAGAGATCTTGGGGTGGTGGTGGAAAGGTCGATGAAAGTGTCGACCCAATGCGTGGCGGCAGTAAAGAAGGCCAATTCTATGCTTGGGATCATTAGAGAACAAAACAGCTAATATTATAATGCTGTTGTACAAATCAATGGTAAGGCCACACCTGGAGTATTGTGTCCAGTTCTGGTCACCACATCTCAAAAAGGATATAGTGCAAATGGAAAAGGTGCAAAAGAGAGCGACTAAGATGATTACTGGGCTGGGGTACCTTCCTTATGAGGAAAGGCTATGGCGTTTGGGCCTCTTCAGCCTAGAAAAGAGATGCCTGATGGGGGACATGATTGAGACATACAAAATTATGCGCGGGAAGGATAAAGTGAATAGAAAGATGCTCTTTACACTCTCACATAACACCAGAACCAGGGGACATCCACTAAAATTGAGTGTTGGGAGAGTTAAGACAGACAAATGAAAATATTTCTTTACTCAGCGTGTGGTTGGTCTGTGGAACTCCAGGATGTGGTGATGGCATCTGGCCTGGATGCCTTTAAAAGGGATTGGACAAGTTTCTGGAGGAAAAATCCATTACTGGTTACAAGCCATAATGCGCATGTGCAACCTCCCGATTGTAGAAATGGGCTATGTCAGATGCAAGGGAGGGTATCAGGATGCAGGTCTCTTGTTAACTGGTGTGCTCCCTGGGCATTTGGTAGGGCCGCTGTGAGATACAGGAAGCTGGACTAGAAGGGCCTATGGCCTGATCCAGTGGGGCTGTTCTTATGTTCTTACCCACATAAGAACAGCCCCACTGGATCAGGCCATAGGCCCATCTAGTCCAGCTTCCTGTATCTCACAGCGGCCCACCAAATGCCCCAGGGAGCACACCAGGTAACAAGAGACCTCATCCTGGTGCCCTCCCTTGCATCTGGCATTCTGACATAGCCTATTTCTAAAATCAGGAGGTTGCACATACATATCATGGCTTGTAACCCGCAATGGATTTTTCTTCCAGAAACTTGTCCTCCACCAGAAGTGATGTCATGACCGGAAGTGACATCATCAAGCAGGAAAATTTTTAACAATCTTAAACTGTGATCCTACCCACACTTATTCAGAATTTACGATCATTGTCCCATATACATAGTAACTTGTTAAAAGCACAGGTCTGTAACATTTCCCCAATTGCATGCACATACCATGGTAGCATCAAGTCTAATATATTAAAAATAAAATTTTGAAATGAATGGGGACCCACCTGACATTGGCTCATGACCCACACAGTGGGTCCCGACCCACAGTTTCAGAAACACTGAATAACCAAACACGGGGAAGGAATTGCACTGCTGCCTTTCTCAAACTGACCAGTAGAGGTCACCGTCCTCTCAAAATTAAGCAGGTGGTAGTTGAATCAGCAGAAAGAAACCTCTGCTATTACCTTGCCCTGGAGGCAATCGCTGGAGCCAAAGGAGGACAGGACTTCTCTGGCGTGAGCATGGGTGGGAGAGAGAAAGGCTGTCCCTTCTGCCTACAAACCTCCCAAGGCAAGAGAGCCCAGCCCTCCTCTGCATCTCATACCAATCACGTCAGAAGCCTGACTGAAAAGACTATGCTGCTCAGAGACAGGTCAACAGAGCACGATACCTCCTGATATCTCAATCTGCCAGCCCAACATGTGGAAGACCAGCACTTTGGGGGGCTGCAGAAGCACACTCCTTTGGACAACCTCTCCCCCACCAGTTCCAGTTTGGAGAAATTGTGGTTTTCTCTGAGAAAAGTTGGGAACAGCGAAGCTCCTGGAACAGACTTGGAAATGGTTACTCGCCCAAGTGCGCAAGGCAGTGGCATAGCTAGAGGGGGTGCAAAGCACTAAGTCTTGCAGGGAGCCTCACTGCAGTGTGCAAGGGGCCTCTCTCCCTCCCCTTTAGAGCCATTCCAGGTGGTGGGAGCAAAACATGGTGGTGGCGCTTTTCAAAGGACTCTGGTGGAGACACTCTGCTTCACCTGCCTCCCCACCCACTGCATGTCCTTGCACGAAAGGTCCGCTGATGCGTCACTGGAGTTTGGAGCTCGGCAGCTGAAAATTGCTGAAAACTTCTTCCAGGTTCTGCAGTTACTTTTAGGGCAACTATCTGGCAAAGCCAACGGAGGAAAAGGGACAGAAAATTCATTACTACATACAGTTGCCCTAGAAACAGAGCTGCAGAACTTGGAAGTGACATCACAAGAGGCAACGAACATAGAGAAGACCATCGAGGTTAGTGCATTGTGAGAAGAATAACATTGAGAATTGGTGCTTCAGCCAATCACAGCCTCTCAGGCTGCCCAGATCACAGGTTTGTTGCAAAGAAAAATGAAAGTGAGGAAGAACCAGGTGTGCCCCTCTGACCTCCTTGGAGGTGGAGCGGGATAAAAAACACAACTAGCATTTATGTCAAAAGGTCTTACTGGCATATCTACGCAGGGGTCCAATACAAGCATGCCAAGAATTCTGAAACTAGCCCACACTGGGGCAAAATACACTATGTTATGCTCCAACAATAAGGTCATCTAGGATTGTACTGAAAAGAGGGGCAGTTGTATCAGAACAGACAATGTACGGACACCAAAAAGTGGGTGAGAAGAAAACCCAGTTTTCAGGCACAGCAACTGCTCAGAAGGAAAACCAAGTGGCCTGAAGACCTAATGCAAAGATTTTCTAAGACAACCGCAGAATGAGGGCACAGAAAGCTCAAAACACTGAACTTGTAATTACAGCATAACTGCCTTTTGAAAAACATTCAGAACTGTCACCACGGTGTAGAAATTAATGTCAGAAGAGTCACAATCAAGCTTTGATTGATCAACATTTCATGTTCAAAGGGAATGTTTCTTTAAGCCAGCGAGCTGCAACTGCAAGAAACCAAACCGCAGAGACCTGGAAGAGTTTTTCAGCAATTTGGAATCACTGTACTCCAAACTCCTGCGGCGCACCTGTGGACCTGTCGCAGCACATCAATGTGCCATGACACACTGGCTAAAAGTCGCTGACACTGATCAGTCAAAGGTTTCAGTCTAAATTACTACACATTGTTGGGGAAAGTTGCTTCAGTTTCCTTTTGAAAAAAGTCCCCCTTCCTCCAGCCTTGTACCATCCTCCCCCCAGCCTTGACTCAAACCACCACCAGAGCCGCAGTTCCTGTTTGCAACTTCGGTCTCCTCTTCTCTGCGCTGACAGCCTTCAGTAAGCAGAAAGAGCCCGCAGAACCCTTGCTAGTCAAGGAAGCAACCTTGGGGGTCCCCACCACACCTTAGACTTGTCTCGCCAGGGCTACTGGACAAAAGAAAACCCCCACCAGGCCAGTGCCACAGGAAGTGTTCCCTGGAACGGTCTGGGAGTTTGCAGCACAGGGAAATCATTTAGTTAGAGTTGCTTAAGCAAACATGCAACAGGATCCAAATTAACCCCTTTCTGCCCAGCCCGCAGGGAGACACCTTTGATCCCTGTTGTGTATGTGCAAAATCGGGTAGAAGCAAAGGAAAAAGACAAATGTAATTAAAGCCCAGGTGAAGGTGGCAGGAGAGAAAGTAGATGTTGCTTTCCTCATCACCTCCTCTACTTCCTTTACTCAACCTCCAAAAACCACTTCTGATTTCTGGAGGCAAACTGGAAATTGCCTCTGAAAACCAGAAATGTCTTTTAGAGGCTTCCGTGGGCCAGTCTGAGGACCGCAGAGGCCAGCAGAGTGGGCTGCTGGCCCGGTAAAACCTGGAAGAAGCCGCCACTTAATGCCTCCAGAATAGCTCCTATTTGGAGCCATTTGGATGCGAGGGTGGGCAGGAGAGTCCTGCCCACGACCCACCTTGCATGGGCTTACGACACACCAGTGGGGTTGCAAAGCAGTTTGGGAAAGGCTGCCCTCCGTTGTTTGAGACCTGATTGGGCCGGTGTTCATTTGACCTGTATTTAGTAAACAAAACTAAACAGGTCTACTTTTAATTAAGTAAATTAACTGCATTAATTTTTACACATTGTATAAAGATCTCTGCTGTTTTTCCAATAGCCAAAAATAATTGGGGACAACAGTTCAAACGAATCATACTTTAACATGGTCCACATGCTACATTCAAAGTTTTCCTTACAGTCCAATCCCACTTAAACGCACACAGGGCAATGTGGTGTCCACTGCATCCTTTGGGGGAGTTTCGGCACGTAGATGCCTCCTTGGGGAAGGGAACGTTTGTTTCCTTCTCCCCTCCTACTGCCGCCAGGAGTCAACTTGGACCTGTGCCAGCAAGATTGCTGGTGCAAGTTCGTTGACTGATGAAGGCGGTTCAGGCCTGGGAATGAGGTCAGGGACTGGCGGGTACGAGCCTACCCCCTTCCTCAGTCCAACCCTCCCTCCTCCCCACGCCCATCACCTTACCTAGAAATGACACCATGGGAAGACATAGCACGCTAACAGGGAACATTCCGTGAAAGAACGGTATCTGCTGGGAGGACCGGCAAGGCTTCTCCCCCTCTCCATCACTGAAACCGCATGTCTAGTTCTACCTCCCTGCAAAACCCTCCTAACAGAAACAAACCATTTTTAGCACTTGTGAATGTGGTGACAAAAACAGGAGGACTGTCAGTTCAGCCCATGAAGAGGCATTCCCTGCTTTGTGGAAGTGAGGAGGGAATGCCTCTCCTAAGATGGTTCCTGTCACTTGCCACCTTTTGCAAGGAAACATTTGCTTAATTAATCAAAAGTGGCTTTTAAATCCATCTGAAAAGTTTTTAATTCATCAGTGTAACCCAGGGGTGCCCAAACCCCAGCCCTGGGGCCACTTGCGGCCTTTGAGGACTCCCAATGCAGCCCTCAGGGAGCCCCCAGTCTCCAATGAGCCTCTGGCCCCCTGGAGACTTGCTGGAGCCCGCACTGACCCGACACAACTGCTTTCAGTGTGAGGGCGACTGTCTAACCTCTCACGTGAGCTGTGGAATGAGGGCTTCCTCCACTGCTTGCTGTTTCACAACTGTGATGCAGCAGCAGCAGCAAAGGAAAGGCCAGCCTTGCTTTTTGCCAGGCCTTTTATAGGCCTTGAGCTATTGCAAGACCTTCATTCGTTCATAAAAGTTCATCTTTAATATATTCATTTATGCAAACTTATGTAAATTTATTCAAATTTTAAATGTAAATGAATCCTTTTTTCCCCAGCCAAAAACTTTGGACACCCCTGGTCTAACCAACTAAGCAGTGAAAGGGTGCAGCCCTAACAACAATACCTCTTCTTTGGAGGGGGGAAAAAAGAGCAATGCAACACAAATGGGGAACAGGACTCAGTATTAGATCCAGCCTGTGCAAAAAATGGCAGCATTTCCTACAACAGATTGTGGGGAAATGGGCCAATGAAGAATACAGCAAATTTTTTAAAAATGGATAAAGGAGCCCAAACAAAAGTAACTGCATGGCGCTTCTGAAAGCCCCCCCACACTCCGTCAAACCAAACACCAGACCATCTGCTCAAGACGATGTTTATACTGACTTTGTTAAACATTCCTCCAATTAGCCTGCGCCTGTAAACGAAGCTCAAGGATATGGTCCATCCCAAACAGTGCCCTTGACAAATCATTCAGGGAATGAACATGGAATCTCCTCAAACACAACCTCAGAATTATCTGGCTGAGTCAGACCCAAGCAGTGGCGTAGCAATGGGGAGGAGAAAGTACTGCAGGTGCCACAATGTGCACTGTAAGTGGTCCCACCCACTCACTGCTGGAGCCTTTTCTGGCAGGGATGGTAATGTGCAGTACTTACGGCGTGGCGCCCCATAGGTAATGCCACTGGACCCGAGGTCCATCTGGACTTTAGGCCAGAAGACTTTAGGCCAGAACATAAGAACAGCCCCACTGGATCAGGCCACAGGCCCATTTAGTCCAGCTTCCTGTATCTCACAGCAGCCCACCAAATGGCCCAGGGAGCACACCAGATAAAAGAGACCTCATCCTAGTGCCCTCCCTTGCATTGGCATTCTCACATCGCCCATTTCTACAATCAGCAGGTTGCACATACACATCATGTCTTGTAACCCATAATGGATTTTTCCTCCAGAAACTTGTCCAATCCCCTATTAAAGGCATCCAGGCCAGATGCCGTCAGCACATCCTGCAGCAAGGAGTTCCACAGACCGAACACAAGCTGAGTAAAGAAATATTTTCTTTTGTCTGTCCTAACCCTCCCAACACTCAATCTTAGTGGATGTCCCCTGGTTCTGGTGTTATGAGAGACTGTAAAGAGCATCTCTCTATCCACTTTATCCTTCCCGTGCATAATTTTGTATATCTCAATCATGTCCCCCCTCAGGCGCCTCTTTTCTAGGTTGAAGAGGCCCAAAGCCATAGCCTTTCCTCATAAGGAAGGTGCCTCAGCCCAGTAATCATCTTTATCTTCTTTATCTCTAGTTGTGTCCAGTTAGATGCCTCTGGGAGTTTACAAGAGAGAGAATTAAAGTGAAGTCTGCACCTTGCGGACTGTCTGGTATCGAGAGATCAGAAGGTCTATGGACTCTGATCACAGGAGTGGCCTTTTAACGGGCATCTGCCAAAAAATTGGTAAAATGGCAGCTGCTGGCTGGAAGCCATTGGGAGAGCTCTGCCATTGATACAGGAAACAGTAAAAATTAAAAAGGATTAAACCCTCTCTCATGCGCGTGCACACACACACACGACTGCTACAGCTTTGTCATCAACCAGAACTTCCACACTCTGAGAAATTTCATTCCCTATTAAAATAGCTGAAATTCCTCTTGCAAAGCTGCAGCCTGAAAATGAACTGGAGAATGAGGCCGGGGGAAATCAATCTAGCCCTGTTCTCCCAGCTGATGTTTGACCTGCTAAGTGATGTGACGAACCTGCTTGATTTTCAGACTAAAAGGCAAGATGCAAACTTATGCACGCATGAATGAATGAATGAATGAATGAATGAATGAATGAATGAACCGGTGGCGTAGCTGGAGGGGGGGCGGAGCGCCCAGTCCGGCGGGGAGGCTCAGCGGGGCGGGCAAGCGGCCCCTCCCTTTGGAGCCATTTGCTCCCCCCGCTGGGAATGGCTCTGAAGGGAGGGGCCGCTTGCCCGCCCCGCTGAGCCTCCCCGCCGGACTGGGCGCTCCACCCCCCCTCCAGCTACACCACCGGAATGAATGAATGTGCCAACCCTCTCTCCCTCTCCCGGCCCCCCCAGCTGTATTCTCTCCCCGCGTACCAGGAGCAGCTGCAGCAGCAGCACCAGCAAAGGCAGCAGGGGTTGGTGCGCTGGTGGTTGCTGGCCCGTCGCAGTGCAGTCGGAGAAGCCTCATGCCGGGACATCGGAAGGGGTCTCTCCGGGTGCTCCGGCTCCGGGTACTTCCAGGCAGGGAACAAGCAGAATGGAGAAGGTCAGCAAGGCAGCTTCTGTACCAACGAAGCTCTGGGCCACTGAACAGGTCCAGAAATTCTGGAAAACTGGGGAATGTTTTGAGGATTTCTTCTTCTTTCCTACAGGGCCCCCCTTGGCTAACAACACGAAACTGTGGTGATGCCATTCTGGGTGGTGGGAACAAAACAGAGGCGTATGCCTGGAATGGCTTCGAAGGGGAGAGGCCACTGGAGTGCTGTGGCGAGACTCCCTGCAAAACTTAGTGCTTTGCACCCCCTCTAGCTACGCCACCGGCGCCAACATGACTTGGGGAGTCCGTTTATAATCAATACGATTTGACTGCATGGAAGCACATGAAGCCACTTAAACAAATGCTTCCTGGATCCACCACATCTAGGTTACCCATCCGAATGAGGACCATGTACTGAACGGGGCAGCCCCAGGAGGTCATGTGGCCAATCAGGATTGCCTGCACGCTGCCATCACTAAGATCAATGAGGCCAATTCTGGAAGCTTTGCAAGGCAAACACTTCCCCCCCCCCTTCAATGAAAGAATTCAAAAATGGCTCAAAAGGGAGTGCTTTTCCAATTGCCAAAAACTCACAGAAAGGGAACTTCAGGAAACCCAAACCCTGTTCTTACCAGAGGACAACACCTGCCACTCACCTGTTTCCCCGCGTCATAAACAGTCGGCATGGACGAGTCTGTTCTGCCGTTCTGGCCCACCGTGGTGCTCTGTTCTGGCCAAGGGCTGGCCACACGTCCAGTGGACGCCTGCCTCTCCTTGGGCCTCTACGGCTTATGAAGCAGCACCTGTGGGAAGAGAAAGACAAACTCCATTGGAGTCATTGCAACTTCCCACTGAGAGACAGGAACTTCACACACAGGGAAAGGAAATATCCCAGCTGATTCCTAGGTGGGTCAGAATGTTCAAAACCCTGTTGGCAACCTTCAGTCTCGAAAGACTCTGGTGTCGCGCTCTGGATGGTGATTCTGGCACAGCGTCTAGTGTGGCTGAAAAGGCCAATCCGGGAGTGACAATCCCTTCCACACCGGGAGCAAGTGCAGTCTGTCCCTGGTCTGTCTCCCTGGCTATGGGCCTTCCTTCTTTGCCTCTTAGCCTCAGACTGTTGGCCAAGTGTCTCTTCAAACTGGGAAAGGCCATGCTGCACAGCCTGCCTCCAAGCCGGCCGCTCAGAGGCCAGGGTTTCCCACCTGTTGAGGTCCACTCCTAAGGCCTTCAAAACCAAGCATGCATAAAAGTTTAGGAAAAAAGTCTCTGAACCAAAATGTGTGATCCAGCTCACTGCACATTAAAAACATCTGTAACATATAGCTAGCTATTTGCATGAAACGTGACTGTAGGTTCCCACTGGAATGCACACCCCATTAAAAGCAATACAGTGCGGAGGCAGGTGGGCTTCCAATTCCTAATTTAGCTTGTAACGCCTCCATTAAGTCTGATCATGGACCAGGGATGTGCGGTGGATGGGGAGGCAGGTTAGGCAGCGCATGGGTTGCGAGTGCTTGCACACCTCCCATGGCGGCAGCGCTTTCCCAAGGACTCCAGTGGGGAGACTGCCTCCCCTGCCTCCCCACCCACCACACGCCTCTATCATGGACTATGTAACTCTGATGACAGATCTTTGAAACCAGATCAGAACAAGTAGGTATACAAGACAGTATGTATACAAAAGCTCAGCTTTAGTCACCAAATACCTAAAATATGAGAATATCTTACAGTAGACACAAAACGCTACAAGAGACATGCAGCCACCACTGAAAGCAGTAGCTCTACACCTCTCTCTCTCCCCCCACACCCATAACATATAGCCAAACTAAACATGATTGCCCATCTTTCAGTACCTGCAGGCAGGGTGACACAAGTGGACAAGAGTGGGCCCATCACCAACAGCAGACCAGTTTATTAGGGCACAGGACACTATATGATGACACTGACAAATGCTGCATGTGTCAGAGAAGGAAGGCAAAGGGGTAACCTGCTCTAGAGGACATGTGTTTTAGAGTACCAGACAATGTGAAACAGTAGACCTTATTAAAGTTACAATGGATGGTTGTATGTACACTTATGTTCTAATTGTATAGTTCTATTTGTACACAGAGTTAACTTTTTTCTATATCAAGCTAAAAATAAAAACGTGAAGTCCCCACTTGGCACACTTCACTGGCTGCCACTTGAGGAGTAGGGAAATTTGCAGTGGAATGACAGCCTCATGTACAGCACATTTCAACTAAATGCATGCCGGAACGCTATCTGTGCATCCCCTCTGTGTGCAAGATATGCAAGTCTTTGGGTGCTCTTCATGCAGACTTATCATTCAATTGTATAACTGACCTTCAAGTGATGACTTGTATATGTGGAAGTGTCATCACAGCCAGAGGTGTCATAAAGCCTCCCACACAACATTTTTCAGTGGGAAGCAACTGTCTAGCGCAGTGTTTCTCAAACTGTGGATCAGGACCCACTAGGTGGGTCATGGGCCAATTTCAGGTGGGTACCCATTCATTTCAATATTTTATTTTTAATATAACAGACTTGATGCTACCATGGTATGTGACTGCATTTGAGAAAATGTGACAGACCTGTACTTCTAACAAGTTACTCTGTATGTTCTTTCAAGAATGATAGTTAATGGGACTTACTCCTCGGTAAGTGTGGGTAGGATTGCAGCCTAGGATTGTTAAAAATTTTCCTGCTAGATGATGTCACTTCTGGTAATGACATCACTTCCAGTGGGTCCTGACAGATTCTCATTCTAAAAAATGGATCCCGGTGCTAAATGTGTGAGAACCACTGGTCTAGCGTCCCACCATTCATCCAGGGAACTCAGCAAAGCACACAGGCAGCTAATTCATTTTATCCTCACAACAACCCTATACAGTAGGCAGGGCTGAGAGACAGTGACTTGTATAAGGACACCCAGTGAATTTCAAAGCCTAGCACGAACATGAACCCAAGTCTCCCCAGTTGCTTTTAGAAAGCCAAGTAAATGAAAGGAAGCTTCCCTGTTCCTGAGGGCTCATAATCTAAACCACACCACTACACTGCAGTGGCTTCCAAGTCAGCTGTGTGTCTAGTTATATACATATATGCCTCTTCTTAACATAAACCAAAAACTTAAAAGCACACACAGGTCATCTGCAGCCAGTGAGAACTGTGGCATTCTACCATGTGGCACTTCCCATGTCCACATGCTCACAAGTGCTTTCTGGGTATCTTTCTAGAGAACAAGGAACTATCAGATTTGTTGTCACCACCAAGAACAATAGCCCAATATCCTTTACTGATGCAGTCTGACCCAGAGATGGATACTGAGATTATTATGGGGCAGAGAGGAGGAGAAAAGCCGGGCCTAAACAAGAGTAGCAAGCTCTTAGGAGTTGAGATAATCAGGGCTCTGAGATTTTCTCACTCTTCTTATGGCTGGTTAGATCCATAGCCTCCACTGTTGCCCTGTGTACCTCTAAGCAGTGAGGCTGTGGTGGTGCTTTAGGGCCCAATCCTATCCAGCAAATGCTCCCATACCTTGAAGGCCTCCCTACCAAAGGACACATTGACACAGCTGCACTAGCACTGGAAATTGGATAGGACTGGGACTTCAGTGCACAGAATAACACCTGATCACTGCTGAACTGTCACCGAGTGTTGAAGACACACACAGTAAGCTTCAAGCTCTTTTCAATCCCTCCCCAAAAGCTGAAAAAAAAACAACACTGAATGATTTTTGCTGTATGCTTAGTTTGCATCCCCACGAGTACAAACCTGAAGACTTGTCCTTCCCCATCTGAGTACTGGTCATGCAACCCAAACTTTTGTACTGTTTGTGCATTGCTATTTGAACATCAGTTGCACATGGCTGCAGCAGAGCCCTGCAACTTGCTCAACAGACAGGTGCAACTGCTGGATGTGCTTGCTAGAGCAGACCCTTCATAGAACCAAGAACTGTGTCAGACCAGGAGCAAGTCGGCCCACGAAGTCTAACTTGAATTTTCTACCGCACTGGAGCCATAGCTAGAGGCAGGGCAGGCAAACTAGGGTCTAGCAAGGGGGATCAGAGCTTCCAATAGCAGGCAGATTCCAGAGGGGCAGCCATGTTAGTCTGTTACCAGGAAATAAAACCCACCAAGAATCCTCTGACATCTCAAACACGTGATTTGTGCACAATCGGATTGTGGTCTTTCTTGCGCATGAACCAGGGAATGTGTGGTGGGTGGGGAGGCAGGTGAGGCAAAGTTCTCCCCACCAAAGTCCTTCGAAAAGCACTTCCACTGAAAAAAGTGCTCCCTGAAGACAGAAGAAGCATTCTGTGTGCACAAACACTTCGCACAAGTGGAACTCTCCGTTCTCAAAGGGAGCGTCCACTCACAGCAGACACTTCTGTTCCCGGAAGCATTTGTCTGGACACAACCCCAGGTGTATGTTTTTTCCCCCCACAATTTCTTTTCTAGAAGACCAACACAGCAACCTGCACGTATTTTGTACTTTGGAGAATGCAGCACTCAGCCATCCTGCAAAGGGATTTTGAAACTGGACCTGCATCCTATTTCCAAAGCAGTGGCCAATCAGCTGCTTCTCGGGAGTCCACAAACAAGTCCAGAAGGCCATCCCCTCTTCTGCTGTTGCTCCCCAGGAAATGGTACTCAGTAGTTTATGATCACAACATGGAAGTTCCATATGGACATCACAGCTCATTGTTCCCAATCCTCCCTTAGAGATCTGTTAGCTGAATATACCAGGGATTGAATCTGCATTCTTGTCGAGGCCAAAAAGTGTGCTTTGCGATGGCCCAGAGCAGAAGCAGCTTGAGGTAGAGAATTCCCCATGTCAACCTTATGAGAAAAACAAAACTGCTTAACTTGCTGCAGCCACCACCACCACCTCTTCCTCTCATGCAAACTATTTCTCAAGCATTCGCATGGCAGATCACGACACCCAGACCAGCACCTGCCTAGGTGGATTTCTGCTGATGCAGTACGGTGTGGGCTGGCATCCAAAATCTGCCCTACATAATGATCTGCTTCTTCCCCACATCCTGCCAGCAAGATGGTGGCAGCATAAGGGAAATCAGACACTCCACTGGCACATATTGAGAACCGTGGCTGTTGCACTCCAGGCCCTCCAAGATCTGAACCCTTTGCCAAAAACACAGTCAGTATGCAAATTGAGCCCCTGGACTTCTTTCACATCTTATTCTATGCCTGTCAAGTACTGGGGGAGGAGCAAGAAATTACTCAGGGCACAAACGCCTCCCCTTCTGATCAGCAGAAGCATTTGCTAAACATGCACCACCCCACACCTCCTTTGAGCATCTGAGATTGCACTGAATGCAAGTTACATTTTCACACTCATTTCTGAACCCATAAAGGCCAGAAACTTGACCTTAAGACAAGAGCTGAGATTTTCTTGTGGATGCAAGGAACATACAGCTCTTGCTATACCCAGCAGGAACCAGTTATTATTATTATTATTATCAACAGTATTTATATACCACTTTTCAACTCAAAGTTCACAAAGCAGTTTACAGAGAAAAATCAAATGACTAACGGCTCCCTGTCCCAAAAGGGCTCACAAGATGCAAAAGTACACCAGCAGACAGCCACTAGACACTAGACACTAGATTGTCTTACACTGACAATCAGGAGTCCGTTAAATACAGAGGAAATGCGTGTGAGGCAACACTTTCTTCAGGAAGAAGACTGATGAGTCCCAGAATCAACTTTTCCTGCACCCCAGTTTTGAAACTGACCAGCATTCTCTCTCTTTCATCATCTGTCCCAAACTGTATGGCTCCTTCCTGCTTACAGGAATACTTTGCTTGACCTCCTACTTTTGACAGCATCTGGAATCTCTCCTTTCTGGAAAGCTCAGCTTCTGTGCTTCACATCTGTTCTTTTCTCTCCTCCTTTTACACACACACACACACACACACACACACCCCTCTTCTTTTTCTCGCTCACAGGTGTCATGACAGGCACACACTTTGGATCCTCCCTACCAAATAATAAAACTACTGATCTAGCCCCCAAGTCACTGTTCCTGCAACCTTCCAGCCCAGAGGGGCACATGCCCATCATCCAATTGTACCTTGCTCTCTCAAGTGCTGGCTGGATGCTCGGTTTACGCCCAATTATGTTCCCCTAACCACTTCCCCTCCTGTGCCCAGAAGGCTAGGAGATCCTTATAAAAGCACATTTTCCATGCAAGCAACTCAGAACACCTCACAAAGGTGGTTTTACAGGAAAGGACCTTCGCTGGTGCGACGGAAGCTTCGAGGCAGAGCTTGGAAACAGAAGGTCCCAGGTTAAACACCCACAAAGCAGGGGGTGGGAAGGGCCCAGACAGAGAGGGCCCAATCCTATCCAATTTTTCAGTGCTGGTGTGTGAGTGGGGTGTGTGCTGCATCCTGTGGTGGAGGGGCAGTCACTGGGGCCTTCTCAAGGTATGGGTACATGTATTCCTGTACCACTGGGCTGTATTGTGGCTACACTAGAGCTGGAAAGTTGGATAGGACTGGGCCCCAAGTCAGGATAAAGCTGCTACAACAGCAGAGTTGGGATGACATAGTGGTTTGAGAAAGGCCCAAGTTTAACTCTAACCTCAGCCACCAACTATCCCTTAGGTAAGACATTAGTGCCATACCCTGAATACCTGCTCCCCCCTCTTAAAAATCTGTAGGATGGGGATGTTAATACTGGCTTACTTTGCAGGACTGTTGTGTGAGGCAGTGTTTGCCAAAGCAGCTTGAATTTTTGAAATGCAGAGCCTCCTAAACAAAAGGTTGTGGAAAGAGAGAGATGAGCTTGTGCTTGGACTCCAGGCTTACAGGATCTTAAAATCTCCTGGTCAGGCACCTGTGCTAAACCTGGCCTATTCACCAAATTCATTTCTGCGGACGGCCTACTCTGGGGAGGGATTCTTGTCTGGATTAAAAAAAAACATGACTGAGAAATAAAAGGCCAGTTCCCCCAAATGTTCAGATGAGAAGGCTTAGCTCAGAATCCCATTATGCAAGTTTAGAACATCTGCCAAGCCCATGAAACTTTGCAGATTTCCTCCCCGACTCTGTTAATAATGTATCACAGCCAGACACACACCCCTGAGGAGCCCAGGTGTTCATTTCAGAGAAGACACTAAACATGCGCAGAAGCAGAAAATCTGGCCAATTCTGCCGCAACAGCATGCGCTGGGAAAAACTGAAGAAATTAATTCCACCACACCAGAGGAAACATACGATGGCCATGAGAAATTGGAATGGGATTTTTTTGGCAATTACCAGAGTTGTGAAATCCTGGGGGCATCTCCCTGGAACACTTGCGGGAAGAACCTCAGTGGGGTCGCAATAATGGCAGGCGCACTGAGGAAGGACGGTCTGCAATTTCTGTTCTGATGGTGCCTTTACCAGTTGCTGCCCTCCGGAGCCACAATGTGCAAATCCTGCTGCGAGCAATGCGCTTTCTGGGCTTCTTCCAGCCCTGCCCATAGCTAAAACATGAAGCGAGTCCTTAAGGCAACCTTGCCAGTTCGTAGCTGGTGACAGGCCGTGGACAGGCTCTCCCTGTCCACAAGCACAGCTTGTGACTTCAACATGAAAAGGATTTCCTGTGCGAGTGTCGGCCTGTGAAGAAAGCCTGGGAAGAGATTGCTTTGGCAAGCGTCTGCCCACTTCTGATTTGGCAACCGTTTCTCCAGCCTGCTACAGTGCACTGAATGACACACTGGAGATACCCTCAGCATCTGAATTGCCTGGAGAGCGAAAGCCTTGTGTGCACCAATTCCAGCACAGTGTCGAATAACACAAGGGAGAAAAAAACAGAGCCAAAAATGAAGATGTGGGGACGGGGGAGGGAAGGGGAGTGCCGAGAGATCTGTGGGGTGGGGAAGAGAAAAGGGGAGGTTACAGTGATGGGGTGCAGAGGACTGTGGGGGTGCATAAAGGGGGGAGAGTAGTATGGGGCACAGAGAAACCAGCCCGATTAAAAGAAGAAAAAAAAGCAGCGACTGTTGCAGCAGAAATATTTTTTCCATGGTTAACATAGCTAGTGGTGTAGCTAGAGGGGGTGCAAAGCACTAAGTTTTGCAGGGCTCCTCTGCGTGGCATGCAAGCAGCCCCTCCCCATTCCCCTCAGAGCCATTCCAGGTGCTGGGAGCCAAAAGGAGGCAAATGCAAGGAGGCAGGGAGGCTAATGCCTCCATTTTGCTCCCACTGCCAAGAATTGGGAGAGGGTCACTTGCATGCCACGGGGGTGGCACCCTGCAAAACCTAGTGCTTTGCACACCACCTAGCTACGCCTCTGGACACAGCAATGTGACTGCTTCATAAGCGCGGAGTGTCTACTGGGTAAAAGTGACAAAGTAGTTCTCAGTGGTTCGCTCAAGCAGACTCCATGGAAAGCCAACCCGCAGCACAGGCAATGAGAATCTGCACCAGCAGGCCTGGAGGGTCCATGGGTCCGACTGTGGGGAAGCCTCAAGCTTGTGCTGCCTGCCTTCCTCTGCGGCACTGTTATGCTCAGTGGGCCAGAGGCCAAATCCTGTTGAGGACACAGGGAGCAACCTGCCTGGGGGCACAGTGGGCTGAAAGGTGAGCACTCACTGGTGTTCGGACGGATAACAACCCTCATCGGCCTCAGGCTGGGGTCTTTCCCAGCTCTGTCACCGGAGATTCTTCCGACAAGTGGCAGTGGGGGGCTGAGCCCAGGGTCCTGACTGTGCAAAGCAGGGGCTCGATTCCTGAGCCACAGCCCTCCCTAAGCAGCAACACAGCTTCAGGAAGACTGACGCAACTGCAGAGAGGACCAGAACTCATCTCAGTTCGGAGAAGGAATGACATGCACATCCCTTGGCAGTCACCTCCATTCAAATCCTTCCCCAAAGATGTGGGACCTTGGCAGCAGGGGTGGGGGGGAGCTTTCCACTTCCCTTCCTTTGCAGCGTGCGGGAAGTACCCTATGCTGTAATTAGAAAAGTGATGTGCACCCCGCCACCACAATTCAGTGGTCTCAAGTAGTGATCCGGAGGTCTATGCCAACAGGGGTGCATGAGTGCTGAATTTATCCTTTGAAGTCGCTGCTCAGCACAGCTGGGAGGAAAGACCGGGTTTCCAGGTCAAGTGGCCAGAAGCAGATGGAGGGGGGATAAGGAAAATCAGAAGATAGGGGGAGGGTTCAGAGCACATGAAGGACATCCCCCCTGCTCCACACATCAGGGTGAGCATGAAATGGAGAACCCCACACTTGCTGCAGAGAAGAGGCAAATGCCGCCGTTTTGCTCCCCCTCCTGGAATGGCTCTGAAGGGGAGGGGGTTGCTTGCACACTGTGGTGAGGCTCCCTGCAAAACTTAGCGCTTTGCACCGCCCTCTGGCTACTGCTGGCTGCGTTTGCTGAATCACCTTCAGTCTGATCTCCAGCTGCAAGTTACCCAGCTCAAAGAGCAAGCTTCAGTGGAACATGGACAGCGCATGGCCACATGCAATCCGTAGGGACTGGGAATGTGACAAGCTTGCTTGTCCCTTGCCATCCCTCCCAGGAAAGGGAGGAAGTTGATGGATGGCTGAGCTTGGTAGCATAGCCGGGGGTGATGATGTGGTAAGTACAGCAGGTGCCACAACTCCCCATACATGGCTCCTTCCAGTCACCGATGGAGTCATTCGGGGCACGGATGGCTATCACTGTCCCAAATGGCTCTGATGGCGACTGAGAGGATCCACTTACATGAGGAGTTGCGGCATCTGCTGTACTTATCGCACCCCCCCCGGCTATGCTCATGGCTAGGCTTTCCTCTTCTTGATACCTCTGGCAGTGAGTCTTCTCTCCCACCTGCTAGGATGTCTTATGCTAAGCAAAGCATCCCCCAACAGCCACTTTCAAAATCAATGCAGGAGGGAGATTCCCCCTGAAACTGTCTTCCACCAAGGTAAACCAGTGGTCCATCTAGCCCTGCATTGCCCACTTTGAGTGGCAAGAGCTCTCTCACGTTTCAGGTAGACAGTCTTGCTACTCAAGAACTTTTCTCTGGATATGCCAGACACTGAACATGGGACTTTCCATGTGCAAGCCATAGGCTGTGCCACTCAGCTATGGGGGGTGGGTTTTTCCTACCGTTTGTCAAACCATCTTGGACATTTATTCCATTTCTCGACTGTTCTTCTGTGCTGTGATCCAATAAAACATCATTACACCACTGAGAAAGGAGTTCCTAATGCTGAAGAGACAAACTGCTTTAGAACATAGCAGTTATGGCTTGTCTCTTTTTCATTAGCTGCTGAGATATCTGCATCGAAACAACCGAAAAGCTCTCCTCCAGCTGCAATGGGCAGTTCTATGCCTTATTGTCGGTAACTGCCCATGGTTCACAAGTTGTCCCAGTATTTATCCCCTTATAGTTTAAGCCCATTGGTTAGTCATAAAAAGCTCACAAGTCACTTGTGTGTGTGAACCTGTTTGCCTCTTTTTAAAACAGAGAATTTTAGAGGCTACTTTTTAAAACAGAGAATTGGGGGGGGGGGGAACCAAGCACTGCGTTATCCAAGATGAAAGGAAAAACCATGGAACGCCTACAAACACACCAACACATGAAAGCGTTTCTGCTTGTGGTTCTACTTAACCATCACCACTATTTTTGTCCTGTCCTCAGTGAACAGGGAAGGAACAATAGAGAGCAAATTCTCCCCCTCCATGATATTTTCAAGAAGTGGCAACATGCATTTCCCTTCTTTTCACCGCCCCCTTCAAATTCCTTTCCTCTCTGCCAGTACTTCTCAATTTGCTTTAACCTGCTCTCCCCTCCCTCCCGCCACCAACTCAGAGCTCATGCTACTGCTGTGCAGCGTGAAACCAGTAGCATAGCTAAAGGGGGGGCAAAATGATAAGTACAGTATTGCAGGTGAGGTGCCACAATGCACCATGTAAGAAGCCCCTCCCACTCTCCGTCAGAGTCATTCTGCTTTGCTGTTGCTGCCCAGAATGGCCCCAATGGTGAGTAAGGGGCCGCTTACACGGTGTAATGCGGCACCTGCAATACTTACTCTGCTGCCCCCCCCCAACTACACTACTGAGTGAAACAGCCCATCTTGGAACACAGATTTTGGCATAGCAACAAAAAGCAGAAAAAATGGCAAGTATATACTTCACTTACTAATGAATTAATTCTAGAGACAGACCCAAGTCACTGCTAGATGCCATTTTTTTTTTAAAATGAGGAAAGAACCATAATTTACTATGTCACAGTAGCATTTAGTGCAACCTGACATATGCTTGGTGCTCTGTGCGCACTGCTTGAACTCCATCAAGAGACTGATGAACTGCAGACTTCAGGGCTCTCACATCACTTCCTACTCCCCAACCCCTCCCCCCCCAATACTGGGCTAGATGGGCCAAACGGCCCAGTTCAGATCTGCCTAGTTATCAGAGCTGCCTGAAAATGTTAAGCATCTCCACAAGGACCTTCCTTTGTTTGGCACACTTAAGTACCATGTGTCGTTAGACTTTTTGTCCAAGGAACCTGGAATAGTTTATATGGGGTGCCCCACACTAACCTTGGGATAGCAATTTTGAACCAGTGGACCATGAATGGTCCACAGGTGAGCCACAGGAGTTTGGGAAGGTTTATTGATTCATAGGGCCATTGAGGGACGTGAGCCTTCCGCTGGCAGCATGGTGTGCCTCATCAATTGCCCAAAAACCGATGGTGTGCCTTGACAATTTCAGTGCCTGGTCAGTGTGCTGTGAGGTGAAACAGGCTGAAAAACACTGACCCTGCCTATTTCCCAGGATAGGTTATGGCAATGGTCTTCAACGTTTTTTGTGCCACGACTGCAGTAAATCAATAAAGTATGAGACAGGGGACCCACTGTCAATCCCACCCCCCCCTTCCTGGAGCCCTATCTTCCTATCCCACCTCGTCACTGCCCACTCTCCCATAAATAACCCCCTCCCAGAACTGTTCACTGAAACCAAATACTCTTATCAGAAAGAGCAGAAAAAGTTACCGTGAAGCCTGGCGCTAGTGAAAGCTATTTTAGCACAATTGCTAAGAACCTGAGCAGGACTGGGACACAAACTCCTGGCACCTGAAGGGGTACAACCAGATGCCTCCTCCGTGACCTGGTGGAGCCCTAGTTCAGTGGTCTTCAATCTTTTTCATTCCAGTAAGTTGCCACAACCCCACAACTGAGGCTTTGTGACCCCACTGGGGTCTTGACGCCAAGGCTGAAGAACACTGGGTGATACTATCCCAAGGATAACATGGGACACCCCATATAAACTATCCCAAGTTCCTTAGACCAAAAGCAGAATATAAATGTGCAAAATATATATGGAGCAAGCAGATAAGCCTCCCTCCTCAACACCCACATTCTTGGTATGCTACAAGCACACAGCTTCTCTTTTGCAACCTGAGACACCAAGCGACCTCACTGCAGGGATTCTAGCTTGCACTGCACAACTCTGTCAGGTGTGTGACAACATTTTGGGCTCTGTAGTCCCAGGCTGCCAGCAAAGCAGGAGGCCTCTCAGGCCCCAGTGCACCCTTGTCCATGGCAGGTGGGCTGTATCCACTTTGGTGGGCCACAAGTTGTGCAAACTGAGACTCTGTGCAGACACAACCGCACAGAGGCTCTACAGCAGCCCAGCAAAGAAGGAAGTTCAATTTGGGTAGCTAGAAGACCAGCAGTTATCTCAAAATGCCCTTTAAAAAGAGGAAGGAGGGAGTGTGTCTTAACAGCGAAGAGGAACTATCTGAAAATGCGGAAATTTCCCAAGACAACAAAGTGGGACCTCCTTTTCTTTTCTCTTTTTTTTAGCGAAGACACAAAAGGGACTCACTGCTTTGTTCTGGGAAACCGTCTGTCATATGCAACACACAACAAGTTCAGACAATCAGTGCTGGCTGATCACCAGACCGTGGTTTGGGGACTAGACAGTCTGATATCTGAACAGCACCAATGAAGAGAACATCAGAAGAGCCTCCTTGCTGGATCAGGCCAAAAAGCCCATCTAGTCCAGCTTCCGGTATCTCACAGTGGCCCACCGGAGCACACAAGACAACCGGAGACCTGCATCCTGTTGCCACTCATTCCTTACATCTGACAGGTTACCTCTAAAACCTGGAGGTTGCATATAGTCATTATGGCTTATAACATGTGACACTTTTCCTCCAGCAATTGGCCCAATCCCTTTTTAAAGGCATGAAAGCCAGGCGCCATCACCACATCCTGTGACAAGGAGTTGTAAAAGACATATTTCCTTTAGTCTGTTCTAACCCTCCCAACACTCAATTGCAGTGGATGTCCCCTGGTTTTGGTGTTGTGCAAGACGGAGAAGAACTTCCCTCTGTTCACACTATCCATCCCATGGATAATTTTTAACATCTCAGTCATGCCACCCCAGGAGCCTTCTTTCTACTGAACAGCCCTAAACGGTGTGCTAAGTACTTCCAAGAAAACATGAATAAGATGGGACTATATACAAGACTGCAGTCAAGACTTTAGACTGCAGAACTAAAGACACCTGAGGGGGACATGGTTGAAACATACAAAATTATGTAGGGGATGGATAGAGTGAATAATGGGATGTTCTTTTCCCTCTCACACACCAGAACCAGGGGACATCCACTAAAACTGAGTGTTGGGAGAGTTAGGAAAGACACACACACACAAAAAAATTATTTACCCAGCATGTAATTAGTCTGTGGAACTCCTTGCCACAGGATGTGGTCATGGTGTCTAACCTAAATGCATTTAAAAAGGGATTGGACAAATTTCTGGAGGAAAAGTCAATCACAAGTTACAAGCTATGATGGGCACGTACAACCTCCTGATTGCACAAGTAGACTACCTCAGAATGCCAGATGCAAGGGTGGGCACTAGGATGCAGGTCTCGTGTGCTCCCTGAAGAATTTCTCCCTGGTGGGCCACTGGGAGAAACTGGAAGTTGGACAAGATGGGCCTTTGGCCTGGTCCAGCCGGGCTCTTCCTATGTAGCTAGAGGGAGTGCAAAGCACTAAGTTTTGCAGGGAGCCTCACTGCAGCATGCAAGTGGCCCCTCCCTTCCGAGCCATTCTAGATAGTGGGAGCAAAGCATATGCCTCCGTTTTGCTCCCATCACCTGGAATGGCTCCGAAGGGGAGGGGCTCCTTGCACGCTGCAGTGAGGCTCCCTGCAAAACTTAGTGCTTTGCACTCCTCTAGCCACACCGCTGCAAGCCTGCATGCAAAAAACACACGCAAGTCAATGCTATAAGTAAAAAAACATGAAAACAAACCCGAGTCTAATTTAAAAGCACTGTTGAGGTTATTTCCTACACTTTGTAATGACTATAGTAATTTAGTTCAGCTATGAACTCACCCCTGCCTGTTTTTGGTGCCATCGTCCCCCAACCAAAAGGGACTCGTGACTTTGATTGAAAGCCTAAAACACAGGCCTATGTCACTGTTTATAATAACTATCACTCAGGTCCGAAGAACACACTGCATTACCTTACCAACGTGGCCCCACCTTTCCTAACCACATTTAGTTATGCCATACTCAGGCTCTCCTTTCGCCCTTCTATTCACTCACTGCCACAGGGTGGGAGATGAGAGGCAAACATGACAACTTCACATCATGCATCAGCTTAAACTAAATGTTCCTGGGAGACTTGGAGAGGAGCACTGCTAAGTTTAAGAAAGTTTAAGAATACATGCCATTTACTGGCAGTGATGTGTAGAACCATTGAACTGACCAGAAATACAGGGGCTGTTGAGGACATGATCTGAAGCTTGGAAGTCGGGGAGGTGGAGCTTGGCCTAAAAGTCAAATCTCATTTCACTGAATGGTGGGGCTGGTCTGATTTCTCTGTTTCTGCTTTCAGAATACCCATTGCACATGCTTGTGAGATCTTTAGCTCACAAGTACAAAACAACAGGAGGTCTGGTCTAGAGGGTAGAGCCTCCGTTAGCCCGAAGATAGCATCAGAAGGTCGCCAGTTCGAGGACACCAGCAGCTCCCTGAACGGCTGAGAATGGCGGGACCTTGATGCAGCTGACAAGCCCAGCTGAGTGATTCCACCTGCTCGTGGTGTGAGCAAGAAGCGTCCTGGTTGCCCTCCATGTGAGAGATGGAGCTGCTTGTCAGCCTACATGGGAGGACTGGAGGCCAGAAGTGAGGACAAACCAGGAAGATCCATCTGAAATGTTGTTGGTTCTTGAAAGAGAGAACCTCCATGATTGTAAAAACCCCCCTGAGGGATTTAGAAACGCCTGCCTATGTAAACTGCCTTGAATAAAGTCAGAGGAGTAATCCGATGATCAGAAAGGCGGTATATAAATACCTAGTTATTATTATTATTATTATTATTATTAACAACAGCCTTTGTTTGCATGGACAAAAGTCTCATATGTTCCAGGATGTACTGTCCACAAGAAACCATAAATTTTCTGGTAAGGAGAGCATGCACCTTCTTAAACATATGGAAAAATGAAGAGCAGGTATAATTCATCTTGAGAGCAGAGATGAAGCATGTTGAATGTTCAGGACTCTAAAGATCACAGAAAATGGCAGCTTGAAAAATCACCACTCCAAGCTCGTGACTTGGGTGGTGAGGTACGACAGGGATATCCCTACCCCCCTTCAACTGTGTTTAAGCTACCAGCAGTGTGCCAGCCAGTAGCACAGCTATGGGGATGCAGTAAGTATTAGAGGTGCCGCAACGTGCCATAAGAACATAAGAAGAGCCCTGCTGAATCAGGCGACAGGCCCATCTAGTCCAGCTTCCTGTATCTCACAGTGGCCTGCCAGATCCCTCTGAGAGCACACAAGACCTCAAGAGACCTGCATCCTGGTGCCCTCCCTTGCGCCTGGCATTCTGGGCTAGCCTACTTCTAAAATCAAGAGGTGGCACATACACATCACGACTTGTAACCCAGGATGGACTTTTCCTCCAACATGCATTACTTTACACTTACTCACACTGAAACTCCAAGTAAGCAGCTCCTTCCTCTTGCCCTTGGAACCATTCCAGGCAGCGATGGCAATGCAGACACTCACTGTGGCTGCCCTGAATGACTCCAACAGTGAGAGGGAGGGGGTGCTTGCACAGCGCAGTACTTACCACACCACCGCCCTGTAGCTACACTACTAGTGCTAACCACTGTATGTGCAAGGACTGCTGATGTTCATGGAGAGATCTGAAGAAAGCACTGTGATGGTTCCAGTGCTGCAACTGTGGCTCAGAAGTAAGGCTGGCCTTGGCTTCCAATGACAGGTTGGGGGGTAAGGTGACAGACTACAGAGGATGTCAGATTTCCTTTCAGGGCACCTGGGAATGCAGGTAGGCAGTGCAGCTATTGCTCCTTCAGCGAGAGAATCTCACAGGACTCCACTGGAGCAACTGGGCAGAGCCCAGTCCTCATATGGATTGCAGCAGACAGTGCAGATTTGGCCTCCTTCCCTTCTTTCCTGGGCTCCTCTCAATTTGACACCTGCCTGTCTCTCTTGCCATCTCCTCTTCCTCACGTTGGGGTAAGTTGGTGAATACTGGTTCCCCCCCTTGCACTTTTCAAGGGGCACCCAAGAGGAAGTTGTGCTATTTCCTTCCTTTGTGGAAGCTGTGCATGAAGAGAGACAACTGATTCCACACACCCCCTGCAACCACAAACAGGAAGAAGGGTGGCAAGCCCAATCCTGCCACTTTCTACACGGCTTCTGGGAAGGGAGGAAACAAAATGGCTTCTTTTTCTTCTTCTTGGACACCCTATGTGCAGACATTGTGTGGAAGTAGTTCCTTCACTCTCATCCACGGCTGGAAGAAGCAAGGGTGGCAGAACCCTCAAACAAGGAGAAGCCTTGGGCTAGACAGGAGGTACGCTACAACCATTTTGTGCACCACTAGTGGAAGTTTTCGAAATGATGTGGTTTTCAACCTCTTTTGTCTCATGGCACACTGACAAGGGACTAAAATTGTCAAGGCACACCATCCGTTTTTTGACAATGGACAAGGCACAACATACTGTTGGTGGGGGGCCCACATCCCTCAAAGGCCCTATTAGTAAATGACTCTACCCCAAACTCCCACGGCACACCTGCAGACCATTCGCAGCACACCAGTGTGCCATGGCACAGTGGTTGAAAATGACTGTGATGCCGGTGGCTACTGCAGCCATTATCCCTGCGCTGTTGGAAAAGTCAGTTTCCAGATGAAATCTTACCTCATGGCCAAAGAGGATCTAAGACAGTTTGGTGTCCCAGGGAGGTTTGCTGCCATGGTCAGTATTTGGCCTTCACCATGCTGGTTCCTCCAAATTGCCTCACACACACAGAAGACACACACACAACCCCACCAAAACTAACATCTGAGCACAAAAGTGGGACTGAGAAGTGGCGCATTTGCTCAACCCTGAACATCAACACAAGGGTCCACTTAGAAATCTGCACAAGAACCATGCGAGGGCAGGGGGTGGGAGGGAGAAGCTGATACAAAGTCAGCCAATGAGAGGAGAGTAATAAAGAAGAGAACCAAAGTATGGTGTGAAAAGTAAAGACATGAGAAGGAGAGGAAGTTAGGAATGGAAAGTACAGAGACAAGGAAGAGTCATACCAACTAAAAGTGGGAATAGCTAAGATCAGTGCTGGACAAATATTTCAAATTCCAAAGTACCAGCATCAAACGTCTGGCTAGCAAGGGACCAGGAGCTGGAATTTCTCCAGCCTGAATTACATTGGGATATATACACAATATGGATGGGTGGAAGTTGCCACCACAGAAACCTGTGAACTCAGATCCAACTTCACTGCAGTGAAAAAACCATGCAGCAGACAGACAGACAATGAAGACATCTGGTTTGCAAACAGCCACTTGCCTAGTTGCCTGTGGACAGTATGGATTATCTCTGGGTGGCCAGGAAGGAAAGTTCTCACAAAAATGCAAGTTCTTTTTCCCCCTGTCTGGCTGCTTTTGCACCACAAATAATTAACAAAGAAATACAGAAACAAACAGCAAATAAAAAGATGTCATGGGCTGGTCACTTCTAGGGAACTTGACCTGAAAGATCACCTGCCACCAGCCCCACTCCAGCCCCAACCTACAAGTTGCCCTAACGGGACAAAGGCAGAGACACCACTTCAGGGTTAAGTGAACCTCAGAGAAGGAGCCTTAAGGGAAGGCTGTGGGCACAAGCTGACACGAAGGTCTTACCGGTTCCGTGGCTGGCAGGATTCCATCGAGCCATCCCGGAAGGCCCCCCAAACCAAAGGCTGCCTACTGACAGGGCATGGTGGAGTAAATGCAAGCCAGGCAGACACAGAGGCTTGGGGGTGGTGAAGAGAAAAAAAGGAGGAGAGGGGAAGCTGGTATCACACTACTTGACAGGAAAGGGAGGGGCCAAGGAAATGGCATAATCAAGTGCAAACCTGAAGTCCTTTTTTGGGAAAGCCCCAGCAAGTCAAGATCTCGCATGAAGCTTCCTAGAGACAGGAAAAGCCAGTGGCCACATTGAGAAAGAATAGAGGAAGTGGTTGAGAAAAGAAAAAGTGGGGTGGGGTGGGGAACCGTAGGGGGAAGAGTTTGGTCTCCCATTTTCCCACTGAGCGCCTTGTGGCAAGGCGGAGAGAGGCGTCACTTCAAGGGCTGCAACTTCCTCACACTGCCATCATCATCATCGAACAGACCTGTTCACATTCAGGAGGAGATGCACAGTTCACCTTTACTACAGACTTACAACTCCAGAACTCATTGGGGTTCTGTCTCTACATCAGACCTTGCGCTGCACCAAAGCAGATGTAGCCCACCAGCCATAAGCCCTCTTGTTCTGTGATGTTTCACACACAGGGGCCAGCAGCAAAACGTGGCTGGAGAGCTGCACCCACCCTGCGGAGTTCTACCAACTTGCAAAACAGTTTCCAGGGGGAGTCAAGAGGCTGACGCAAACTGTAGAGCAGAGAAGGGGTGCTTGGAAACCAGATGGATGAAGCTGCTCAGGAACGTGTGGTGGCTGGAGAGGCAGAGCCTCCTCGCCCAGTCCTTTGAAAAGCGTCACTGCTGGGTGGGGCATGCAAGCACCCAAACCACATATGAGGAGGCCCAATGAGATGCTCGTTCAAGAACTTGCATGTTGCCATCTCTGCGTGGAATGGGTCCAATGGCAAATGGAAGGACCACTTTTGTGGTGTCTGCAGTACTTACCATGGCACCACCCCCTCTGGCTAAGCTACTGGCCCCAAAGCTGCTATCTGCCCTATGGGGGAAAAAACCTACAGGTGCCACACCAGTTCCCCACCCTTTCCCAGTGACATGGTTCTGATATGATCTTCTTCAGGGTGCTACCAGCAAAAAAAAGTTCCAATCTCCCACATCACATCTAGCTGAAGCTCAAAGACAGGTCGGGCCTCTACTGTATCCAGGAACAATTTCTGCTGGATACATACACAAACACTTCTCACTCATCAGGTGTGTTTATATCAAGAGACGGCAGGAGATTCAGGACAGAGGAGACGACTTCCTCGCCCGATACACCATCAATTTATAGAAAAGTCTGCCGTTGGATGCTGTGATGGCCACTACTTTCGACAGCTTTCAAAGGTGGTTTAGATCAATGTATGGATGAACATACGAGTGTTCTCAGTGGCTATCTGCTATGATAGTTATATGAGCATACATGCGCAGAGGTAATGTACCTCTGAATACCAACTGCTTGGCTTTGCAGGGACACCTACCTAGGTGTTCTATTGTGGGAAAGTAGATGCTGGAGTTGATGGGCCTTTGGTATGACTCAGCAGAGCTTTTCTTGTGGTCTTATTGCATTAGTGGGGCTGCAAAAATAGCCCATCACCCAAACCGTCAGCTTTTAAAGATTCCCCCCAACAGGCACACATGTCCCCAACAGGCACACACAGACACACCCCCTCCATTTGGCTCCTCTCCCCAACGTACTGCTAACAAGAGCTGTTTTTCTGAATTTAATACAAACTGTGGTGCCAATCCTACAGCAGGAAAACATGGAGTTCTCAGCTTATTACCCCTCCATTGTTAACCTCTGTAATCCTTCTCAGCCCTTAAGATTTAAATCAGACCACTACTAATACTCACATAGCATATTTATAGAGGACTGGCAACATTGGGGCAGATAAGTACCTATTAATCACTACTTAAACCTCTATAAAAGATGGCTTAAAGAGTCAATAGCTATTTAATCGGCATTTCCCCCAGACAAAATGGAATGCATTTCTAACTCCCTCTTAAAAAAGCATTCCTAAATAGCAGAAGACATTGGGAGAAGCTTGCATCAAGGCAGGAAACCCAAGCCAAATGGCACATCCACTGCACATGAGCTTTGTGCCAAAGCAGACTACTAGCCAACAAGACATCGAAGTGCAGCATAAATTATGCAAATCACTACAAATAATCTGCAATGGACATGCTTTAGAGCAGGCCATCCCAAATCCCAGCACCTACTGCTATACTAGGGATGTTGACATCTACAAATTTTAAACATTTTCCTCCCATCTATACAACAGGATCATCAGATGAGTCTCTCTGAGGACTGAATTTCAGAGACAAGGCAACACAACCAGTGGCGTCGCTACAAGGGTGTGGGGGATGTGGGACACACTGGGTGACACACATGGGGGGGTGACATCAATACTGGCCAAAAATTTTAACATCTTGGTATTTTCAAACAATACCATCATGTTATATATCATTTGATAGGTAATTTCTTGCAGAATGCAATGAAGCAAATCACATTGAAATATCTCTATTCTATCAAAAGTTACAGCAAAAAAAACCAAAACCCAGCAGGGGCAGGGCAATGAAGCCCTCTGCAGGAGATAGTCCTTCAGTTACCCAGGATGCAAGGTTCTACACTACAGCCTCTGGACAAGCAAGGCTACCTTCACAAGGGACTCTACACATGTTCAAGGAAACTCTACCTTTAATCTTTTTTGAATGACTTTCTCTCCTGGAAAATAAACTTGGCAGAAAGTCAGGGACAGTCCGCCTGCGATATCCTACACAGGCCACAAGTACCCAACTACTTTAGAGCCTACTGCATTGCAAGCCCATGGAGGGATCTCTCTGTGGTCTGATCTGATGCTCTGAAGTGTCTAAAAGTTCTCACTCGGGAATCTTCTAGAAGGCTGCAGGCTTTACCATTATTGCTGTTGGCTTATGCATGAAGACAGGTGAACATTATTTGAGGAGAAGAAGAAGGCAGCCCTCAGAACAGCTGGGTAGCTGGCCAGAAGCAGAGCTCACTTTTTCTGATCTCAGTGGAGCCTTCTCCTAAGCCTCAATGAGTGAGAGCACCTTGTGGTCATGGAATACTGAGAAACATTCATTCTGAGCATGCTCAGAGGCTTTCTCCTCCTACTTTTACTACTTTACTTCTTAGAACCAGCACTAAGTCCCGGAACTGAGTACTCAATCAGAAATTAAACCCTATTCAAAGTTCTCTTTGCAGTGATACTTTCACTGTTCGAACTACCTCTGTGAGTTGATTCACACGTGCATTATGTCTCGCTTCCTAGGATGACCTGTATACCCAGTAGTGTAGCTAGAAGGGGGTGCACCTGCAGTACTTACTGCACTCCCCCTCTGGATATGCTACTGGGTATACCTGCAGGGGGACTGGGAGTTGGGGAGGGAGGGACAGGCAGCACAAATTATGTGTGCATTTTCCTCAGTTATTTTTATTATATCCAAAACTGAACGGATGCAATAGCGAGATAGTGAGAATAATGAGACTGAGATACATAAACTCCTGACTCAGCGGGACACAGGTCAGACGATGACTTCTGCTTCAGACATTAAGAAAAAAAAGCATGAAGAAACAAGAATTCCGCATCCTTGCTGCTACCTCCACTCTCCAAATGATAACATACAAAATCACTTCAAAAGACAAAGTTTTTCCCCAGCAAACTTTCTGTTGACAGACACTGCATCTATCCAGCCCCCCCCCCCCAAGCAGTCAGAATTACATATGAATATACAAATTTGTCACTGGCCAATATGAACTATTATAACCTATTCAGGCACAGACCAGGGTCGTTCCCAGCACCGCCTATCCAAGATCTGTTAACTATGAGACTGATTCTGAAACTTTATGTATACATTCATTTTGACTGACAGCCCTCAAATCCATGACATCACAAGTGATGTCTCAGGTTGAGCCTTGGACACGTGCTCTGTGACCAGGAACCATGTTCCCTCAAAGCCAGTGGTTCCAAACAGAAGGTCAGGACCCAACAGTGGGTCACAACCCAATTTTTGGTGGGTTGCGAAACTGACAGGCTGATAGATGACAAGGAAAATGCACTGAGCCCTATGGAAACCGAAACGGAACAGCATATGTGCGTTTAGGTAGATGACTGTGTCTCGATCCACTTCATAGGGCAGGCCAAGTGGAACGCAATGGTACCAGAAATGAACGCATGCCCCAAATGAATGCAGGCCCCAAAAAACTCTCAAGGAGGAAGTACCCCCTTCAAGCTGACAAAGAAAATGTACTGAACTATATGGAAAGCAAAACTGAGCCATATGTGTGTATTTATTCACGAATAGACAAACGTGCCTCAATCCACTGTGAAGGGGACTGCAAAGCCATCAGAAACTCAATGTCAAAGAAGTCACTAGGGGCAGCTTGCATGCCTGATGATGGCGCATGACAAGAGCAGGACACCTGTGGACAGATGGGGTGAAGAATCTCAGGTTCCGGCACCTTACCTCTTGCACCACCACTATTCTAGGAGCCTGAACTCTGCCTGAAGATGCCCTTCAGGCCATAGCCACCGCCTGTCTGAACACACAATCAGTTGACACCCAGGGCCCAATCCTGCTCCCCAGGTCCAAACCTCAGAAGTGCTCCACAGGTCATCTCATGTGTGAGGATGCTGTCTGTTTCAGCACCAGCTCCCTGGTCCTGTTCTGGATGTCACCACCCATGCCTACCTGATCTGGCCCACTCGGTCTCACAACCAGCTCCTCCTGGGCTCTGGAATCTGCCCCATGTTGTGGTTTGATACGGATTCATTTTGCCCATCATTCTGTTTTCAACCGTGACCAGCCACCGGCACGAAAGCTCCCACTTGCATGCAGCTCCTGCCATGGAAAGGTGTGCACTCCCAGTATGTGGAATTTCCACTTGGCTATCATGGCTCATCCTCCCACAAATACTAGCAGTCTGATTCTTAGATTTGCACGGTGACTATTTCCGCATTACAAAGACGTATCTGTGGCCATCTTCTGGTTATACTCTCGCAAATGCTTTTTTGAACACAAGGAAAGGAAAGCAACAGAAATAGCCAACAGAAAGAAGGAAATCCATTCCAGTCGCTTGTCAATATTTTTCTGGAGGCAGCCTGCAGGCCTGATCTAAAAAGGAAACCCTCTTCCCTAAAAACAGAAAAACAGACAAACCTAATTCTCAGGTTGAGATTCTCAAGAGAATTTAAAAAATAAAAACCAGGCTGCCCTTTGCTTCTCGTGCCCTTTGTAAATGCTATTAACAACAAGCATGTTTAGTCATCAAACATAAGGGAAAGTCTAGGACAACACTGCCTGGACAGGGAAATTTAAGGAAGCCAGTGTGACCAGAGATAAGGGGATCCTTTCCCATTCTGGCATCTGGAATGCGACAAACCCAGTGGCTAGAGGGGATGCAAAGCACTAAGTTTGGCAGATGCCTGAACATGCCCTGCAAGCAATCCCTTCCCCTGTTGATGATTCCCCCCAAAATGATTTTGCTCCCACCTCCCAAAATGGCTCTGAAGGGGAGGGGCCACCTGCATACCATGTTCAGGTGCCTGCAAACATTAGTGCTTTGCATCCTCTCTAGCTACGCCACTTGGCAAACCTGTCAATCCTTGGGACCTGCCAGCCTCTTTAAAAGCCATCAGAATTCTGCCCAGAGCAAGCTTTGGGGGGCTGCAGACATGCTTTCCAGTCAAATGCCTGGATCTTTAGGAGTGTGGCCACCACAAATAATACTGGAAAGGCTTCCACAGCCAGAGCCATGGTGGCCCAGCCTTCTTCAGAGGGTAGCAACCACTCTTCGCAAAGGGAATAGGCAGTCCTTCACTCCCATGTCTTCGTCAGTGTGAGCTTCCAGTGAGGCTGGGGATGGAGGAACAAAAAAGTCTCCTTCAAAAATCTGGGGCTGCTGTATCTGCAGCAGAGTTGCCCGGCAGCTTCTTCTCACCACCTCCGCTGATCTAACAGCCCAATCCTGAGCTGCACAGGAACAGGCAGGCTGAGTGGCTTACACTGTATCCAGTGCAGGTTAGGCATTGGCTGGAGGGCAACTTGCAATAAGGGGATATTTTTCCCTGCCACCCCATAGGGCTACCCAGATCAGCGCCAGTGAAACTGCTGGCACAAATCTGAGCAACCTGTGTAAGGTTGTAG
Organism: Tiliqua scincoides; assembly: GCF_035046505.1. Classification (NCBI taxonomy): domain Eukaryota; kingdom Metazoa; phylum Chordata; class Lepidosauria; order Squamata; family Scincidae; genus Tiliqua; species Tiliqua scincoides. The sequence goes on along the minus strand of NC_089824.1, from coordinate 219,374,939 downwards.
GGGCACTGGATTTTGCCTGTGCTAACCACGTCCAGTCCCACCCACACTTGGTTTGTGGGCGCTTGGATGCCTCACACGGCAGTGGCACTTTTCAAAGGACTACGATGGGGAGGCTCTGCCTCACCTGCCTCACCCTACCCACCCACTGCACATCCTTGGCACAGATCCTTCCCTTCTTCTCTCTCCGTTCTTTCTAACCTATCAGAATTAGATTGTCCACTCCCCAGAACAGGGACCTGCCTTTTACCTTTAGTCTGTAAAACAGCACATGCATCAATGATTTGCTACAGAAATATTCATATTATCAATACATCAATCACTCTCCCAACAGCAAAGTCACTTCCTAACATTCTGACTCCTTGCCACTCTCCTTGCCAACAGACACCAACAAACCTGAACAGACCCCATTGCAGTTTGTCACTAGACCTCATGCAGGGCACATGGTACTCAAGTTCTTTCCTGCCAGCACTCCAGGTAAGCTGTAAACTGCACAGCTTGTTTTTGCTGTTAAGAGTTTAAGTTAAAAGGGGGAGTGGTGGTGGGACATTTTAATCTGCATTTTTAAACTACTTTTAATTAAATATTGCATCTTAATTTTTTTACTGCATTGCATTTTTAAATGGGAGGTGCAGCACATCCTGAACCAAAGCAAAAAAAAAAAAAAGCATGAACAAAGAAAAGGTAGTCATTATCATTTTGCAACTTGAATGTTTCTCATCCATCAGAGATGTGTGGTGGGTGGGGAGGCAAGTGAGGCAGAGCCTCCCTGTCGGAATCCTTTGAAAAGCGTGGCTGCCGTGTGAGACACCCAAGCACCCACAACCCATGCGTTCTGTGTGTGTGGTATGAGAGCTTGGGCACCTCACATGGCCGTGGTGCTCTGCCTCAACTGCCTCCCCACCCACCACACATCCCTGTCATCCATAATTGTGAGTCACTATGTCCGGAAGTCAAACATCTTCCCAAACTATGTTGAAGGAGGCAAGTCACAATGCCTAACCCCTTCCAGTCATTGGCAGTCCCTGTTCAAGAAAAAGAATTCTCTGGGCCCTGTTGGATTTTGGCTCCAGGACATCCTGGGGGCCATTAATTCCTTAATCAGCCTTCCACAAGTCTTCTGGTTGAGGTCTCAAAATTTTCCAAACCTACGATGCAGGTGTGGCAATGGTCTACTTTACAAGACTGTCACGAGATCAAACCTTTGCATTGCCAGAATGACTATCACGGCATTCCCCATATACATCTTGTAAAGTGCAGTACAAATCGTGACCCCCTGAAACAGCGTTCTACTGCATCAGTCAGACCATGGGGCCTGTCACCCTGAAGACTGGACACTCCTGGTGGCGTAGCTAGAGGGGGTGCAAAGCACTAAGTTTCGCAGGTGCCGGAATGTGCCAAGCAAGCGCCCCCTCCCCTTTGGAGCCATTCTGGGCAATGGAAGCACAACTTAGGCGAATGCAGGGAGGTGAATGCCTCTGTTTTGCTCCCCCTGCCTGCAATGGCTCTGAAGGAGAGGGGCCATTTGCATGGCATGTTCAGGCATGGAAAACACTTAGTGCATTGCACCCCCTCTAGCTAAGCCACTGGATCCTCCTTAATCTGCCCAAGGTTCTGAGCAGTTTTCAGAAGCCTGCTTGTTTGGCTTGATCTTCCAACATACATCTTGTAAAGCATGATACAAATCACAACCCTAAGCAAAGGTGATGTGCTGAATCAGTCAGACCACGGGGTCCACCTGAATAAGCCCAAGGTTCTGAGCAGGTTCTTGATAGCTTGCCTCTTTGTCTGGCTCAGTACTCCATGCAGACACGGCCACATTCTTTCTGGAGGCCTTCAGCGGCCGCTCTTCCTAAACCCTATTAGCAAAGATCATCATTTTAATGCCAGGCATTCTCCGATCTGGGATGTCTCAGCCCAGGCACATCACAACACAGGCTTCTGGAGGCTGCAAGGCAGGGAGTCCCCCGGCAGGCTGTGCTTCCGCAAGGAGGAAGCCCCGGAATGGGGGAGGGGAAATCCCAGCCTTGAAACCCCCTGCCATCTTCTTCTGGCTTGGAAGGAAGCTACTGGCGCTCTCTCTTGGCTGGAGCCAGGGAATCCCTGCTTCTGCAGAGGATGCCAGCTGCTCCAAGATGGGGCTGAGCTGGGGGGGGGGCGAATAATGGGGAGAGATGGGAAAATCCCCCACAAGACTCTAGAAAGGGAAAGCCTCTTCTGCTTTTTGGGGAGGGGGAATCTTTTGCTTTGCAGGAAGGTGCATGGGGGGCACCCCATATATCCATGGCAGCAGGTAACCAAGGAGAGATCGCCGCCCAGCAAGGAAGATGATGGAGGACACTGCTGCAAGCGCCCTCCCAGAGGAGCAGGTCTCTCCTCTCTCCTGCCAGGCTCAGCGCTGGCCACGCGACGCGCCCGGCAAATCCCCGGGACCAGGTGGGGGAGGCGCGCGCCAGCTGGCCAGTGCAAGGCGACCGGGCGCTCCCTGCAAAGCTCCTGAGCCAGTGGCGTAGCCAGAGGGGGGGCAAAGCACTAAATTTTGCAAGGAGCCTCCCCTTCGGAGCCCAGGGGGCTCCGAAGGGGAGGCCCCCTGCATAACTTAGTGCTTTGCCCCCCCTCTGGCTACGCCACCGCCTGACCCTGCAATCTGCGCGCGTTGCAAGCCATGCAAGATCCCTTCTCCAGCAGTCCTATCTCTCTCTCCCCCTCCTCCCTTCGGGCTTCCCTCCTCTCCCCCTTGCAAGCCCCACTGCACATGTCTTGCATTAGGGATGCATTGAAGCCCCGGGGGGCTAGCTGGCTTGCTTGGCCATGCCGCTCGCAGCCGCCTTCCCCCCACTCCACCGCTCTTGCTTGCAACCGTGGATCCCCCCCCCCCGCTGCACACTTGATGCATTCCAGAGGGCGAACCCAAGCAGATGCATGCCTACTCAGAACTCAGTGCTATTCTAGTCCACGGGTCTTACTCCCAGGGAAGTGTGGCTGGGATTGCTGCCTCGCACAACTACTCCACAAGCGTTTTCGGGGAGGGAGGGGGCAGTCCCAATTTGCAAGGAGAGGGAGGGGGCACCCCCAGTTTGCAAGGGGTGGGAGGGGAGAGGGAAGAAGGGGGGCAACCTCAGTTTTCGAGGGGAGGGAGCACCCCCAGTGTGCAAGGGGTGGGAGGAGGAAGGGGACACCCCCAGTTTGCAAGGGGAGTGGAAGGGGGCACCTCCAGTGTGCAAAGGGGGAGGGGGAGGGTGGGGGCACCCCAGTGTGCAAAGGGAGGGAGCACCTCCACTTTGCAAGGGGTGGGAGGGGAGGAGGAAGGGGGCACCCCCAGTTTGCAAGGGCTGGGAGGCGGCGGCTGCAAAGAGATGCCCCCCCTTCCAGCCCTTGACTTCTTCTCCCCTCCCGCTGCCACACTTCAAAGAGGACGGAGCCCTTCCTTTTGCAGCGCGAGGCGAACCAGCCAGGAAGGGGAGGGGAGGCTGCGAGCCCGGCACCGAGGAAAGCCCCTGCCCCGCGCCCCCCGCGCCCAGCACCGGAGAGCGGCATCCCTCCCCCCGAGATCCGGCCAGGAGGAGAAAGGCAGCCCCGGAGGGGGGCGGATACTCACTTCGCCTGCATCCGAGGCCCCTGCGGGCTCTCCACTGGCTGGAGCGCGGAGCCTTCCTCCTCCCCCTCCCTGCAGCTCAGAATCGGTCCCTCGGAGGAAGAGGAGGGAGGGGGAGGAAGCCTGCGAAAAAATAATTAAAGAAATCACTGGCTGGCAGGGGCTGCACTGCGCACGCGCCCCCCGGCCCCGGCCACTGCCTTCCGAAGCCTCCGCGGCTGGCTGCTTCCTCCACTCCAGCACCTTCCCCCCCACCCCTGTGCGCTCCTCTGGGGCCGGATCCGGCAGAGGTGGGGGTCGGAAGGCGCCACCCGCCCCTCTGCAAGCAGGCACGCGAAGGGCTGGCGAAGGACCAGCAGGAATGCGCGCATCTGCACTCGGTGGCGTAGCCGGAGGGGGGCGAAGCGCTGGGCTTTGCAGGGAGCCTCACCGGGGGGCGTGCAAGTGGCCCAAGGTCTCCGTTTTGCTCCCCCGCCCGGAATGGCTCCGAAGGGGCGGGGCCCCCCTCCCTGCAAAACGTAGTGCTTTGCACTCCTCTTAGGCCACCAGCACACCATGGTGAGGATCCCTGCAAAACGTAGTGCTTTGCACTAGGGCCGCTTGCATGCTGCTGTGAGGCTCCTTGCAAAATTCAGTGCTTTGCACTCCTCTAGGGCCGCTTGCACACTGCAGTGAGCATCCCTGCAAAACTTAGTGCTTTGCAACCCCTCTAGCTACACCACTGTCCTTATTGCATCTCCCAGCAGCGGGGGGTGGGGGGGCAGTTATTTTTTTTACCTGCCTGGTTCCAGATGTAAGAAAGTCCAGGCTTGCTTTGTCTGCCCAATGTGGGCCTCTGGCTCCTAGGGTCCATGGCTGACACATGCCTGTCTTTGAACTGAATGCTGCTCAGTGAAGTCCTGCTGGCACAGTTCCACCTGGATTATAGGATACTGCCCCAGGCTCTGCCAGGGCAGAGTGCTTGCAGATATGGAAAAATAAAAAAATGCCTCTGAGCATGTGCAAATTGCTTTCCTTTTGAAGCCTAACTTTGAAAATTGCCAATATCGGAGCTCTAGAAACAGGAACCGCCCGCTGAGGCATCATGCCCTCCAGGTGGCGTAGCTGGAGGGGGGCAGTGCGCTCAGGCAGGCAGGGAGGGAGCCTCAGCAGGGCGGGCAAGCGGCCCCTCCCTTCTGAGCCATTCCCGGCAGGGGGAGTAAAACGGAGCTGTAAGAATGGCTCAGAAGGGAGGCGCCGCTTGCCCGCCCTGCAGAGGCTCCCTACCAGCCTGAGTGCTCCGCCCCCTCCAGCTATGCCACTTTGCCCTCCAGAGGTTACTAGCACCTCCTTCACAAAGAACCTGGAATTGACATCAATGACATTCTTATGTTCTTATGTTCTTATGGTGACATCATGACAACACTGTCCCAGGCACCAGGGATTCTAGTTACGCTTCTGTTACCCTCCATCATTTCCCAAATGAAAATGGGGAGTGTGCTCATGCAATAATACTCTGATTCCCCTCTCTGCCATACACACAATTAAACATGTACAATTAAACATAGCTGAAGGTTTTATTCTGCGTTCTGTATGCTGAATTCATTTATGTTGCAAAGACAGCCTATCTTCCACCGAATTAAGAGATGGGTATATTAAGTCAAAGTTATGCTAGGAATACATCTGCCATAGGACTGTTATAGGACTTCACATATATATCTTAGGCTGCAGTGTGTGTGAAATGGGTAAGGAAGCTCTGCGTGGTACCTTAAGTGTTCATGCAAGCACTTTGACATGGATGCAGATTGCAAGCAAGAGACTTAGGGCACAATCCTAACCAGGTCTACTCAGAAGTAAGACCTATTTTGTTCAATGGGGCTTACTCTCAGAAAAGTGGTTAGGATTGCAGCCTTATCTGGGTTTTTGAAAACCTCATATACCACCCACCCTGTGAAGCTTAGTACATGGTATAAGAGGCAGGGCCTTTTCAGTTATGGCACCATTGTAGTGGAATGTCCAGAGTCCAGCTGAAATGTCTGCGTGACTTCCTCTTTGCCGACGATGCAGCTGTCACTACCCACTCTGCCAAAGATCTCCAGCAGCTCATGGATCGTTTTAGCAAGGCCTGCCAAGATTTTGGACTGACGATCAGCCTGAAGAAAACACAGGTCATGGTTCAGGATGTGGACTCACCTCCCTGCATTACAGTCTCTGCGCATGAACTGGAGGTTGTCCATGACTTTGTGTACCTTGGCTCAACGATCTCTGACACTCTTTCTCTCGATACTGAACTAAACAAACACATCGGTAAAGCAGCTACCACGTTTTCCAGACTCACAAAGAGAGACTGGTCCAACAAGAAGTTGACTGAACATACCAAGATCCAGGTCTACAGAGCTTGCGTCCTGAGTACACTTCTGTAATGCAGCGAGTCATGGACTCTTCACTCACAACAGGAGAGGAAACTGAACGCTTTCCACATGCGCTGCCTCCGACGCATTCTCGGCATCACCTGGCAGGACAAAGTTCCAAACAACACAGTCCTGGAATGTGCTGGAATCCCTAGCATGTATGCACTGAAGAAACAGAGACGCCTGCGTTGGCTTGGTCATGTTGTGAGAATGGATGATGGCCGGATCCCAAAGGATCTCCTCTATGGAGAACTTTGGAAGAAAAGCGCCCTACAGGTAGACCACAGCTGTGATACAAGGACATCTGCAAGAAGGATCTGAAGGCCTTAGGAGTGGACCTCAACAGGTGGGAAACTCTGGCCTCTGAGCGGCCCGCTTGGAGGCAGGCTGTGCAGCATGGCCTTTCCCAGTTTGAAGAGACGCTTAGCCAACAGACTGAGGCAAAGAGGCAAAGAAGGAAGGCCCATAGCTAGGGAGACAGACCAGGGACAGACTGCACTTGCTCCCAGTGTGGAAGGGATTGTCACTCCCGAATCGGCCTTTTCAGCCACACTAGACGCTGTTCCAGAACCACCATTCAGAGCGTGATACCAGAGTCTTTCGAGACTGAAGGTTGCCAACAGTTGAACAGCTATGCCACTGGTCCAGATCATCCGGTGACACTGGGAATTTTGCTGAGGCTCCTGGCTATGAATGTCAAGTCTCAGGCTTGACATGTCAGTCTCAGGCTTGAATGTCAAGTCTCAGGTTAGGCTCAGTTGCCTCAACATATTTGACAGTATTTACCTTCCTTTCTGGAAAGGAAAGATATCTGTCCTTTCCATGAATTTGGACAAACACAGGAAATTAGTGGAAGACAGGGGGGCCTGGCGTGCTTTGGTCCATGGGGTCACGAAGAGTCGGACACAACTTAACGATGACGATCTTCCTTTCTGTGCCATATATAATTACTCAAGAGAAAAATATATTGGTGGATTTTCAGCTGATTTGGTTGTTACTTATGATAATCATAAGACCGTTTTTTGTTTTTCTTCTATGACAAATTTATTACTCTAAGGGTTGTAAAATTCACAATGGCAGCTCAGAAACTGAGAGGGCCTTGTGTAACAGCTCAGGATGACTCTGACCCAAATGCATTCATAGAATCATAGAGTTGGAAGGGACCTAATAGGTTCAACCCCCTGCCTTTGGTATTGATTGGCAGTAGATGCAGGACAAACAAAAGAAAGCACACAACGGATATTGACTTACCGCCCAATCCTACCTAACTCCTAATGCCAACCTGGTGTCCACTGTATCCTGCAGGGAGTTTGGGCATGTTGAGGCCTCCCCCGGGACAAGACAACATTTGTTCCCTTCCCCTGGGATAAGCCCCCACTGCTGCCATGAGTCAATTTGGACTGTGCCAGCAATACCAGTGAAGATGGATCAGGCTCAGGAAGGGGGTTAGGATTTAGCAGGCACCACTGCCACCAAACCCATTTCCTTTCCAGGCCTGATCTGCCCTCCTCTTCTGCCACCTCCCCATTCTGCTCACCCCATTCCACCCCTTCTGCTTCCCTCCCACCGCCTCCGTTCTTACCAGTGGCAGTGGGCATCCACTGTCCATCATAAGATCATTAGAAGAGCCCCATTGGATCAGGCCAAAGACCCATCTAGTCCAGCTTCCTGTATGCCACAGTGGCCCACCAAGTGCTTCATGGAGCACACAAGACAACAAGACACAACCAGCATCCTGGTACCCTCTCCTGCACCTGGCATTCTGAGGTAGCCTACTTCTAAAATCAGGAACATGCTCATACCTATCATGACTTGTAACACGTGATGGACTTTCCTCCAGAAATTTGTCCAATTCCCTCTTAAAGACATCCAGGCAACATGCCATCACCACTTCCTGTGGCAAGGATTTCCACAGACTAATTACATGCTGGATAAAGAAATATTTTCTCTGTTCTAACTCTCCCAACACTCAATTTTAGCAGATGTCCTCTGGTTCTGGTGTTGGCCAAGAGGGAAAAGAGTGTCTTTCTATCTGCTCTCTCCAGCCCCTGCGTGTTTTGTATATCTCAGTCATGTCCCCCCTCAGGCGAGTCTTTTCTAGACTGAAGAGCCCCAAACGCTGTAACCTTTCCTCGTAAGGAAGGTGCCCCAGCCCAGTAATCATCTTAGTCGCTCTCTTCTGCACCTTTTCCATCTCCACTATGTCCTTCTTGAAATGTGGCTACCAGAACTGGACACAATACTCCAGGTGTGGCCTCACCATCGATTTGTATCAATTATAAAATTAGCCCTCTTATTCTCAATCTCCTTTTCATTTATTCCTAGCATTGAATTGGCCTTCTTCACCTCTGCCACACATTGGGCCAACACTTTCATTGAGCTGTCCACCACCACCCCAAGTTCTCTCTCCTGATCCGTCACAAACTGTTCAGAACCCATTAGCCTATATGTGAAGTTTTGATTTTTTGCCTCAATGTGCATGGCTTTACATTTACTTACATTGAAACGCATCTGCATTTTGCGGCCCATTCTGCCACTTTGGAGAGTTCCTTCTGGAGCACCTCACAATCATTTCTGGTCTTCACCACATGGAACCACTACTCACCACTTCATCACGCTGCCCCGGACACTTGCTGCTTGGGGTGGTGGTGCATTCACTGGTGCTGGCACTTTTGTGACACCTGTAAAGCTGCTAACGCCACCAGAATGCTTTTTTCTGATGGTGTAAATGGTCCATAAAATTGGGCCATTATTCATTACTACAACATATTCTGATAGCCAGTAATTTAGATGGTTTTAAAGGAGGCATTTGACAAATTTGAGGAGGTTGTCAATCAATCATTGTTGGTCATGCCAGCAAAATAGAATTTCCATTTTCTCAGAGATCATACCTCTGAATACCAGATGCTGAAGACAAGCATTGGGGAAGGGCAGCATTGCTGGACTAAATGGATGCTTGATCTGATTCAGGGTTCTTTTTATGGTAATACTGTGCTCCTGGTGAAAAGGTTTCATTCTCCAAGTCATAAACCTTATTTTTCACCCACTAAAGTCCTTTGGATATTATGCCAGTGTCACAGATAGATATACCAGTGCCACAAACCAGTGTCACTGTGTTTGCATCTTTACAATTAGGACACAATCTCTTTTTTTCTTATTTGCAATGTTTGTTTTCCAATAGAAAGAGACACTCCATAAACTCATCATGTTCCCAAATAGCATTTTTTTTTTACTTACTTGGTGGATGGGATTTTTTTTTTTTACATAGTTTACACCAGTGGTTTTTAAACTGTAGCGTACAGATGAACTGTGGTCCCCACCCAGTACATTTTGAGGTCACAATGAAAGCCACAATGAGAATAACAAAGAAAACACTGAAATGCTGGAGGCATCTAAGGGCGCAATCCTAACATTGGATTAGGCCAGTGCAAGTCCCTTGTGCTGGCCCCGGAAGGTCGCAAACATGCCATAAAGCATGTTTGCACCTTCTCAGGAGTTGACTGTGCTGGTGCAGGGATGTATCTGGCCTCTGTGCTGACTTGGGGAGGGAGAGTTGTGTCAGCCGAGCTCAGCCGACGCATGGGTCTGGCAATGGCAAGGAGGAGGTGGAAGGGAGGCGTTCCGGGGTGGGGGGAGGGTGGGTGTAGGAGACCAATTGGGGCCGTGGTGGCTTACCCGGGGGTAAGGGGAAGGTTTCCCCTTGCCTCTGGCTGAGCCATTTCTGGCCCCTGTCTTGCACTGGCTACAGCGCAGGCCTCCTAGCCTGCCTGTTCCAGCGCAAGGTAGGATTGCACTGTAAGTTTCTGCAACACGCTGATGAGGCAAGCCATTTCTCAGTGCCTGCATTCAATGTCATAGGTTGTCCACGTGGGGGGAGAAAAGCCTCAGAGGTACCCCATTGAGAGAGGTTAATACCTCACCTGGACCCAGCTCAGAGGAGAAACTAGAGGGGTTGCAAAGCTCTAAGTTTTGCAGGGAGCTTCATGACAGCCTGCAAAGCACTAAATTTTGAAGGGAGTCTCACTAAAGCGTGCAGAGCACTAGGTTTTTCAGGGAGCCTCACTGCCAGATATAAAGCACGAAGGTTTGCAGGGAGCCTCACTGCTTCTTCTCCGTTTTGCTCCCCCCACCTGGAATTGCTCAGAAGGAGAGGGGGAGTGGTCCCTTGCACACTACAGTGAGGCCCCCTGCAAAACGTAGTGCTTTGCACCCCCTCTAGCTACACCAATGACCCAGTTCCTCCTCCTCATAGCTCCCCTAGGCTCTTGCTTCATCCTCTACTCACCACTGGCCTTGAAATGGCGTTTTCAAGCCTTCCAAGCAGTCCTTGCTACCCCAGTTCCTACTCTTCCTGAGTTAAATTCTAAACCAGGTTTCTCCATTGCTGGAGCAATGGAGGTAGCCCTGCCAACCCTCCCTCTGCAAAGGACAAGATTCTGTGACCCTTTTCTGTGGTAGTAAACTTCCAGTGTGGCATCTTTACATCCAGAGCAGCCTACCTGGAGCACCCTAAGCAGGTGAACGTCTCCGGGGATGGACTCTTAACATGCTGCTTGCCTTTGCAGCCATGCAGAGGAAACCCCCTCTGCTGAATAGAACTTTGCTGGACCACAGCTATGAAGGAAAACTGTGGTCACTGTGTTTGCATTTGAAATAATTTAAAATGTTCTATTATGTCATAAACATAATATAGTCAAATGTGGAGATCTGGAAAGAACAAACAGAGCTGAATGCTGAACTTCAGTGAAACAAGCTTTAAAATCAGTTTCTTTGTTCATTTTCCATTGTTGGATCCCAGCGAAACATATTTCTTGAGTTCCCCATTGGGGACATCACTGCAGGGAATCACAATTGTCTTTCATTTCCCCCATGATGTTGTTACCAACAGTAGCTTAGGCAGAGGGGAGAGGCATGGTAAATACTGCAATGCGCCATGTCACCAGCCCCTCCCACTCGCCATTGCTAAGTTTTGCAGGGAACCTCACCGCAGTATTGCAAGTAGCCCCTCCCCATCCCCTTTGGAACCATTCCAGGTGGGGGGAGCAAAACAGAGACATTAGCCTGGCTCTGAAGCGGAGGGGGCCGCTTGCACACTGCGGTGAGGCTCCCTGGAAAACTTAGCACTTTGTACCCCCTCTAGCTATGCCATTGTCTGTCGAAGCCGTTGGGATAGCAATGGTAATGCACAGGCACTCGCCATTCAGTGAGCACTTGCACATTGCCATTGCTGCCCCAATGGCTCCAACAGCAAGCGGGAGGGCTCATTGCGGCACCTGCAATACTTACTCTCTGTGCTTCTGGTTATCAGTCACTCTGCTGCAGGAGTGATTTTATAAGCATAGTAAACTTACTGAATATTCTGCCCCAAGGTCTAGTGATGGTCATGCTGGCTTGGAATGGACTTCAGGCAAGTTCCCAGAAGTAGGCTGTGGCCGTCATGCCCTCCTTGTGACCTGTCTGGAAGCATCTGCCCGGCCACTGCTGGAGATAACATCTGAGACGAGACAAAACTTGCTGTCCTCCAGCAGGGCTTTCTTTTTGACCTGCGACTCTCTTAGGGCTGCTGGAGGCTGCTGCAGAACCCACTGGTTTCATTGGATTGTGGGCTGGCATAAACTCTGTCTTGCTGAAAAAGCCCAAACCAAGGGCTGCAAGAAAGCACTGATGCCAGAGTGACTTTCAGATTTGCCAACACATTTCAGACCCATGCTTCCTTCCTCAGCAAAACCGCCCCGTTATTACATCAGGGCTGACAGCAGCAGTTGCTCCTACTGGGGCATATTCATGATCCCGGAAGGACCCACCACTAGCCACTCACACCCCATTGCCTGATGGGGACCCAAGAAAGAGGAAGTGATCCTTTTCCACCTCCTTTCTGCTGGTCAATGGGGATGTTTCTCCCAAGGGTTGGTCCTGCTGTAGCTGGGTAGAAACACCCTCTTCCCACTGACTGGTACAAAAGAGAGGGCGGGGCGGGGGGAGTCTGCATTTACAAAATTCACACTCTCACTTCCAACTTCTTTTTCTCCCTGCTAACCAATGGGGATGTTTTTGTCTGCCCACCCACTTGGTCTGGTTGCATGTTGTGGTGGGAGAAAGGGAAAGGGGGGGTTCAGGTGTGCATGAGTTTGGAGGTCTGGGGGAAGCCTTTGGAAGCTGTTATGATGTGGACATTGTACTACAGTAACAAAACTTTTACATTCCAATTCAACCACTGGTGTTACCCTCTTAATCTGTCTGTGGTGTGGCCCTTCTGTGTTTCACCCTTGTCTGCCTTCCTGGAATCTTTTTCTTGGATTGGGAAATTTATTAAATAATAATAATAATAATAATAATAATAATAATAATAATAATAATAATAATAATAATAAACAACTTTATTTATATGCTGCCCTTCTCCCCAAAGGGACCCAGGGCGGCTCACAAAATATTAAAAACAGATTAAAAACATAATTTAACCACAAATAAAAACATATTAAAAACACATTAACATATACCCATAAAAACCATAGCCAGATAAAAAGTCAGATAAAAAGAGCAAAACGTAGCAAATCAGAGGAATCAGGCCTGTAAAAATACTAAAATGGTACAGAAAAGATGTTTAAAAAAGGCCATGCACTCAGAAGGCTTCTTTAAACAAAAATGTCTTCAGGCCTCGCCGAAAAAAAAATTGTTTTGTAAATTGTTACATTTTGGCTGAACTGTGTCATCTGCTTGTTTAATAATCCAGAAGGCTAACACACACACACACACACACACACCCCATCCCCACTGTGTGAATGCAATTTGGGGGCCATGCAATTTGGTGGATGAGGTAAGCAGCATTTTTGAGAAGTCGGTTGCCTCTCCAGCATGTGGCAGAAACATCCATGCTTCTATGCAAGTTTTGGAATTCAGAAAGTTCCAGTGGCATTGGCAGGGGGTACAGGGAGTGTGGGCTGCACCAGGTGATGCGGACAGGGTGGGGTGACACTACTACTGGTCAAAACTTTTAAAATCTTGGTATTTTCAAATAATACCATCATATTATATATCATCCGATGTGTAATTTCATGCAGAATGCAATGAAACAAACCGCATTGAAATATATTCTATCAAAAGTGATAGCTGAAAAAGCAGCTATACCATTTCCCCATACCATTTTTGTGATCTAAATCAGGGGTGCCCAAACCCCGGCCCTCAAGGCCCACTTGCGGCCCTCAAGGCCTCTCAATGCGGCCCTCAGGGAGCCCCCAGTCTCCAATGAGCCTCTGGCTCAAACCAGATTTGTTGAAGCCCGCACTGGCCCAACGCAACTTCTCTCAGCATGAGGGCAACTCTTTGACCTCTCTCGTGAGCTGTGGGATGAGAGTTCCCTCCACTGCTTGCTGTTTCACATCTGTGATGCAGCAGCGGCAGCAAAGGAAAGGCTGGCCTTGCTTTGTGCAAGGCCTTTTATAGGCATTGAGCTATTGCACGACCTTCATTCGTTCATATAAGTTCATCTTTAATATATTCATTTATGTAAACTTATGTAAATTTACTCAAATTTTAAATGTAAATTAATTCGTTTTGCTGATTTGGCCTTCCTGCCAAAAACTTTGGACACCCCTGATCTAAACCAATCCTCTTTGCGCTGCTGTTAGTCCCAGTGGGAAAGTGTAATGGAGGTACCTGATGTATGTGTCGATTTCTATCCATATTGTGTATTCTATTTGTCTTTCATCCATCAAAAGGATGCCCCCCTCTCCCTGGCCCAGCTCTGCACACCCTCCCCCGACAGTCACCTGGACTTTATTTTGTCCTTTCAAGGAAGTTCTCAGCTTTTAGAATATGCTTTGTTTCATGATAATCTTTCAGGAATTGTGGGTTGGAACAGCCGGTGCTTGAGACAACAAGGGCCAGCAATCTTTTTAGCTAAGGGACCAGACATTTGGTGATGACGTCATCACATCATTGCCAAACTCCCAAGTTGCTAAGCTCCTGGAAGTGGCTGTGCAGAGCTTGGCTTGGGGTGTGAGCCTCCCACCCAGTGGCATGTACTGGGCAGGGCAGAGCTGCCTGCCCAGGCTTGCGAAGTCTTGCTCATGGAGTTCTGCTTGTGGAATTCTGCAATGCCTTGTCCTGGTGGCGTAGCTAGAGGGAGTCAAAGCATTAAGTTTTGCAGGGTGCCTCACGGCAGCACGCCGTGGTGAGGCTCCCTGCAAAACTTAGTGCTTTGACCCCCCTCTAGCTATGCCACTGCCTTGTCTGGCAAATAGCAAACTGGGTGGGAGGCTTTACCTCCTAAGCCAAGCTCCACGCAGGCCAGATGGCCTTTGGTGGTGGGCTGCATCTAGCCCATGGGCCGTAGGTTGATGACCTCTGACTTACAAGTTCTTTCAAAAATAAACAATTATTTTGTTCTCACAAAGCTCCAGATTATCTTGTGAATGTCCCCTCATTTCATGACTTCTTGAAAGTCCGACATGTCTGTCTGCATCCGTCCTTTGCTTCAGGTCCATTTTCCCCTACTGGGCAACTGCTTTCCATCTTTCCAGGCTCAAGCCCCAGGGAGGCTCCGCCTCCTTGCCTTTTGGGAGGGGTCCCTTAGCTACTGTTTTAGGGCACAAGCCTAACCAGGCCTACTCAGAAGTAAGTCCTATTTTGTTCAATGGGGCTTATTCTCAGGAAAGTGTGGTTAGGACTGCAGCCACAGAAGGTTGCAGGCACTATGAGTGGGCTGAAGCTGGGAGGAGTCAGGGTGGGACGTGCCTCCCCCTTCCCCGCCATACTGCAGGCCCCTCTTCTGCAATGTGGGATCCATTGACTCCTCCAGTCCTCTCTGTGACATTCCCTTGTGACCGCTCAGTCCTCTTATACCTTGACCCCAAATTTCGCTCCATTTCAAATCTTTCAGCTTTTCAACATTTGTTGAAAAATCAAAAACATTTGATTTTTCTCTGTAAACCGCTTTGTGAACTTTTAGTTGAAAAGCGGTATATAAATACTGTTGATTGATTGATTGATTGATTGGTGCACTTTCAGAATGTGCAAAGCATTTCTCATGTTGTATCTTGATGTAGCCCTTCTGACACAGCCTAAAGTCAGGAAATATTATTCTCCCTGTCTTGCAGCTGAGGCTGAGTGACTTGCCTAAGACCACCTTGCGAGTCTGTGGCGGAGGCAAGGTTCTAACTGGGCAAATCTCTACACCACATTGCTGTGCAAGCTCTCGTGCATGTCATGACGCAGCGCTCCACCTCAGTTCCCTGCAGTGCTTTCAGTTTCCAGCCCCAAACCCTCCTTTTCCTCAGTAGCATAGCTAGAGGGGGCAGCGGCTCTGTAAGTATTGCAGCTGCCGCAACATGCCGTGTAAGTGGCCCCTCCCAAAAGCCATCAGAGCCAATGCTCTGCTTTGCCATTGCAGCCCAAAATGGCTCCCATGGCAAGTGGGAGGGGCCTGAAATACTTACAGCGCTGTCCCCCCTCTAGCTGTGCTACTGCTCTTTCCTTGAAGGCTCCCCACAGTCCTACCCCACCCAATCACTTGTTCTTATTTTTCCCGTTATTCTCCTGTCAAAGATTTCCACTCCTCCAACTCTGCTCCCTTCCAGCTACTCTGACCATTCTCTCGACACATCCATTACTTGCCCAGAACGCTGTAGCAGTGATGACTAAGTGATGGGTGGGTGGAAACTGTGGCAGGGGAGGGGGGAAGAGGGCTGTTGCCTTCATACCCTGCCTGTGGATTTCCTGGAAGTATCAGGTTGGAGGGATGCCAGACTGAGAGGGCTTGCTGTCCCTCTGCACACCTGGAACACAACTTTTGATGCTCTGCAAACACCTCTTGGTTTCACTCTTGACTGTGTTCTTCTGCGTGTCCAGTAGGTGCCGCCCAACTCCACCAATAAGAAGCCTGCTTTCTTTGGACTCAGGCCCCTTGAGAAGACAGAGCCTCTGAGCTCTGGAAAGCGAAGTCCACCCTCACTTTCTCTCTCAACATGGCACTTGTTAATTTGCTACTAGTTGAACTGAGCTGCCGGTGTCACTGGAGGCTTAATTTCTAAAATGAGATGTGCACTAATTTTTTTCAGGGAGTCTCACCGCAGTGTTCAAGTGGCCCCTCCCCATTTTGCCTCTGTTTTGCTCCCACCACCTGGAATGGCTCTGCTGCAGTGAGGCTCCCTGCAAAACCTAGTGCTCTGCACCCCCTCTAGCTATGCCACTGCTGGGATCCAGCCCTTCAGGCAACCAGGCCTCTTACTCAGGAAGCAGATTTGCTTCCTCACAAGGGACAGGCACTCTCACATGTTTGGAGGTTCTATCCTTTCACACATGCCTGCTTGAAGTACCCCTGTTTTGAGAGACCTGAAAATGGAGCCGATCTCCTCTGTTCCCATGAGAATCAAAACTGGGAGACATCCAAGGAAACCAGTGTGACTGCACAGAGAGTTTTCTGAAAGGCTGAGAAGCAGGATGTGCATGCACTGGAACATTTAGGAACATTTAGGAAAGAGGAACATTTACCAAGTTAGTAGATCCTGCATTTGCAGTGATGGTGCCAGGAAGGCATCAGAATGAGCAGGGGCTTGCAAGGGGTGCCAAAAACAACAAAAAGGGGGGTTGTTTTTTGGGCTATGACCACAAGAAGAGGAAGGTCAATGAAGAGGCCGGCCTGTTGTATGGGCAAGATGAGGAAACATAATCAATGATGGAGAGAAAGCAGAGCTGCTCTTGTATTATTTTGTGCCTGTTATTACAGTGCTATGTCAGGTTCAGTTTCCTTTGAATAAGAGTACTAGAGACTTACAGTGAGTTTTTATTTTGTAACACTAGCTTTATATTCAGATATACCAGTTAAGCATCAAGTGAAGGCTCCTAGGCAGCTAATCTACTCCCCATCGCAGAACTCCTGAGAAAGTCTCCGTATCCCTAGATAGTAGTTGGCAACCTTCAGTCTTGAAAGACTCTGGTATCACACTCTGAATGGTGGTTCTGGAACAGCGTCTAGCGTGACTGAAAAGGCCGATTCGGGAGTGACAATCCCTTCCACACTGGGAGCAAGTGCAGTCTGTCCCTGGTCTGTCTCCCTGGCTATGCGCCTTCCTTCTTTGCCTCTTTGCCTCAGTCTGTTGGCCAAGTGTCTCTTCAAACTGGGAAAGGCCATGCTGCACAGCCTGCCTCCAAGCAGGTCCCTCAGAGGCCAGGGTTTCCCACCTGTTGAGGTCCACTCCTAAGGCCTTCAGATCCCTCTTGCAGATGTCCTTGTGTCGCAGCTGTGGTCTACCTGTAGGGCGCTTTCCTTGCACGAGTTCTCCATAGAGGAGATCCTTTGGGATTCGGCCATCATCCATTCTCACGACAACGTATCCCTATGGTGGCTTCAACATGCACTCCCTCCACGCACGCACATCTCCACCCCTTTTGATTTAGGGAGCTCACCTTCACCAAATCCTGATGGCTGACCCTTCAAAATAATCAAGAGACCACCAGGTATCTGGAGACCTCCTCCTCACCATTAGCTCCCATCAGTGACCTCAACAGACCATTCTCAGTTTCACCTACAGTGGAATCCCTGGGTCCCTTTTAGGTGAGAAGGGCGGGATACAAATAAAGTTTATTATTATTGGTTGGTTGGCAACCTTCAGTCTCGAAAGACTATGGTATAAGCCTACAGCACCCGGTATTCCCAAGCGGTCTCCCATCCAAGTACTAACCAGGCCTGACCCTGCTTAGCTTCCGAGATCAGACGAGATCAGGCATGTGCAGGGTAACAGTTTGAGGTTGTTATCATTATTATTAATTATTAATTATTAATTATTAATTATTAATTATTATTAATTATTATCCACCTTCCAAAAGGCAAGGTCACCATCAATAACACCATACTAGACTAGCAAAGGTGCATGTCAGTATCTTTGATTGCCTTGAATTTCCTCCACGCAGGTGAAGGGCAGCCATTCAGTCCTGTAGGAGAAAGTGCAGTGGTGCACTAGGGAACACAATGGAGGCAAATATCTAAACTTGCCACTGGCCTCTTGAGACTCAAGTGTCTAGGGAGGGGACAGCTTTTGTGTGCCAGAATTCAGCCTGTTTGTCCAATAGAACTCAGTGGGAACCACTGAGAGTTCAGCTGCTCTTCTTGGCGAAGGGCCTGCCACTTCATCTGCCCAGCCATATTCTGTAATTTCTTGAGCATGGTAGAGATTGTGACATAATCTTGGGAACAGGCATGTGCATGTATAGAGGTAGTGGATAAAGAGCTGTCTAGCATCTTAGAACAGTGGTTCTCTGAACACTGTAGAGGAGCCCTTCCCACACTTTGTAGGGCCCCCTTCAGTTTAGGCGCAGGCTGAGCCTGTTGTACCTTACTCCATGTGAAGCAAGGGTGTGACCCTTATGCTGTCTGCTGACCCTGGACTCCATACAGGTCTTGGTAACTTAAAGCAGTGGTTAAAATGGGTCCTAGTATGAGTCTCTTTGGCAGGATGCCAAGTGCAGCAGTTTTTCCTAGACCTGGAAGAGATGGAACTGGTGGGAGGAGAGAACCTAGAGTTTGAATTGTGCTTAAGGGGGCTGTGCACAGATGATTCACTGGATCTGAATGCACCACACAGTCCAGAGCAGAATATATGTTCATCCATTGCCCAGCTATCCCACCCCCTACATAAACACATGTGACCATGAATGGTGGTGGTAGTGGTGGGGTGGGTAGCTGCACCTTGTAGCTGTGTTCTAAGTACCTCCCATGCGCCTATACAGCCAATCAAGGCACTTTACGTCACCTGTAGAGGTGGAACCAGACAAAGGGTGTTTCCCCTCCCCCCCCAATGCATGCGGGATGGAGCCGCATTAAAAAAATCATGTAGATGTGACCTGGAAAGGAAGCTCTGTCATGGCAGGCTGGCTGCTTTTCAGTGAAGCTTGCCTGCCTTTACCACTACATCAGAGGAACTGACAAGACAATTAATGGCTTAGAGGATGCCAGCAAGTCTCCTGAGAAATCACATCCTTTCTTTTTGCAAATATAATGATGTCTGCTTGTATGGCACTGGCGTGCTGAGTTCAGTGTAACTGGCTCGGAGATGCTGCTGTAGCAGAGATAAGCAAATACCTGCTTGCCTGCCCGCCCGCCCCCTCCACACATTCCTGACCACATCCAACCTTCTATCCCTCATGTGCCTCTCCCTTTCCTTATCTTTGCTTCAGTTCTCCCAGCTCTGAACTATCCACCTTTTATTGCCACCATTTATTTTTCCAGAAAATCTGTACAACACACACAAAATGATCCATTCTGAATACAGGAACTGACATTTTAAGATGCCATTTATTTTATTATTTAGTTTTCCTCTTGTTTTTATTACGTATGTGTGTGCTAGAAAGAAACTAAAATCGTGTTGGTTTATTCTCACCATAAAGATGTTTTCCTCTCTACTCTTGTAAACACACTTTGGAGGTGTTGCCGGTGTGCCAGCAATGCTCTGTGCATGTAGGGGGCTGCCCCATGTGCTTCAGGGTCAGGGAAAGGCCAGTGCATGCTGTGAAATGTGACCTGTGTGCGGTACTTCTTGAGAGTACACAGAGCTCCCTAGAGGTCTGGAGATATTGTATGTTTAAAAGCTAGTTTGTTTCTCGCCTGTGCTGATGTGGCTTCCAGTGTGATGCGCCCACTGCTCCTGTAAGGGGAACACACCCATTAGAAACCCAGAACAAAACCGGAGGGGAGACAACGTGTCCTTCTGGACCCTGCTCACAGAGACTCATTGCTAGTAGCTCCCAAGCACCTTGGTTGCTTGAGTGGATGCCTTTCAGGGACTCCATTTGAAAGGGAAGCCTGGGGCTGACCATCAGGCCTCCCACTGTACTGTTGAGCAAGAGATTAAAGAGTCCCAGACTTAACATTCATACCCCAAAGGAGAAAATGACAGGAACACTAAGCATGTTGTCAATTTCCCTGCCAACTGCTAGGTTAAGGTAGCAAAACAGAGCATTCTCCTGATTCCAAGGTGGGAGGAAAGGGCTTGAAGTGAAAGCTCAGGAGGGCTAGCCAGTAGCTTTGCTGATTCCAGCCAGGGAAGATGGCTCACCCAGGGGAAGGGTTCCTGGAGAGACGGCTCAGCAGGTGTTGAAGCAGCTGTCAGAAGTTATTCAGTGGCCTCTGGAGCAGCAACTTGCAAAAGAGAAGTCAGCTCAGCATGTGTTGGAGCAGCGGTTTGCCCTGCTGCTCCAAGGTAGAGTGTGGGGGGAAAGGGAGAGTGGTTGGAAAGAGGAAGGAGCACTGATCCCTGCTCTTGGGGAGTGGGGAGAACAGGGGTACTTGACGCAGCTGGCATAAGAAAAAGATAGGACACAAGGGTTTGTGAGCATGCTTTTTATACTCCAATGTCCAAATCCCATCCAAATTTCCAGCACTGGTGCAGCCACAATGCAGCCCCGAGGTAAGGGAACAAATGTTTCCTTACCTTGAGGAGGCCTCCATGATTGCTTCCCTACCACAGGATGTAGCACACATCCCCTTGGCACAGCTGCGTTAGCAGTGGAAAGTTGGATAGGATTGGGCCCCAAATCTCTGCAGGGAAGCATGAAGACTATTGTGGGGTGAGCTCATCAAGGACTTGTATCTGGTGGTCTGTCCTGGGGCTAAAGAGCAGGACCTCTGTTGCGGTGGCATAGCAAGAGGGGGTGCAAAGCACAAAGTTTTGCAGGGAGCCTCACCGTGGCATGCAAGAGGTCAAAGTCCTGTGTGTGGTCCAACTCCTGCTGATAGCAGCAAAAGGTGAAGAGTGGTTCTTGGGTTAGCTCACTTGTCCATCCTTGTTCTACAGCAACTTATCCACAAACTAAATGTGTTGGAGTTGTTGAAAAGTGGTTATATAAATATTCTTAATAATAATGATAGATGTGATTTTTGAGCAAGTGGAAGGGGGCATGCCAGTTGCATGTGGAGGCACGAGGCACCCCCCCCTCTTCACACCCTTGAAAGGGCCTCTTTGGAAGATGGTTTGCAAGCTACTTGACCCAGGGAGGTTCAGCCTGGTGTAGTGTTAAAAGTGAACAAGCCATTTGATTTAGTGGATGCAGAATATCTCTGCCTTGGGCCATGTTTACGTTGGCTGTGGTTGTTTGTCTCATTCTGGAGTCTTTCTGTGCTCCTCAGTGACCCTTTTCTTTTCTTGGAAGAACTATTGGCACACATAAAAATCCCTTTTGGCATCCAAGGCTCAGTTTGACAAGGTCAACTGGAGAAGGGATCACAGCTCAGTGGTAGGACTCAAGTTTGTTTGCTGATGACTCCAATTAGAACGGATCTAGGAAGCTGGAACTAGGAAAGATCCCACCTGAGATTTTGGAGGGCTACTGTGAAACAGGGCAGATAATACTGGGTTGGAAGGACCATTGAATGGTCTAACTCAGCATAAGGATAAGGAAAATGGCACCGATGCAGGAGGTAAAGACCTCAAATGGGTACTGCAAGGGGGAATTTTGAGGCAGGCGACCCAGGCAGCCACAGTGATTATTCAGTTATTATTTCTGAGTAACATAAAAAAATTAAATGCAACAAAAAACATTCTGAAACTTTTGCCTTTGATAGGCTGAAAGTGACATTAAATCCAGTGACATCTGATCCAGTGCAGTGCCCTAGGTAATTAAGCAGTTGTGATAATAGATTATTACTTTAAAAGATATGAATGCTTTAAATGAAAACTCATTAGTTTCTTCCCCAGAGCATAAACATCCATCATTGACATGAATCGCAGGCTGACATGAGTCTGTTCTGTTTTCTAAAGACTGCTGTTCAAAGATGTTATCCATCAATTGGTCATGAGGGCGGATGGGGAGATTCATTGTGTAGGACCCGGAGCCAAGTAAACCAGAGAGCTTGATTTTCAAGCATTTTTTTCCCCCTCACAGCACACTGACCGCTATGGTCGTCTCTATGGTCTTTGCCTTGTGATTTCATTTCCAACTTCTGGAAAACTCTTCTGAGTTCTGTGGCTCTGTCTTTATGGCAACTGTCTAGAGCAGGGATGTGTATTGGAATCATGGAAGACCTGGGGAGGAGGTAGATGTGGTGTCAGCAGTGGCCCCTTTAAGGGTAAGGCCTGGGCATCCAGCAGAGTGTGCTGCACAGCTGCAGCCACTTGAAGGCAATAGGGCCCTCAGGGATATAAGGAGCACCTGAGGCAAGAAGGGGATGTAGGTTGGAGAAGGAGTGCAGGTTGGAGAGGAGAGTGACTGACTTGGCTTATTGACTTTGGCTTGGATACTTTGACTTTGTGACTAATGGACTACTCAAACAGGCTGTGGAGAGCTGAGGTGTGCTACTATACCGGGAAGGACTGCTGCCTTAGGAACTGGGTCCCTGCAGTTTAAACAGGCAAGCTACCCTGGTGGTGGAGTCTAGCAGTACTGCTGTAGAGAACTGGGGCCATTGTTGGGGGGACGAGAGGGGAGCTAATTAGCTTAGAGTGGGCATAAGTTCCCTAAGTGAGGATTGGAGTGGGAATCTGGCAGAACAGGATGTCAAACTCATTTTATGTAGTGGGCTGAATACCATTCATGATGCTTGCTGAGGGCTGGAAGTGACATCATTAATCAAGAAATGACATCACTAAGCAGATGATGGCCAAAAATAAGTGCTTTGTTCTCACACAGAAACTCATGAGCTGCAAATGGCAGAAGAGAAAATATAAAAATCTTATTCATAATTTCAAGATATGAGAGAGCCCAGTTATGATGCTGGGAAAGCCCAATTATAATGGGGACTGGATAAATTGCTTCTGGGGGTCACATTTGGGCCACGGGCCTTTTGTTTGACATCCCTGGTCTATAGTAACAAATTGCCTGTTCTTCTTCCTCTGCCGGCAGAGGGACAGACAATTTGTTACTATGGATAGTACTCTAAAAACAGAGCCACAGAACCTAGAAGAGGGTTTCAGTGATTTCAAACAGCTGTGTCCCAAACTCTTGTGGCACACCTGTGAACCTTTCAAGGCACACCCATGTGCTGTGGCTCACCAGTTGAAAATCACCGGACTAGAGAGTACTTCCAAACATGGTGGGTGGGAAAGTGGGGAGCAGCTGCCTCAAGGCCCTTTTTAGTCTGATATCCTTGCCAGTTGTCCCCTGTGCTCTGGTAAGGCCCATTTCCAATGTACCGCAGCCTGGAAAGAGACTTGCAAATGAACCACGCAATGGTGCTCCTCTTGGGACAACTCCTGCTTCAAAATAGTGCCTTTCAATCTGACATGCTCCCTTTCTATATGCAAGGAGTGTTTTGTATGAGAAGTCTGTGATCCTGCAAGCCCCTTGTGCACACTAACAGCCCAGTCCTGAGCTGCCTGGGGCGCCCAGGCTCAGAGGCACCGAGAAGGGCTGCAGCCAGATCCTGCATGCCCCGGGCTACTCAGCAATGGGGCTACTCACTTTACCGCCGACCTTTTTGGTGGTAAGGTAAAGGCGCTCATGTAGGGCACGGAGCCCTCCCCGAGCAACTTGGATCCTGTGGAGCAGAGCTCCGCGGACCTGCCTCCCTCCCTTCCCCGGGCACACCTCCAGCCCACCCCCCTCCCCGACCCTCGCTGGTCTCCCCCTCCCCCGAACGCCTCCTCCTCACCCCTATCCCCGCCCCCACCTACCATGCCTTGGCTTGGCGGTCTGGCGCTGGGCTAGCATGGGCGGGAGCCCAGCGGTGAGGCTAGCAAACATGTGTTACGGCACATTTGCAACAGTGCTCAGCGGCACAGAGTCGTGCCGCTGAGGACAAGATTGGGCTCTAAAGCAGTCAAATCTAGGCCCACATTAAGCACCTCAGTGCAAATTTGGCCTCAGACTCTCCAAAACCCTTCCCTGTCAAATCTAATCCACCCAATACCCTCATTTCCTTGTAAGGAACTTGTTGAGATGATGTCATGTACACCTGGAGGCCACTCAGCAATGCCACCATGCAAAGGTTCAAGCCAGAACTGTATCCCTTTCTCACAGCTGAGAAGTGCAGATGGCAAGTTCTCTTATACCGAGTCAGAACCTTGTGCCATCTAGCCCAGTCTTTACAGTTAATGGTACTGGCTCTCCAGAGTCACAGGCAGGGGTCTTTCTTAGTTCTATGTGAGGATGCCAGGGATTGATTGAGGACCTGCTCCATGCTGAACAAGACTCCAGCTGTGGAGTTCTTCTGACCTGTGACAAGGTAGCACTACATTTCTTGGGAGCTCTCCCTGGTCCTGTAGACTTTTCCCATCCCTGGTCTATTACACAAAATTCCGCTTGCTACCACCAAGAATAGACTGGTTTCCGGGCACCTGTTGCCTTGCCTGCTTCAAGTCATTTCATTTGGACTCCACCCAGGATCCCTGCAAGTTCAGCATGGTTGATACAGCCAGTGGTATAGTTAAAGTGCAAAGCACCAATTTTTGCAGGGAGCCTCACTGCAGTGTGCAAGGGACCCTGCCTCCTTCCCTTTGGAGCCATTCCAGGCATGGGAGCAAAAATGAAGGCTCCAAAGGGGAGGAGGCAGGGCCCCTTGCACATTGCGGTAAGGCTCCCTGCAAAACTTAGTGCTTTGCACCCCCTCTAACTGTGCTACTGGTTGCAGTTCAGATAACTGCCTTTTGACTTCTATACCCACACCATTAGAATAACAAATCAAGAGACAGTAACACGGGAGTCACCCTGCCTGAGCTGGGTCTGCTATCTTTATTAGAATGCAGATGTTCTACATATTTTCACATAGGCAAAGGCAACCTTTGCAAGCTGAAGACATGACAGACAAACAGACATTTGAGGACCTACAATCTGCATCATTCAGAACAAGGTCAAGGACTGATCACAAAGATCACTGCTAAGCAAGCACGACAAATGTCAGAGGAGCAGCACTGCTCAACAGAAGTCGCACAAAAGACACAGTGTGCTGCTGTGAAGCCTTAGAGCCCAATCCTAAGTGTGTCTACTCAGAAGTAAGTCCCATTATAATCAATGGAGCTTACTCCCAAGTAAGTGTGGATAGAATTGTAGCCTTAGTGACTAGGAACCCATTTAAAATATCAAGAATACTACACTACCCTACAAGCTTGACGTATACCAGTTTAACTGCAACTGCTTCCATCAAATAATCCTGGGAATTCTTGTCTGGTGAAATGCAGAACTCCAGTTTCCAGCACTCACCTGTTTCAGTGGAAGTGGGTACACAAGGAATCGTTGGCCTGTACCTGCTTCTCTACCACATGCATGGAGTGCCCTTGTGCCTGTTTTCACAATGCATAACCCACAGCACTGGAGAGCCAGGGGGTCATTGGGGCTCCCTGCAGTTTGGCTCTGCAGTGCATACATGTTGGGGAGGAAAAAAAGGATATGCAGGCACCTTTCCCAACACAAAGTGGTTTGCTTAGCATGTACCCAGTGGAATACCTAGAGGCCCTGATGCCTGGGGCAGAGATGTCGTGATGTCACATAGCGTCATAACATCACTTCAGGGTTTTCCTGGAGGAGGCACTTATGGTGGCAGCTACAAGGGACTGCTGAATTTCCCAGGCCAAAATTGGGAAGTCAGAGAATCCCAAAGAGATGCAGTATATCAGCCGTTTCTGGTGTGGTTTAAGAAATGGAGAAACTGCTAGTGGACTGTATAACAGAACTGCAAACACATGCAATGGCACCATGTTTATCCTCACAACAGCCCAGCAGGCTAGGGTGGACAGCCAGTCATGTTCCTAGGGCTACCTGGTGAGCTTCATGGGAGTTGACTCTCTACTTGCCATCTTCAAGCACAATGCTCCAGCCATAGTGCCACATGTTTATCTGAAAGGCAGAGCTGCAACACGTGCTGGGCAACTCCTGGTGAGAATCCACCTCATTTATTAAACAGCAATAAATTTGCAAAGTTGTAGCCCTCCAAATATTTGCTCTCTGGCTGGCCTCCATCCCTATCCTGATCCCCTTGAATTATCTATGTGGGGTTCAAGGCCTTCTGATAAAAATCTCCCCGTTTTCATCCTCCAGGATCTCTTCAATTCTGCCTCTCTGAAAAACAAAGCAAAAATGGAAACAACATCAGAAGATAGTTTGTTGCTCTAGAAAAGATTCAAGAAAATAAGCCCAAATGTGTGGGGAGATAATGTTCACAAATGGAAAAGTCGCGAAGAAAGCAATTGGAAGATCAAACAATGAAAATAAATTTTAGCGTTTAGCTTTTAGAATGCTTTCTAACAATTCAAGATCCTTTCAACCAGGGACTGTCAAAGAATTATACCATAAAACACATATAGATGAGAAACCCTGGCCTCTGAGCGGCCTGCTTGGAGGCAGGCTGTGCAGCATGGCCTTTCCCAATTTGAAGAGACACTTGGGCAACAGACTGAAGCAAAGAGGCAAAGAAGGAAGACCTGTAGCCAGGGAGACAGACCAGGGACAGACTGCACTTGCTCCCAGTGTGGAAGGGATTGTCACTCCCGAATCAGCCTTTTCAGCCACACTAAACGCTGTTCCAGAACCACCATTCAGAGCGCGATACCAGAGTCTTTCGAGACTGAAGGTTGCCAACAACACACACACAACACTTAATTTGAGCCTGGGTTGCTAACCTGGAGATTTTCAACCTTTTTCATCTCACTGCACACTGGCAAGGCACTAAAATTTTCAGGGCACACCATCACTTCTTTGACAATTGACAAGGTACACTGAGCTGCCAGTGCAGGGGCTCACATCCCCCAATGGCCCTACTAATAAAAGACCCTCCCCCAAACTCCTGTGGCACACCTGCAAACCATTCGTCTTGTTACAGCAGTCTCGTTACATGAGGAGCAGGAGCTAAGATTATTCCTTTGTGCAGGTAACCGAGGGCATTCAGTACAGTACCATGTCACTATAATCTGCTCACTCAGTAGCATAGCCAGAGGGGGCGGTGCCGCAGGAAATATCACAAGTGACGCAACGTGCTGTTTCCAAATACACCAGCTTCTTGTGCTCTAAAATGTCTGCTAGAAGTTCCTTTCATTAGCTCTCACAATTAATTGCCATTGACAGATCCACCCACCATGATTTAATCCTTTCCCAAATTGATTCAAGCCAGTGGCCTTTGCTCCATTGTTAGTAAAGAGCAGCAGAAATCTCAGGATACTGTTAAACCATCCTCTGTGGTCCATCATGTGGTTTTTTGGCTGTCTCATGTAGGAGGAATGCACACTTATGCTGTGTTTCTGTCCGTCCAGCCACTCTCTCCTTTTGGAACCAGACTCAAAGAGAAGAGGCCTGGCTTTGCGCGAGCATTGGTGCACCCAACATACCTGGACAGTATCCATGCAATCTGATAGCCTTGCCAGATTCCTCCTGGGTGGGAGGAAGACCTCCAGCCTCACAGCACCTTTAGCATTTCTCTGGAAGGAGATCAGAAAGTTGATCTCTTGTGCCTGGTGTTGGAAAGAAAAGAAAACAAAACACAGGTAGGAGAGCATTCACAAGATCAAATGTACTAGACTGGATCAAAAGACCATCTAGAACAGTTCCAGCCAAGGAAAGACAGGCACGTCTGAGAAACTTCTAATAGGACATGAAATAGCCATGTACTATGGCTCGTCCACAGCAACTTGTATTCAGAGGGAGGCCATCTCTGTGCATGGAGATGTCATTTAGTATCATCATGACAAATGGAAAGCCCTCTCCCATTAGGGTAGCTAACCCTCCAGGACTAGTGTGAAGTCTCCAAGAATTTGCATCAATGTTCAGCTGACTGATAGCAATCCTGGAGATTTCAACAGGGTGTCCTTGGTTCAATAACATGATGTCATGTGGGGGGGGGGAGGAACAAATCCCTAGGGCATAGTCTCAGTCAGGGTTGGCAACACCATGAATTTGTCACATCCCTTTATAAAGTCACCTAAAACCATCACATCTTGTGATGAGCCTCTAAAGTTTATTATGCATTATAAGTACTTCCTTTCATTTGTCCTGGGCCTACTGCCAATCCATGGGTAGCACCAATTTTCCTTCAAAGCTGAAAATTCAAGTGATTTAGGTTTAGCGACATAAGAACATAAGAACAGCCCCACTGGATCAGGCCATAGGCCCATCTAGTCCAGCTTCCTGTATCTCACAGCGGCCCACCAAATGCCCCAGGGAGCACACCAGATAACAAGAGACCTCATCCTGGTGCTCTCCCCTACATCTGGCATTCTGACTTAACCCATTCCTAAAATCAGGAGGTTGCGCATACACATCATGGCTTGTACCCCATAATGGATTTTTCCTCCAGAAACTCGTCCAATCCCCTTTTAAAGGCGTCTAGGTTAGATGCCAGCACCACATCCTGTGGCAAGGAGTTCCACAGACCGACCACACGCTGAGTAAAGAAATATTTTCTTTTGTCTGTCCTAACCCGCCCAACACTCAATTTTAGTGGATGTCCCCTGGTTCTGGTATTATGTGAGAGTGTAAAGAGCATCTCCCTATCCACTCTGTCCATCCCCTGCATAATTTTGTATGTCTCAATCATGTCCCCCCTCAAGCTTCTCTTTTCTAGGCTGAAGAGGCCCAAAGGCCGTAGCCTTTCCTCATAAGGAAGGTGCCCCAGCCCCGTAATCATCTTAGTCGCTCTCTTTTGCACCTTTTCCATTTCCACTATGTCTTTTTTGAGATGCGGCGACCAGAACTGGACACAATACTCCAGGTGTGGCCTTACCATAGATTTGTACAACGGCATTATAATACTAACCGTTTTGTTCTCAATACCCTTCCTAATGATCCCAAGCATAGAATTGGCCTTCTTCACTGCCGCCGCACATTGGGTCGACACTTTCATCGACCTGTCCACCACCACCCCAAGCTCTCTCTCCTGATCTGTCACAGACAGCTCAGAACCCATCAGCCTATATCTAAAGTTTTGATTTTTTGCCCCAATGTGCATGACTTTACACTTACTGACATTGAAGCGCATCTGCCATTTTGCTGCCCATTCTGCCAGTCTGGAGAGATCCTTCTGGAGCTCTTCAAATCACTTCTGGTCTTCACCACTCGGAAAAGTTTGGTGTCATCTGCAAACTTAGCCACTTCACTGCTCAACCCTGTCTCCAGGTCATTTATGAAGAGGTTGAAAAGCACCCAGGACAGATCCTTGGGGCACACCGCTTTTCACCTCTCTCCATTGTGAAAATTGCCCATTGACACCCACTCTCTGCTTCCTGGCCTCCAACCAGTTCTCAATCCAGTTCTCAATCTCAATCGACATAGCTTGATTCTTTTTTTTTTCAATTTAGCAGTTGTTAAATCTAAATCTCATAAGCTATTTGTGTGTCAAACACCAATGTCATTTCGTGCCGCCCTTACAGATATTGTCAGAAGTAAATACCACTGTATGTCAACTACACAGTGCTGACAAATACCATTGCATGTCAACAATAAATACTCTTTAAAAAAATCTCTTTAAAAAACACAGTCTTAGAACATGTTCAGTATGAAAGGGATACATACACCTTGTGGCAGAGGCGAAGGGCTTCATCTTGTTTGCCCCTTCTTTGCTACTTGTTTGTAATCCTGATCTGATTGGCTGACCTGTCTGTAAGCCAGACCTTGTCTGTAAGCCAGATCTGATTGGCTGGTCTGGCATTCTTACAAAGCCAATTAAGAGTGAGGGCAATGCTGCCCTCATCCTGATGTAGCCAAACAGGAGGAAAAACGACATGTTGTCTGATGCATATCGCTTCCCCTTCCCCTCCAGATTTGCCAAATAACCTTTTGCAACCTCGGAGCAGCACCACTAAGGACCCAATCCTGTCCAACTTTCCAACACTGCTGAAGCAGTGCCAGTGGGTGTGGTGCATTCTGCAGTAGAGGGGCAGTCATGGAAGATTCCTCAAAGTAAGGGAACATTTATTCCCTTATATTGGGGTTGCATTACAGCTGTATCAGTTCTGGAAAGTTGGGTAGGATTGGGTCCTAAGGTGGTGCGGACTGAGGATAGCAGCAAATGGATCTGCAACTTGGCTGTCGTACACCTGCTCGGCATGCAGGAGTTCCCAGGGTCAAGACCAGCGGCGTAGCTACAGGGGGTGCAAAGCGCTAAGTTTTGTAGGGAGCCTCACCGCAGCATGCAAGTGGCTCCTCCTCCTCCTCCTCTTCAGAGTCATTCCTGGTGGTGGGAACAAAAGGGAGACATTTGCCTCCTTGCATTTGCTCTGTTTTGCTTCCTCCACCTGGAATGGCTCAAAAGGGGAGGGAGAGGTGCCTCCTGTTCTCTGCAGTGAGGCTCCCTGCAAAACTTAGTGCCCCTCTAGCTATGCCACTGGCCAAGACACCTCCAGGCTGGGCTGGGAGAGGCTGCTGACAACCAGTGTAGCCCTTCTACACTGGGCCTGATTTACCAATGAGGCAGTTCCAGATAGGTGTTGTTTTTGCTCCACTCTAAAATGGACAGGCCTTAAGGTACCATAGTACATATGAAGCTGCTTTATACCGAGTCAGGCCAGTGCCAAGTTTCACCCAGTCTTCTCTGATTGGTGCTGATTCTCTAAGACCTTTGGTGCGGGGGTCTTTTCCAACACCTACTACCTTGGATCCTTTGAACTGCCAATTTGGGGACTGAAGTTGGGTCTTCTGGTGCACAGAACATGTGCACTTCTGAGTTAC
This sequence comes from Tiliqua scincoides, assembly GCF_035046505.1. NCBI lineage: Eukaryota > Metazoa > Chordata > Lepidosauria > Squamata > Scincidae > Tiliqua > Tiliqua scincoides. The sequence goes on along the minus strand of NC_089824.1, from coordinate 219,344,381 downwards.
AGGGCCATGCTCTCAATTACCCAGTGTCCTCAGTTCATTTAAACAATGGTCACACTGGGGGCCCATTGCATCCTGGGGTGGGTGAGCCATAAACAAACTGCAGTTGATTCCAATGGGGCTCCGGCAAAACTAACTTTTGTGGATTGGGGCTTTTGTCTTTTCTCATGTAAAAAGTTAGCCTAAATTTGAATGCCAAGATGGTCTCAACCCCATAAGCACTTCATTTTGTTTGGAAGATGCCTCTGTACATCTTAAACTACTCACTGCCAATTTTTGGAAATTTGCAAAGGCAGGAGTAGTTTATTTCAAATTAAGGGCCCTCTGGAGATATTTTGTCATGCTGGCCAGAATGCTCCCAAGTATGGAGGAGGGAAGTGTTTGGACAGTAGCAGCAGCAACAAAACCCTACTCCAAGGTTACTAACTATAGCACATTCCCTGCAAGAGCCGTAAATAACTGCTGCTCTATAGTTACAGCAGGAGCCAAGTTATGATATCATGTTGTTTGGGATTACAGAAAGAAAATACCTTCCTCGAGGCGGTCTGGGCTAAAATAAGCAATTTTTTTCGGAATTGGCTTTCTCACGGGGATTATACAGAGAAGCTGGGCTTGGCATTTGTAAACTTCGAATGTTACAACAGACCATAGGAGGGGCCGTTTGTAGGCACTTGGCTGTCCAAGTTCTTGCATTCAGTGCCAACATGCCAGCAAGATGATAACCCCTTCTGTGCCTAAATAAGGACTTCCAGTGTGTGTGTGTGTGTGGGGGGGAGAGCCACACCTCCTTGATGGTTGCAGTCATGTTCCCATGAACAGTCCTTCCATGTAATGAACACTTTGCAGTTCTCAAGGGAAAGTGAATGCCACCGGAGTGAGATGAAAGGGCACTGCAGGACTGCAGCCAAAGGCTGTGCATGATGATGGCTGGATGGCCAAATACAGGCAGGCCAAAGAAGTGAGAATAGGAGTTGCTCTCAGCAGAGGCTGCCTGAAAAAATGGAGCCCCCTTGCTTCACCTGGAGCTCAAGGGAGGGCATTCTGTCCAGTGGTGTAGCTAGAGGGGGTGCAAAGCACTAAGTTTTGCAGGCACCTGAACCATTCCGGCATTCCACCTCTATTTTGCTCCCATCACCTGGAATGGCTCCAAAGGGGAAGGGGGGAGGTCTCTTCCATGGCATGTTCAGGCACTTGCAAAACTTAGTGCTTTGCACCCCATCTAGCTATGCCACTGAAACGTGGTCAAAGACCTTGCCATCTGTAGGGCCTTAACTGCAGAGCCTACAGAAAGACAGTTTGTTCACATAGTGGGGGCACAGACAGCCTAGCGAACACTTGTGGGGAGGGCTCTGCCACCCTGCTTGCCTCCCCATGAGCTCTCACAATGCCAGTGGGTGAGAGAGATGCAAAGCATGCAACTTGCATTTACACCTCTCGGATTTGCAAGTGCCCTGGACTCACCCTCAGATTCTGGTACTGGAGCCTTGAGTTCCTCAGCCGGTTGCGTGCCTCGGCAGCCTTGAGGATCCCGATGAGTCTTTTCTGCTCTGTGTCCTTCTTCTCTTCCTGGTCCACAACCTTCCTGTCCTTCATGAGAACACTGGCCAGCATGGCTTTCACCTTGGGCTGGCTGGGATCGGCAAAGGCCAAGAAGCGGGCTGCCTGCGCAGGAGTCTGCTTGGTCACATCACCAGCCATGGAAGACCGGTCCAATTTCACTTTTCTTCTCTGCCTCATGTCACCTTTCGACATCTTTGTCTCAGGGATGCAGCACTTTCTGGTCTGGGAAGAGTTAATACCTTGCATGTACACAACACTTTTGGATTGATCACCACACATCATGTCCACTGGAGTGAATGACAACCACTCTCAGGGTTAGCACTGTTATTCTGAAATTGCGGGTGGGAGAACTGAGGCTGGCAGAAACTGCAGCTGGTCTATACCATCCAGAGCATTTGTAGACTAGATTTTAACCTGGGACTTGCTGGCTCACACACTTAACCACTGCACTAAATGTGCATGCTGGTGTGGTGTGGTGGGTGGGACCAGGGAAGAAGCTCGGATTCCAATCCCTCTTAGCCATGAAACTCAGCAGATGACCTGTGTGGGTGTGTGGGTTGTGAGTGTTTGCACACTTCAATGGCAGTGGCAGTGCTTTTCAAAGGACTCTGGTGGGGAGGCTCTGCCTCACCTGCCTCCCCACCCACCACACGTCCCTGAATAGCAACATTTCTTTGGCACTATAATAGCAGGCATAAACAGGCAATATGAGTCCTTTGCCTACTCCCTGTGCAAGGTCTTGTCCATTTTGAAAAAGTCCAGGAGGACTGACAGATGTCTTTTGCTGCTTTCAGTCCCCTCTGCCTTCTTTCTGTTTCAGACTGCCTTGTTTGTGTTTCTGGCCAGTCGTGGCAGTATGGCATCTATGTACAGCAACTGTTACCCTGCACATGCCCGATCTTGTCTGATCTTGGAAGCTAAGCAGGGTCAGGCCTGGTTAGTACTTGGATGGGAGACCACTTGGGAATACCAGATGCTGTAGGCTTATACCATAGTCTCTGCAGCAACTGTTATCCTGCACATGCTCGTCTGATCTCGGAAGCTAAGCAGGGTCAGGCCTGGTTAGTACTTGGATGGGAGACTGCCTGGGACTACTGGGTGCTGTAGGCTTATACCATAGTCTTTCGAGACTGAAGGTTGCCCACCATCTCAATGACACAAAAATGACAACTGACTTACATCAGCCCTTCTGTGCACCATGTGGTCTACTTGAGGCCATATGCATTCACTCACACCCAGTGGCATAGCTGGAAGGGGTGCAAAGCAGTAAGTTCTGCAGGAAGCCTCACCACACTGAGCAAGTGGCCCCTCCCCTTCATAGCCATTCCTGGCCGCTAGAGCAAAACAGGCATTTGTTCTGGGACCTGTACACCCTCTCAGCGGTGTGACTCCTGTTGTCCCTGACATCTCAAAACCGGACTAGACGTGACATGGGTCATCTCACTTGGTCCTATGTCAGTGTTTGCTCCTTAAGTACCACAGTGGGGGACTGCATGGGCAGTGGATACTTGTTCATTCAGGGGCGAGAATGGAGGTTCTGTAGGGGCAGACCATGCTGCTCGTGGCTGGGGGAAATGAATGGATCAGGTTGCCACTGTGCCCCCTAGGACCTTGTATGCTTGGGCTGGGTCTACTTACAAGGCCATTCACCCCTACAGATGCTGGGAAATAAGGCTGCATCAACATTCTCAAACAGGAGCTATCACTGAGCACCACTGCCTCCCTTTGGCCTCTCCTGCCTCGCCTTTGGAGCCATTCCAGGTAGGGGAGCAAAACGGAGGCCAATGCCACTGTAGATCACATAACTCATGAGAACACAGCAAACTGGACAGCAGGATGCAGCAGCTAAAGTGTGCACTGACATGGGGGGGGCAGATGGGGGACTTACAGCACAATCCTGGGCATGTCTAGAACATAAGAGCATAAGAATAGCCCCGCTGGATCAGGCCATAGGCCCGTCTAGTCCAGCCTCCTGTATCTCACTACTCAGAAGAAAGTTCCTTTGTGTTCAATTGCTCCTAGCCCCAGGAAACAGTGTAAAGGATTGCAGCCTTGAAGAGCTTAAATTTCAGGTACAATCTGCTTGAAGTGCTCCAAAAGCCAGACTGAAAGGAAAATGACTTTCCAATTTCTTGGGGACTTTCAAAAACCTGCATGCCAATTAGGAATACTCAGACAGTTAAACAGCCTCCCCTGTGCCAGGCCTGCTTTGGTCTGCTATCTTTCTCAGTTGCTGCTATTTTTAGCTCCAGCTCTTTGGTCTGGTCTGGATGTAGTGAATGTGGCCAAGGTTGAAGGGCCAGCAAAGAGCTTTCTTCCCATTGCACGCTGGTGTGCAGCTGGAGCACTGGGGGCTGGGACCTGAAACCACCCCATACTTTCTTTGGAGACCACATATTTTTTTGGATCTTGGCAAGATATTTGTGAGTTGCTTTTCTATTTCAGAGCTTGCTAAGTGGCATGCAATTAAAAACTGTAATGCACAATTAAATACTTTGTGAGCTCTTGGGTAGGTGCTTGAAATATTAAATGCCCCTGCCTGAAGGCTTGTGAGCAGGATCAGGTCAAACACAGACTTGCTTGAGGTAAGGCAAGTGGTTGTGTACTTGGAGCGGGAGAGGCAGATGCAACAGCTGGACATTCTGGCCCAAGTGAAGCATCTTTATCTGGTGAGACTGCACTGGGGGTAATTATTATTATTATTAACAGTATTTATATACTGCTTTTCAACTAAAAGTTCACAAAGCGGTTTACAGAGAAAATCAAATAACTAATGGCTCCCTGTCCCAAAAGGGCTCACAGTCTAAAAGATGCAAAAGAACACCAGCAGACAGCCACTAGAACAGACACTGCTGGGGTGAGGTGGGCCAGTTACTCTCCCCCTGCTAAAAAAAATGATGAAGCTCTGTGGGCTCTTCTTGGCATGGAACAATTTGCTTGTCGGTTTCCCCCTTTGGGGCTAATAACTGGGGGTACTAAGTCAGGAGAGCATGGGGGGGAAGGGTAAGAATCCCCCTTCACCACAACCCTGATTCCAACCCTCCACTTCAGCCATGGCTGCTTTTTGAAACAGAGAAAGGGAATCCCAACCCCGATAATGCTGATACGTTGGCTTCACAGGTATGAAATTGCTGTGAGTCACCAGGAGTCCCTACAGGTACTAAAGAAGGGTATAAATGTTGTACATGGAGGAGGAATGAGTAAGACTGAGGGCTACTGGCTTTTCAACTGTTACCCTGCAACACTGCAGCTTGATCTGAAGCCATTAGGAGGTGATGCCAACTGAGCAATTGAGCTCAGAGATAAACCACTAATGCAGTGTTTCTCAAACTGTGGATCGGGACCCACTAGGTGGGTCGCAGGCCAATTTCAGGTGGGTCCCCATTCATTTCATTTTTAATATATTAAACTTGATGCTACCATGGTAGTGACTGCATCTGGGGAAATGCTACAGTTCTGTACTTTTAATAGGCTACTATGTATATGCTTTTAACAACTATAGTTTTGTTAACTATAACAGGACTTACTCCTGACTAAGTATGGGTAGGATTTCAGTCTAGGATTGTTAAAATTTTTTCTGCTTGATGATGTCACTTCCAGTCATGAGATCACATCTGATGGGTCCTGACAGATTCTCATTCTAAAAAGTGGGTCCCACTGCTAAACATCTGAGAACCACTGCGCTAATGGCTGCCGTGAAAGGCGCAGCAACCTTTGCCTGCCGAAAACTGAAATGTTTAATAAGATTGTGTGTTAAAAGAAAGAAAAGTGTTGCATGAGGGCTTAGTGATTCAACTACACACTGTCCCTGCCAGTGGCGTAGCTAGCGGGGGTGCAAAGCACTAAATTTTGCAAGTGCCTGAACATGCAGTGTAAGCAGCCTCTTCCCCTCCCCTTCTGAGCCATTCTGGGCTCTGTTTTGCTCCCCCCACCTGAAATGGCTCTGAAGCAGAGGGGGAGGGGCTGCTTGTACAGTGCGTTCAGGCACCTGCAAAACTTAGTGCTTTGCAGCCCCCCTAGCTATGCCACAGGTCCCTGCAAGTACCAGCCACCCTCTGGATCCCCCACTCCTTCTTGTCCCTTAGGCATCACCCCCTGCTGCAAGTCTCTGTTTGGAGTCCTGCCAGACAGCTGTACAGAAACTCAGTGATGGTGCCAACTCCTGTGTGGACCTGGGTGGGCAGGCAAGGTTCAGCCAACAAGAAACAAAGAGGTTCTAAGAGGAAAATTATTTCCCCTGCCACGGCTGTCTACAGCTGCACACCAGGAAATCACACAGGATGTTTCTGAAGAGGAAGTGGTTTTCTGGGTGATACCAGAGCCTTTAAGTAGCATTTCAGTCGCTTGGAAGCGCAGCACGGTTTTCCCTCGCGAACCTGTCAGTGACTGCAATGCAACTGTGTCGTCCTACATGCCAGAAGAGCCACATGTCATCCAACAAACAGCTTGTGAGCCTCTGTTGTTTCAAGACTTTATGGCTCGTGACCAAAGACACAGTCAAGCAGCTTTGTAGCAGATTTGCTCTTACAAAACTGTCCAGGAACTGAAATTTGAAACAAAACAAAGCGCGACCAGAGCTAAGCCGCCGGTTTGGGGGAAGCCACCCAAGGAGATCCTCCTCCACAGTGCTCAGAATTCCAAAAACATGTCTCAAGCCTGCTAACAGCACTTCCCCTATGGAAACTTGGCATGCATCAGACTGCAACTGACAAGCTCGCCAGGCCCTGCAGCCAGACGTGCCTGGTAGCGGCACTGCATGACCATGGCAAAATACTGGTCCCGTGTGATGTCTGAACAAGCTGACGCACAAACCCTGCTTTGCTTGGGGTAATGAACCAGCATCTGACACCATGTCTGGAAGCTGGTTTGCAAGTAATAGTTTCCCATTATGTCATTATGAACATAAGAAGAGCCCCGCTGCATCAGGCCATAGGCCCATCTAGTCCAGCTTCCTGAATCTCACAGCGGCCCACCAAATGCCCCAGGGAGCACGCCAGACAACAAGAGACCTGCAAGGCCTCCTGGGAATTGTAGTTAAGAACATAAGAACAGCCCCACTGGATCAGGCCATAGGCCCATCTAGTCCAGCTTCCTGTATCTCACAGTGGCCCACCAAATGCCCCAGGGAGCACACCAGACAACAAGAGACCTGCAAGGCTTCCTGGGAATTGTAGTTAAGAACATAAGAACAGCCCCACTGGAGCAGGCCATAGGCCCATCTAGTCCAGCTTCCTGTATCTCACAGTGGCCCACCAAATGCCCCAGGGAGCACACCAGACAACAAGAGACCTGCAAGGCTTCCTGGGAATTGTAGTTAAGAACATAAGAACAGCCCCACTGGAGCAGGCCATAGGCCCATCTAGTCCAGCTTCCTGAATCTCACAGCGGCCCACCAAATGCCCCAGGGAGCACACCAGACAACAAGAGACCTGCAAGGCCTCCTGGGAATTGTAGTTTAAGAACATAAGAACAGCCCCACTGGAGCAGGCCATAGGCCCATCTAGTCCAGCTTCCTGAATCTCACAGCGGCCCACCAAATGCCCCAGGGAGCACACAAGACAACAAGAGACCTGCATCCTGGTGCCCTCCCTGGAGATGATAGCCCTGTGGCCTCAGATCTTTGGCCAGTTTTCAGTGGGTTGTGGGCGATGTTTGTGGTGGGCACATCTCTATTCTGTATCTGTATTCCAAACCTCAGGATAGAAAACAGGGTTAAACCTCAAGTAAGAATTCAGGTGGCAGGATAGAAACCTCAGGTAAGAATCCGGGTGGCAGGCACTGCTACTACACAGATGGCAGCTTTTATCCTTCAGTTAATGATATTGCTTAAGTCCCCTCCCCCTCCCAAGAAACTTTTCACAACAAATTCGGCAAGTCTCCCCATCCCCAAGTTTTGCCCAGTATTTCTATTCCTGCAGAATGTGGTGGGGAGGGATAAGTAGTGTCGCTAGGGGTTGTGGGGGGTGCAGATCGCACCAGGTGACACGCACAAGGGGAATGACGCCAAAATGTTTTAAAACTTGGTATTTTCAAATGATATCATCTTGCTATATATCAACGATGTGTAATTTCATGCAGAATGCAATGAAGCAAACCTTGTTGGAATATATGAAAAGTTATAGCCCAAAAACCAGCTGGGGTGAGGCTACGATGCATCACCCTGCCCATCTCTTGGGGTGTTGCCCCGCCCACTGCATGGGAGAAGGTTCATCATAAGGGTGATGCACTGGTCTCCCACTTTGGGTGACACAACCCCCAGTGACACCACTGGGAGGGATTGGGAACGGCACTATAATTCACAGACCAGTGACAAGCAGCACACACCTTTGTGTGTGAAAATTGCCTGCAACGACAATGCTTTGAGGTTGCTGGCTGGCTGGCTGATCCTTTTATTGGGTTACTGGCTGACTAAGAGCCAGGAAGATGGGTTGGTGTGCCAGTCCTGGGGACTGATCACAGAAAGTGGCCCCTGATTGTTGGAAATAACTCATTCCCAGTTTTGGGACTGACACACTCATCATTTCCCTGGAGAAAGAGATTCCCCTGAAGGGAGGAAGAGGGGCAGCCAAGTGCAACTTTGCAGTTTGATCTGGAAGGAACAAAGAGAAGCAGAAAGCAAAAGCGAAAGGGTTTCTGGCCGGGGTTGGCAGGAGTGTGGAGCCCTGGGGTCTTCTGTGCACAGTGCTCACCACTAGAGGAGAGAAAGAGTGTGCACAGTGGCTCTGCTCACGTATCATCTGAGTCATCTTTACAACAACCTTGTAATGCAGTCCTTATTACGTGCAAGGTAGCAAAGCATTGCTATTAAAAACACCTGCCTTTTAATCATCACTTACCTTTGGGAGACTCTCAGTGTGAATGAGCCAGTTTATTAAAAGGAATTTCAGTCTTGGGCTGTTGCTTGGTCAGGGTAAACTTGAGATCCCAGATAAGGCAGCAGTTTCCTATGTTAGTGGAAAAAAAAAAAAAGGAAGAGTTTTGCTTTCTCAAAGTGTGGGGGTGGGTGAAAGCGGAAAAGCTTCTATTTTCGCACTGTGATCTATGTCAGGAGTGTCCAAAGTTTTTGGCAGGAGGGCCACATCGTCTCTCTGACACTGTGTCGGGGGCCGGGGGAGGGAAAGAATTAATTTACATTTAAAATTTGAATAAATTTACATAAGTTTACATAAATGAATATATTAAAGATGAACTTATATGAATGAATGAAGGTCTTGCAATAGCTCAAGGCCTACAAAAGGCCTTGCACAAAGCAAGGCTGGCCTTTCCTTTGCTGCCGCTACTGCATCACAGACATGAAACAACAAGCAGTGGAGGGAGCCCTCATCCCACAGCTCACACAAGAGGTCAAACAGTCGTCCTCACGCAGAGAGCAGTTGCGTCAGGCCAGTGTGGGCTCCAACAAATCTCCGGAGGGCCAGAGGCTCATTGGAGACTGGGGCCTCCCTGAGGGCCACATTGAGAGGCCTCGAGGGCCGCAAGTGGCCCCAGGGCCGGGGTTTGGGCACCCCTGATCCATGTGAAGGTGTGCAGTGAACATCCTAGGTGCATGTATCAATCACAGGCTCCCTGACAGTTGGCCACCCAGCCTCTGCTTGAAAATCTCAATGACGGAGAGCCCAGTGGAGTCCCTCAGTTCAGCTCCAACAGCCCAGTATCCCTTCAGTTCTGCTTTGTTGGAATGTTGGACTGCGTAACACACACATCCCCTCTGGAAAATCATATCTATAAATCAATATTCCATTGTTTGTGCTTCTGTGGGAAATGCATTTTTAAAAATGGGATGGAGTATATATGTAAATATATACTGAATAATGTAAATATTCAAAAATAGGAGCATTTAAAAAACAGCATTAAAAAAAGTATTTGAAAAACCCACAACTGTGGAATTCTCCTCTCCAAATACAATTCCTTAGAACAGCATTTCTCCAACTGTGAGTCAGAACCCACTGGGTGGGTGGTCACCTGATTTCTGGTGGGTCCCGCAAGCCTCCAGTGAAAACAGAGGTGATGGAAAGATCAGATAACTAACAGCCCAATCTTGAGTTGACTGTTGTGCCAGGATTGCCGCGGCACCAAAACAGCTGCTGCTGTATCCTGCGTGCAACAGGGCATGCAGGATACTTGGGGGAAGGGAATTTTCATCCCCTTCCCCTGGGCAAGGCAAGTAGCCCCACAATAGGGCTCTTTGATTCTGCAGCAACCCTTGGGCTGCCGTAAAATCAAGAGCCTCCATGTGGGGCCTGTGGCCTGACACAGAGGATCTGGGTGTGGAGGAGCACCCTTCCCCTGCCTCTGTCTGCCCTGGAATGCTTCCTCCCTGCCTCCCCATGCCCCCACCTACCTCTCCACGGGCGACTGTGGAGCGGAGGAGCAGAAGCAGTTCACCGGCTGGCGCTGAGCTAGCACCAGTGTTGCACCGTAAGGCACATCTGCAACCCTCAGTGCCGGTGGTGGATTGGCAGTAAGAGCTCAGGATTGGGCTCTAATTTCCAAAAGCAGTGGTTCTCACACATTTAGCACCGAGACCCACTTTTTAGAATGAGAATCTGTCAGGACCCACCGGAAGTGATGTCATGACCAGAAGTGACATCATCAAGCAGGAAAATGTTTAACAATCCTAGGCTGCAATTCTACCCACAATTACCCAGGAGTAAGTCCCATTGACTATCATTGTTAAAAGCATAATAATAATAATACAGGTATTTATATATCGCCTTTCTTGGTCGTCAGATTTCTCCTCAGACTTTAATTCAAGGCGGTTTACATAGGCAGGCAATACTAAATCCCAGTAGGGATTTTTACAATTGAAGAAGGTTCTGTCTTTCAAGAAGCACAACATTTCAGATGGATCTTTTATGATCTGGTATCACATTCTGGCCTCCATTTTCCTCCCACACAGGCTGACAGAGGCCAAAGAGCAGGTGGAATAACTCAGCATAACTCGGCTAGGCTTGTCAGCTGCTTCAAGGTCTCACCGTTCATGGTGCCAGTGGCCTTGAACTGGCGACCTTCAGATGTTATCTTCAGACAAACGGAGGCTCTATCCTCTAGACCAGACCTCCTGCCCTATGCATATACAGAGTAGCCTGTTAAAAGTACAGATCTTTAACATTTCCCCAAATGTAGTCACATCCCCTGGTGGCATCAAGTCTAATACAGGTGCAGCCTACTTTTCCACGGATTTTTTACCTGCAGATTTGTCTCAATGTGAATGGGGTGTGGGAACCAAAAGTTACACACACCTTTGCCTTCTTTGTCCTGCACTGGCATCTCCCTCCATTTTCAGGCAGCCCAAAACACTCCAAAAAGCCTTGCCCAGGCAAGGAAATAGCCCTGGAAAAGGTTCCCCTTGCAAAGGAACAGTAACACTCCTGGAGCCCCTGAGCCAGCAAAGAGGCTGAAGAGGGAAAGGGAGGAGGCTGAAAATCTCTGTAGCCAGAACATGTACAGCAAGGTGGAGCTCACTCACACAGGGGCAGGTGTGGTGGCTACAGAGGGGAGTGCTTTAAAAAACCCAGGGAGTGTTTGCCAAATTCCCCCCCCCCCATTGAGATGGTGCCGGCAATCACTGACACAAGCAAGCCTTCCTACCAAGCAAAGCATGAGATATAGCCTACAATCCTCTCCCCACTTTCCTGAGAGTAAGCCCCATTGACTACAATGGGGCTTACTTCTGAGTAGAAACACATAGGGCTAGTCTCTTAAAAGATCAGCATCCCATGTGAAATGGGGGAGGAGAGGGGATTGCTTTAAAAAAACCAGGGAGTGTTTGCCAAATTCCCCCCATTGAAATGGTGCAGGCAATCACCATCTCACAAGCAACCCCTCCACCCCCATGGTGCAGGCTATCACAAACACAAGCAAGCCTTCCCACCAAGCAAAGCATGAGATATAGCCTACAATCCTCTCCATACTTTCCTGGACTGGAAACTGACTGAAATGGGGCTTACTTCTGAGTAGAAGTGCATAGGGCTGGACTCTTAAAAGATCAGCATCCCATGTTAAAGAAGCCGGGCAGCTGGCAATGGGGAAGGCTGAGGACGGAGAGTAGGGGATTGATAACAGCTGCCTTAGTTTCCTTCCATCTGGGAGTGTCAGGCTGCAGTGTATTTGAGTAACTCTATGGAATTTAGCACAAGCGGTTTTGTTAATAGCACCGAGTCACAGAACGGAACTGATGTGGATAAATAGGCTCCATCTGTATATTAAAAATAAAATATTGAAATGGGGACCCACCTGAAATGGCTTGCAACCCACCCAGTGGGTCCCGACCCACAGTTTGGGAAACACTGCCCTAAAGTCCTGAGGCTACTCAAAAATTAGACAGTTGTTAATTGTTCTGCAAAGAGCGGAGCTCCTGCAGTTTGCAAAATGCTGCTGATTGCCCTGCAAACAGCTGATTTCCTGCAGTTTATAAGCTTGTATAAATATAGGGAGATAAATGTTTGAGCGTCTGTTTTTTTCTGGTGTGTTTCCCCCCCCCCAGTCCATCAATGACAGGTAGTGAGGGCATGTGAAGGCCAGGTTACATAATTAAACCCCTCAAGCCTTAAGGCTATTCATTAGGTCTCTCTCATTATAAGAAATGGATTGAGGTTTTTAAAAAAATACATAAATAAGTTGCTATTTGTTAACAAACAAACAAATAAAAATAATATCTCTCTAGATCACTTTTTAAAAAGCCTCGTAAACCTAGGTGGGTCTCGACAGAGTGTCATTTTATAAAGCGGGTCCCAGTACTAACAAGTTTGAAAACCACTGCTTTAGAATATTTTTTCTTAATTTCAGGGTTTTTTTTTTTAAATGAATGACTTGCAATATTCTAGAAATGTAACTCTGGGAGAACTACTTTGACATGTATTCATTTATTAACTGTATATCCTATCCTCCCTCCAAGAAGGTCAGGATTACACGCATGATTCTTCTTATTCCCATTTTACCCTTACCACAACCCTGTAAGGTAGGTTGGGCTGTGAATCTGACTGACCCTGATTATTCAGTGAGCTTTAGGGATACTCTCTGGGGAGATCTGTAACAGACCAAAGGAGGTACTTCTTTACATAATTGGGCAGGAGATCTGGTCTAGAGGGTAGAGCCTCCGTTAGCCCAAAGATAGCATCAGAAGCTCACCAGTTCGAGGACACTGGCAGCTCCCTGAACAGCTGAGAATGGCAAGACCTAGAAGCAGCTGACAAGCTGAGCTGAGTGATTCCACCTGCTCTTGGTGTGAGCGAGAAGTGTGTGGTCTGCAGACGCGTGTGGCCTCTGGGAACCAAGTGCCTCGGGAACTAAGTGCCAGATAAGGCACAAGAGTTTAGCATCTGGGCGAGGAGAAGGCAAGGAGACCTCTGAGTTTTGGAGAAGGAGAGGAGGAGGAGCAGGAGGAGGAGGTAAGTGTACTCATTCTAACGCTTTGTCTTTCTAACTCCCTGTCTTCTAACCTTAACCTTACCTTAAAGCAACCTTAAATCAAAATTGAAAGTTAGCACCTAAGGGAGGTACATAGGGCTACTCTGAGCAGGAGCAGAGTCCTACTTGTGAGTAAGAGCCCAAGGGTCAGGCATTTAAATCAAAATTGAAAGTTAGCTGCACCTAAGGTAGCACTTAATCGAAGGAAGGGAGGAGGATAAAGTGGAAAGCAGGTTTTTTCTACTTGTTTAAATTAAACCTATACTTAACCCAGGTTAAACCTAATCTAAGTTAGAACATAACCAAAACAGGTCAGTAAATTGGGACACAGGATCTAGAGAGCAATAAATAATTAAACAAACCCAAATAAAAACTAGCTTGAGGTTACAAAAACAGTCCAGCCTAAGAGAACAGAACTAGGAGGGAAAGGACCTAGGAAGGGCCAATTCCCAACCCATTAAGAGCCCCAGTAGGCTAATCCAAGCAGCCCATTCAGGAGCCTGCAGAGTAGGTCACGCCCATCAGCAGCCATTTGCCTTCCTGAGCTTTTGTAAACTCACCTGGGAAGGCCAGCCCCCTTTCAATCAGGAAGGAAGGAGGGGGGAGGAGCCAGCCAGGAGTATAAAGCTAGGCAGGCCATCGCGTGAGGCTCTCTGCAGATGCGTGTGGCCTCTGGGAACCCAGTGCCTCGGGAACTAAGTGCCAGGTAAGGCACAAGAATTTAGCATCTGGGCAAGTTCAGCAGCAGGGCGAGGAGGCCAGGGCCCCATACACTGCCCTTTCTCTTCTCTTGAGAAGAGGGCTGCTATCCAGTGTACGGTTTTTAAAAGGACCCCTAGATAAAACAACAGCAACAACAACAAAAAAGCTATGCAGTCAGACAGCCAGCAGCAGGGTGGGGGCTATCCAGTGTTCTGCATCGAGTGCCACATGTATGATTATATGCCTCTGGGGCATAAGTCATGGGTGTGTCCTCGGTGCAAGGAGCTCCAGGCTCTCAGGGAAGGCGTCCGTTCCCTTGAAGCCTTGGTGGCCGACCTGGAGAAGCGCAGGCAGCCAGAGGAGGACTGTGGGGAGACTTCTGGGGATGATCAGGCTTCGTCCCAACCTCAGGCGTGCAGCTCCTCGGCTGGCCGGGTGGGAAGTCTCGGGACTGGAGGACGTCATCCTGGAGAGGAGGGAAACAATCCCCTAGGGGGGATCCCTTCTCCAGGGGATGGGCCCGTATCCGAGCGCACTCGGGATACTCCTCGGCGGGAGGGGGGACAGGGGCTTCTTGTAGTGGGGGATTCGATTATTAGAAACATAGAGAGGGGGGTTTGCGACGGATGTGAGGACCGCATGGTGACTTGCCTGCCTGGTGCGAAAGTTGCGGACATCACTTCTCGTCTAGACAGGCTGGTAGACAGTGCTGGGGGAGAGGTAGCGGCTGTGGTGCATGTCGGCACCAACGATGTGGGCAAGTGTAGCTGGGAGGTCCTGGAGGCCAAATTTAGGCTTTTAGGCAGGAAGCTGAAAGCCAGGACCTCAAAGGTAGCGTTCTCTGAAGTGCTACCTGTTCTACGCGCAGGGCCAGCTAGGCAGGCGGAGATCAGGGGTCTCAATGCGTGGATGAGACGGTGGTGTAGGGAGGAGGGGTTTAGATTCGTTAGGCACTGGGGAACGTTTTGGGACAAGCGGGGCCTGTACAAGAGGGACGGGCTCCATTTGAACCAGAATGGAACCAGACTGCTGGCGCATAACATTAAAAAGGTGGCAGAGCAGCTTTTAAACTGATCCGTGGGGGAAGGCCGACAGGAGCTGAGGGGCATCCGGTTCGGGACTCCTCATCCCTATGGGATGAGGATGGGGAGGTTAGAGAACAACAAGACAAAGGCAGGGTAGGAGAAGAAATTGGGAAAGGTAGGGTGATGGGATGTGATAGACGGTTTGGCACAATGAGAGGATGCAGGGACAAAGGAGCGAATAAGCAGCCCATCCTGGGGCATTCCGTGTATAAATGCTTTTATGCGAATGCCCGAAGTCTACGAGCAAAGGTGGGAGAACTGGAATGTCTGGTGACAAGGGAAAATATTGACATAGTGGGCATAACGGAAACCTGGTGGAATGCGGAGAATCAGTGGGATACCGCAATCCCGGGCTATAAACTCTACAGGAGGGACAGGCAGGGGCATGTTGGAGGTGGGGTGGCCCTTTATGTTAAGGAAGGGATAGAATCCAGCAAAGTAGAGACTGAAGGTGGGTCCGACTCCACCGTAGAATCTCTGTGGGTTAAATTACCAGGCTTGTGCAGCGATGTAATACTGGGGGCGTGCTATCGTCCTCCAGACCAGAAATCTGATGGGGACCTTGAAATGAGGAAACAGATCAGGGAGGTGACAAGGAAGGACAGGGTTGTAATCATGGGGGACTTCAATTATCCTCATATTGACTGAGTCAATTTGTGTTCTGGTCACGATAAGGAAACCGGATTTCTTGACGTGCTAAATGACTGTGGCTTAGATCAGCTAGTCACGGAGCCCACCAGAGGACAGGTGACTCTGGATTTAATTTTGTGCGGTACGCAGGACCTGGTTAGAGATGTAAACGTTACTGAGCCATTGGGGAACAGTGATCATGCTGCGATCCGTTTTGACGTGCACGTTGGGGGAAGAATACCAGGCAAATCTCTAACGAAAACCCTTGACTTCCGACGGGCGGACTTCCCTCAAATGAGGAGGCTGGTTAGAAGGAGGTTGAAAGGGAGGGTAAAAAGAGTCCAGTCTCTCCAGAGTGCATGGAGGCTGCTTAAAACAACAGTAATAGAGGCCCAGCAGAGGTGTATACCGCAAAGAAAGAAGGGTTCCACTAAATCCAGGAGAGTGCCCGCATGGCTAACCAGCCAAGTTAGAGAGGCTGTGAAGGGCAAGGAAGCTTCCTTCCGTAAATGGAAGTCTTGCCCTAATGAAGAGAATAAAAAGGAACATAAACTGTGGCAAAAGAAATGTAAGAAGGTGATAGGGGAGGCCAAGCGAGACTATGAGGAACGCATGGCCAGCAACATTAAGGGGAATAATAAAAGCTTCTTCAAATATGTTAGAAGCAGGAAACCCGCCAGAGAAGCGGTTGGCCCTCTGGATGGTGAGGGAGGGAAAGGGGAGATAAAAGGAGACTTAGAGATGGCAGAGAAATTAAATGAGTTCTTTGCATCTGTCTTCACGGCAGAAGACCTCGGGCAGATACCGCTGCCCGAACGGCCCCTCCTAACCGAGGAGTTAAGTCAGATAGAGGTTAAAAGAGAAGATGTTTCAGACCTCATTGATAAATTAAAGATCAATAAGTCACCGGGCCCTGATGGCATACACCCAAGGGTTATTAAGGAATTGAAGAATGAAGTTGCAGATCTCTTGACTAAGGTATGCAACTTGTCCCTCAAAACGGCCACAGTGCCAGAAGATTGGAGGATAGCAAATGTCACGCCTATTTTTAAAAAGGGAAAGAGGGGGGACCCGGGAAACTATAGGCCGGTCAGCCTAACATCCATACCGGGTAAGATGGTGGAATGCCTCATCAAAGATAGGATCTCAAAACACATAGACGAACAGGCCTTGCTGAGGGAGAGTCAGCATGGCTTCTGTAAGGGTAAGTCTTGCCTCACAAACCTTATAGAATTCTTTGAAAAGGTCAACAGGCATGTGGATGCGGGAGAACCCGTGGACATTATATATCTGGACTTTCAGAAGGTGTTTGACACGGTCCCTCACCAAAGGCTACTGAAAAAACTCCACAGTCAGGGAATTAGAGGACAGGTCCTCTCGTGGATTGAGAACTGGTTGGAGGCCAGGAAGCAGAGAGTGGGTGTCAATGGGCAATTTTCACAATGGAGAGAGGTGAAAAGCGGTGTGCCCCAAGGATCTGTCCTGGGACCGGTGCTTTTCAACCTCTTCATAAATGACCTGGAGACAGGGTTGAGCAGTGAAGTGGCTAAGTTTGCAGACGACACCAAACTTTTCCGAATGGTAAAGACCAGAAGTGATTGTGAGGAGCTCCAGAAGGATCTCTCCAGACTGGCAGAATGGGCAGCAAAATGGCAGATGTGCTTCAATGTCAGTAAGTGTAAAGTCATGCACAGTTTAAATGAGTACAGAGTTACCTGAGTGCTGTTAGCATGAGAAGTATAAGAACAAAGCCCAAGGGGTGTGTCTTTGTCTTTTTGTCTGTTTGGTAGAAAGGGTTGTGGGTGCAAGATTCTGCAGGGAGAGCCTGACCCAACACGGCCATGTGGCCTCTTAGGTAACCTGGCTGAAAGATCTACAAAAGACCAATGACCCAGGTGAGAGTTAGGGAATAATAGAGAGAGCCAGTTAGCTTTGTTATTTTAATGCTGATATGTTTCCTAGAAGTTTTATGCCTCTAGCATTTGCTGTCTTTTGTAACTTTATGTAACCCTATGTATTTAATAAAGTAAAAATCCTTTTACTAAGTTGTTTTATTTTCTGTTGGGGACAAAGGTTCAGAATTCTGCCTAGCCGTTCAGCAAGCTACCAAATACTCATTGAGGACTAGTAACTTGAGGACTGAGGCTTTAATTAAAGAAAGTGCTCAGTGCCTGCAAGGGATAGGATTAAGCCTAGAGGGTCTCAGTGTCCCTGGACTGAGACACTGGCACATACAAGGTGGTGGCAGTACTACCGAACAGGCGTCCTTGAGGGCTCTAGGGTTCAAGAACCAAGAACTCTGAGCACCCCAAAACCCTGGGAGTGTATGAAGTGTACGACATTCTTGAAAGAGAGAACCTTTATGATTGTAAAAATCCCCTTGAGGGATTTAGAAACTCCTGCCTGTGTAAACCGCCTTGAATAAAGTCAGAGGAGTAATCTGATGACCAGAAAGGCAGTATATAAATACCTAGTTATTTTTATTATTATAATGTATAATTAATCTATGGAATGTATTGTCACAAGGTGTGGTGATGGCCACTAACTTCAATGGCATTCAAAGGGAATTGGACCCATTCGTGGAGAACAGATTTATTGGTCCGAATGCCGGTTGCAGTGCTGTTCTTTGTGATGAATCAGAGTAAATATTGAGAAAAGAGGAACCTCCCAATCCAGGGTGGAATGCAGCAGAGGCTGTCCTGCACCAGTGCAAGCTCATGGGGCTTCTATAGGCCTAGGTACACCTTTGTAGCATTAGCCAGAGGAGGCTGTATGGTGTGGCAATGCAAAGTGGTCCTCTCAGGTCTGGGCTCTTACTGAGGGATACCATGTTGAATGAGACAAATAGGTCTGACTTTTGGGCTCTTATGTGTTTGGAATGTCTCTTGTGGAAGCACCACTGAGACGAGCAAGAGCTGCACATGAGCACACTTGTGCCCTGAGAAGGAAGGAGAGCTCTGGAAGGGCAGAAGGGCGCCTTGTGACTAACTGCAGGGGGATGGGGATGATTCTGGGAAATGACTGCTTGGGGGAAGGGGCAGGAGATGGATGGGAATGCAGGGGCGATAAGAGAGGAAGCTACCCTCCTGCACTACAGGATCCCCTCCCCACTTGTCACAGCTCCCACCAGTGTGCCTCTTCTTACCTGCCAGAGGACATCTCCTCTTCTGGGATCCCCAGGCCGATCCCTGCCTGGCTTCCTGGTCCCAGGGCCATGAGTGTACAAACGTATCCATAGTAATGGGGCTCCCAGGCAACTCAGACAATGAGAAGGAGACTCCCTGCCAGGTTGCCCCCCCTCCACACACACAACCAGCCAACCAGCTGCCCAGAGTTCTGCAGGATTAAAGGCAAGGAGGGATTGTAGATACCAGAGGTTGAGGACTTGGCCAGTTTAAGGTTATAATTGCAAACATCAATTTTGCAGGGTTGGATGGGTGGGAAATCGACCCCCTCATTCAATAGTTTTTGTGCAGAACTGGATCAGGGTCACAGCCTTGGAAGCTATTTTCAGAATTGGGGCTCAGATCTGGAAGAAAGGTAAAAAAGATGGAGCAGGTAATTCCAGTGGCGTAGCTAGAGAGGGTGCAAAGCACTAAGTTTTGCAGGGAGCCTCACTGTGATGTGTAAGCAGCAACTCCCCTTTAGAGCCAGGTGTACAACTCCGTTTTACTCCCACTGTCAGGAATGGCTCTGAAGGTGAGGGGGAGAGCCACGGTGAGGCTCCCTGCAAAACTTAGTGCTTTGCACCCCCTCTAGCTATGCCACTGTGTAATTCAGGTTAGGTGTTTTTTTTTTAAGGTATACACATTGCATTGTCTATTGAACCTTGACTGTATAGAGAGAGTCATTTACACATGTACAGACACCTGGGGCATTTGGTGGGCCGCTGTGAGATACTGGAAGCTGGACTAGATGGGCCTATGGCCTGATCCAGTGGGGCTGTTCTTCTGTTCTTATAACACAACACGTGTACAGCTGAATGCCCCTTGTATACTGATTATAAACATGCCTGCAAACACAAGGGAATTTCCACCCTATTTGTCTTTTCCTCTGCTATATGCATAATAAAAAAATGAGCTTCAATAAGAAGTTATGTCCCTGTGGTATTTTAGTCCTCATTTGGGAAGTATAATGGAGAGCAACTGAGTGAGTTTTCACTAAAGGAACAATGATATTGTGAAGATGGGGGAGGGGGGAGTTTAATGAAAAGTGAGGCTGCTGGACAAGTTCTTGATTTCTGCTAAGATCCATAACAGCCATGGATAACCCATTTCTGCTCCCTGCTTCAGATTCCTCTCTGTTGGGAGCCTACTGCAAAATGCCGAGGAAGCAACCATCAGTGAAGGTGAAAACACAGACTGGATGGCAAAGGACAACAGACACCCTGGAGATCTGTGATCTTGCCATTGACGCAATGTGCTGTTTTAATTGCGAGAAGCGTATCCGTCTGAGAGCATTTGTCGTAATTGCTTGCATCCTAATTGCTGGATTTAATGAACGACTTATAAGGAATGTCATTCATTTGTGTCTTTGTCATTAGAGCAATTCCCACCCCCCTGCTCTTGTGTTACCACACCAGTATGATTTTTACACTCTTTCCAGCCAGCTGCAAAATGGCAACCCTGTTAAGTATTTCTCTCCAAATCCCAGCTGATTCTCTGACTTGTCTTGTGGGGGCTGATGGGGGGGGACGGACTCAGGTAGGAGTTGCAATGTGGTCAGGGAAGGAGAAGGTTGCAACTTGGGGGGTATCCAAAGGTTTATTTTTGACTAGAACTGCTCTCCCATCCTCCGTGCCACATAACTTAAGAACAAAAGATCATAAGAAAAGACCTGCTGGATCAGGCCAAAGGCCCATCTAGTCCAGCTTCCTGTATCTCACGGCAGCCCACCAAATGCCCCAAGGAGCACACCAGATAACAAGAGACCTGCAAGGCCTCCTGGGAATTGTAGTTAAGAACATAAGAACAGCCCCACTGGATCAGGCCAGAGGCCCATCTAGTCCAGCTTCCTGTATCTCACAGCGGCCCACCAAATGCCCCAGGGAGCACACCTGATAACAAGAGACCTGCAAGGCCTCCTGGGAATTGTAGTTAAGAACATAAGAACAGCCCCACTGGATCAGGCCATAGGCCCATCTAGTCCAGCTTCCTGTATCTCACAGCAGCCCACCAAATGCCCCAGGGAGCACACAAGGCAACAGATACAACCTGCATCTTGGTGCCCTCCCTTGCATCTGGCAATCAGAAGCACCCTGCCTCTCTCCTGGCCTGAATCACCCAACTCTACCAGCAGCTGGTTTTGAATAAAAAAAAACAAGCAAACACGGGCAATCCTGATTGTGGGTCACTTCAGTATAAGTAATACCTCAATTGTGGGAAGGATCCTCAGTGTGGTAAAGAACAAGATCAGGAGGGGGAAAGGCAGAGCGAACAAGAGGTGAATGTGAGCAAATGAAATTACTAGTGGGAGGAAGGAAGGGGAGTTTGTTTTCCCAAGTTTGTAAAAATTTGGTTTCTCTATAGCATATTTCAGGGGTGTCCAAAGTTTTTGGCAGGAGGGCCACATAATCTCTCTGACACCGTGTCGGGGGCCGAATTAATTTATGTTTCAAATTTGAATAAATTTACATAAATGAATATATTAAAGATGAACCTAAATGAATGAATGAAGGTCTTGCAGTAGTTCAAGGCCTATAAAAGGCCTTGCACAAAGCAAGGCTGGCCTTTCCTTTCCTGCTGCTACTGCATCACAGATGTGAAACAACAAGCAATGGAGGGAGCCCTCTTCCCACAGCTCACTCGAGAGGCCGAACAGTTGCCCTCATGCTGAGAGCAGTTGCATCGGGCCAGTGTGGGCTCCAACAAATCTCTGGAGGGCCAGAGGCTCATTGGAGGCTAGGGGCTTCCTGAGGGCCACAAAGAGAGGCCTTGAGGGCCGCAAGTGGCCCCCGGGCTGGGGTTTGGGCACCCCTGGCATATTTCATTCCCCAAGAATAACTCCACAGAATCCACTGACTTCTGCATGTATCTAGCCAGTGGCATAGCTAGAGGGGCAGCAAAATAGTAAGTTTTGCAGGGAGCCTCACTGTGGCGTGCATACAGCCCTTCCCCCTCCCCTTCGGAGCCACTCAGGGTGGTGGGAGCAAAATGGAGGTTCGGCACTCAGGGCATCTTGCAGTGCACAGAGGTGTTGGACTCTGTTATTGTCGACAGGCCACTGATGGCTCAGATCAGACAGATAGAAAACCTTGTAGAATCAATGACGGTCATGACTGAAGACAATGGACCCTCCCGTTTCAAAGCATGAGAGAATGAGTATCTTGTGCTACACACAATCTCTTCCCCTGAAGAACTGCTAGAGCAGCCATTTTAACCACAGTGCCATGGTAAACTGGTGTGCCGCAAAAAGTGTAAAGTCATGCACATAGGGGCAAAAAATCAAAACTTTAGATATAGGCAGATGGGTTCTGAGCTGTCTGTGACAGATCAGGAGAGAAATCTGAGGGTGGTGGTGGACAGGTCGATGAAAGTGTCGACCCAATTTGCGGCGGCAGTGAAGAAGGCCAATTCTATGCTTGGGATCATTAGGTAAGGTATTGAGAACAAAACGGCTAATATTATAATGCCGTTGTACAAATTGATGGTAAGGCCACACCTGGAGTATTGTGTCCAGTTCTGGTCGTCACGTCTCAAAAAGGACATAGTGGAAATGGAAAAGGTGCAAAAGAGAGCCATGAAAATGATTACTGGGCTGGGGCACCTTCCTTATGAGGAAAGGCTACAGCGTTTGGGCCTCTTCAGTCTAGAAAAGAGGCGCCTTAGATGGGAAATGATTGAGACATGACATGACAAAATTATGCATGGGAAGGATAAAGTGGATAGAGAGATGCTCTTTACACTCTCACATAACACCAGAACCAGGGGACATCCACTAAAAGAGTGTTGGGAGAGTTAGAACAGACAAAAGAAAATATTTCTTTACTCAGCGTGTGGTTGGTCTGTGGAACTCTTTGCCACAGGATGTGGTGACGGCGACTGGCCTGGACACCTTTAAAAGGGGATTGGACAAGTTTCTGGAGGAAAAATCCATTACGGGGTACAAGCCATGATGTGTATGCACAATCTCCTGATTTTAGAAATGGGTTATGTCAGAATGCCAGATGCAAGGGAGGGCACCAGGATGAGGTCTCTTGTTATCTGGTGTGCTCCTTGGGGCATTTGGTGGGCTGCTGTGAGATACAGGAAGCTGGACTAGATGGGCCTATGGCCTGATCCAGTGGGGCTGTTCTTATGTTCTTATGTTATGTGCTGTGGGAATTTGGGAGAGTTTGGGAATTTGGGGAATTAATAGGGCCATTGGGGATGTGAGCCTCTCATTGGCAACACAGTGTGCCTTGTCAATTGTCAAAAAACCAATGGTGTGCCTAGACCATTTTAGGGCGCAATCCTGAGGCACCCTGGGGCTGGCGCAAGTCCCTTGCACCGGCCCAGGAGGGTCACAAACGTGCTGTAAGGCATGTTTGCGCCTCCTCGTGAGTCGGTTAGGCCGGCACACGGAGGTGCGCCAGCCCGTAGAGGCTGAATTCAGCCTCTGCACTGACGGAGAGACCGAGTCTTGCATTGGCCGAGCTCGGCCGATGCAAGACTCTGGGGTGGGAGGGGAGGAGGTGGGAGGGAGGCATTCTGGGACGGGGGGAAGGTGGGCGGGGGGGTGGCCCCGGGGACGGGGGTGGGTGGGTAGCAGGAGGTGGAACTGGAACTTGGCAATTAAGCTGGACCCCAACCCCGTTTCCCGAGCAGTGCAGAGCGACTTCAAGTCACTCCGCTGTCCTCTGACTTGTGTCACCTCACGAGGTGGCGCAAGTCCAAAGAGACTCATAGGTGTTGCAGTGGTTTACCCAGGGGTAAATAAAAGAGTTTCCCCTTACCTTCGGCTGAGCCACCTGATGCCCTATCTCACGCTGGCTACCGTGCAAGCCTCCTGGCTTGCCTGTTCCAGCACAAGATAGGTTTGCACCCTTACTGCCTTGTAGTTTAACCCGCTGTGGTTAACAGCAATTTTGGGGGGTGGTCAATTTGGAGCTGCACCAGGGGTTTGTGGTGGGTGGGGAGGCAGGTGAGACAGAGTCCTTCAAAAAGTGCCGCTGCCATGTGAAATGCTCAGGCACTCACAGCCCACACACCCTGAGCATGGATTGTAAGTGCTTGAGTTTTTCACACGACAGTGATGCTTTTTGAAGGACTATGGTGGCAAGGCTCTGTCTCACCTACCTCTCCACCCACCACACATCCCTGATCTGCACAGCGGTGGTGGGGAACCTCATACCACCCCGTGTCAAGGTCCCTGTAGCTGCCTATTGAGAAAGCAAAAGAACGGGGACCTCCAAATGCAAAACTCCCATGTCACACCAAGGTTGATCCCGAGTCCCATTCCGATCTGCTAAATCCTCTGGCTATGCAGTTTGCTACAAAACCACCAGTAAGATGAATCAGCCTCATTCTGTGCTCTTATTGGATTTCAACACACGAGTCTGTTAAATGCAGTGTTCGGAATCACAGTAACAGCTTGAGATGATTTATCCCAAATATTGATAGTGATGAGATCTCTTAATTTACAGTCTTTAGCAGCAGGAGCATGCAGGTTGAATAAGAGTGGCTGACAATTCTCCTGTGAACTTCAACATTTGGGAAGATTTGCAGATGGCAGGCATTAAAACCTGAAGTCTCATAATAAGGATCTGAAGACTGCATATTCATACCACTACGATGTCAGTATTATTAGCACTAATGATACCATTAGAGTCATCCCCCCCCCCAACTAAAAGCCAGATCCTAGCATTCTGTCACATGCCGACCAGGAAGCAGAACTCAGCATGGGACTGTGCAGGTCCCAGGAGGTGGGGCTGTAGAAGCAAGCTTGATATTGTACTCAGTGGCTGGCATCTGGCCAGGGACAGAGAGAAGGTTCACCAGCCCAGGGGCATACTCAGATACTCGCCTTTACTTTGCCCCATGTAACTGAATGGTCTCCATTCAAATCCGGTTGGGGGTTGGGGGTGGAGTGAAATGCTGTCCTTTGAGGAAACTGTTGCAATAAAGGCAAGTCTTGCCCTTCACTGGATCCTTGCAAGGGAGCTTGCAAGGGTGTCTGTGTGCCCAGTGCACAGAGATGAATGGCAACCCCAGAAGGTCTTTTGCAGCCTCAAGTCTTCCCTTTGCAACCACCTCAATGACAGGCATCTTGCTAGTTATTACGTGAACGGTCGTACTGCCTCAAGCCCCTTCAGTGTGCCTGGCTGCCGGCAGAGACCTCGATGGAGGTCGTGAAATATTTGCCAGCGGCAAGACTCCAGGTCTCATCTTGCTCAGATGCCAAGCAATACCCACAGAGCTCCCTGTTTGGATTTAGATGTTATTTTTCTGCAGGAGGAGGAGCTCTGCTGCCACCGAAATAGAGGAGGAAGATGAAGACACATTTACCCATCTGGCAATGGGTCCAGATGGCCTGCGCATTCTCTCCCCTACGTGAGGCTTCTGACAGGAACATGGCACGAGTACTAGCTGTCCATCATACAAAGCAACTGGGCTTCTGGGCAGCAACCAGGCCATTAATAATCTCATATTTTTTCCCCCAGCCTTTCTCCAAAGAACATCCACAATCCCTCTCTCTCCTTTATTCTCACAAAAGCGTGAGAGGTGGGGGCTGGGTTGCCAAGTGGAGACCTGACCCTCTGCCTCCAATGATAATCCAGCCCTCCAGTCAATCTGTTGACTAACAGAACTCACCTCTTCTGCCAAACTAATATTTCAAGGACAATAAGGTTCTGGCCATCCATCAAGCAGTCATTCCACCCGTTTGCCTCAAAAGGAGAGGTGAGGCAGTGCAGCCATCTGTTTAGCTGGCCCTTGTTACCCTGTGGTTCCTCCAGACCCGAAACCCCATCAGCAACCCATTCTGCCAAGCAAAAAGAGGCAGCTGAGACAGTGAAGCTTCTTGGTTCTTCCCTTCTCAGAATGGCCTCTACCTTTCTTCATTCCACCTGACTTGAAATACAAGGCCTCCTCCATTGGGTAGCTAGCATTTGACTCTTCCCCTCTCACGACTGCCTCCATCAATGGCCGTTCCATCGGGCAATTGCTGGACTAGATGGGCCTATGGCCTGATCCAGTGGGGCTGTTCTTACGTTCTTATGAAAGAGTCTGCACCTGGGTTTACCTATTTTCTTCTTCCCTCTCCATTTGTTTCGGCACTGTCCAATGAGCACTCGAGAAAACAGATATGGGAGAAAGGGCCACTTTATTTCACATTAGCAAGAGAAGCAGAGGCTGAGACCTGCAGCATCCGAGGCAGCGAAAGCCCCTGTGGTGTGGGGAGGGACCTCTGGGCGGTACCAGAAACCTCTGCCCCCAGGTGGGCATGCACCCGACTCCAAGTCGCGCCCTGCTGCTGGGCGGCGCATCTCATCCATGTCTATCCCTTAAGGGGAAGGCAGCCGGACCGTGGACTGCACCACCTTGAGCCACTGAGCCTCTGAGGTGTGCCCCGCAGTCCCGGCCAGGGCCCCATCTACGTCCTCATGCCGCTGAGCCCCTGAGGACTGAAATAGGGTTCCGCCCTGCCTATGCCACCTGAAGGTGCATGCCAAAAGTCCCATTCATGCCTCCTAACCCGCACCACCTGCCCTCTTAAAGTGACCAATGGCAGCTTGCAAACAGGGGGAGTGTAACCCCCTGGCCCACAACAGTCTGGGGTAGGCGAAAAAACTGCCTGTCCTTCAGCCAATCTTAGCAGGCAGCAAAAAATTCCTACCCGGCCCCAAACGGCGACCTGTTAAACTCAGACTGCCTCTAGGGCGGGCGGGTGGGTATTCCCACAGTGCCCACGTGCAAAGAAGGAAGAAGGTTGGGTCTCATGCCCTTTTAAAAGGTCCACTGTAGCTGCCAGACCCAGCCCCTGTCTCCTCCCCCTTGGGGAGGGACTCTCTTGTCCCAGCCAGGCCCAACAAACTCCGATCACCTTTTAATTGGGCAATTGGGATTCTCTTCTCTTTGACAGTGTGCTTCTTAGGTTGCAAGCCCTGATTTTTAACTCCAACTGCTTTGAGTGCTCAGGCAGAAAGGTAGTCAATAAATTCATTAAAAACCTCTCTCATAATTATGAACAATGTATTGACTCATTCCAGTCTCATAAATCACAAGTGCAGATGAGATTCTCCGTTCTACCCAATTTGCTGCAGTGAAAGAGCAGGAACACAAAGTCCATCTTTTTTTTTTTTTAATCAACATCACTCTGAAAATGCATGTAAAGTGGATGAAAATGCAAGGATGGGGAGTTAAAAGAACCCAACTGGATCATATATCCACCCTCCCCTGGTTCTCAATTTTCCATTCCAAAAGTTGTTCTGACAGATGTACCCTCTCCCTCCCCCACAGAGAAATCAGGATGCAATTCTTGGAAATATATTATTTTCTTACAGTTGAATTTTCCATGGAATTGACAAGCCATGATATGACTGTCACATATTTGGGGGGTGGTGGCGGTGGTGGAGGAAAGTTTTGAAGAAAGTTTTGAAGAAAGACCAGGCACTGCCTTTAGCAAGATCAATGACTCTCACAATGAAAAGCTGAAGAAAGTTTGGCTGCCTGCCCTTGAAAATGGAATACTGGATTAGCTGGACTTTTGGCCTCATCCAGCAAAGCAAGCCTTAATCTCTTTAAGAAGGGAACAAAAAATAAAAATGTGCAACTCCATATTGGGTCAAAAAGTTTTCATGCCAAGAGCCAAATTTTTGCAGGCTAGTGGAAAGCCAAAGCTATTTCTAATTATAGCTGCTTGACCTATTGCAATATTCACAAACTAGCTATCTCTGAGCTAAAAAACTCCAGGGGCTGATTTCAAAAGCAGATTTTGTCTGCATTTTTAAGAGTCTTGATATTTGAGTTATTTATTTGAGAGCACAGCATAGAAGCAGCACAGAAGACTTCATAATTTGTCATCTGGCTGGCTGATGAGAAATAATGTTTTCATGGTGGGGTTCTTGGACAATGAGCAGAGCACTTGGTGAATCTTGTCATGCACAGAGGTGCTGGACTCTGTTATCGCCCACAGACCACTGACGGCTCAGACAAGTGGAAAACCTTGCAGAATCAGTGATGGTCATGACTGGAGACAATGGACCCTCCAGTTGCAAAGCACGAGGAAAAGAGCATCTTGTGCTACACACAATCTCTTCCCCTGTGGGATAGGAACTGCTAGAGATACTAGTACTTGAGGGCACCTTTGTAAAAATCTGCTCTTTACTAAGTGTGTGGATTGAACCGGCATTGCAAGAGTGCAGCCAGCTGGTGTAAGACTTTTCTGCACCACACAGAAAAATACTTCTCTTCCTGTTCCAGGATAAGACTTGGGCAAAACTGCCAGGCAACAGGTTTAAAACTCACTCATTTGCCCTGCCACACTCTGACACAGTTCTTTATACGTGCATACTGCCTGCCCCCTAGTGATGAGACTGCATAGAAAGGGCTTCCAAACCTTAACACATTTTTGGGTGGCCATGACCAGAGATTTAAGGGCCACACGCTCAGCCCCTTTCTCCCTGTATTAAGGAGCTTTGTATCATAATTGGCTGCAATGCACATTCTGTCATTCTTCCTGGATCGGTTCAAAGTTCTTTGGTTTTTATGTGGTCACTAGCTGCTCCTCTTTATCATGAACACCATACTTGGAAGACTGTCGAGAGTGTTGCAGGAACCAGTAATCTCTCTCCACCATCCTCCGCCATCTGCTTTGTAACCCTTGTCAAGTACTTCACATGTCAACAGGGGGCCTGGCATTATGATCAGTGTCAGAAATCATGAATTAACAATTCCTCGGCTAAGCAGGATTCTCTCCCCTGCTGCTGGTACCGGAATTCCATCCTTCTTCGAATCCATCATTTTAAAAGATGGCCCTTATTCTTAATCCTAACTATTGTTAATTGAAGGCTGCTTTGGGGGGGGGGTTTAAGGGGAATAGCACTTTGTACATGCTCAGAGGCATTCTTTCACTATTAATATTTCTTATGTTCCAGCATTGAGCCTTCATCTTAGGTGACAAGTTTCAGAGCTGAGCCCTGCTAAAGTCAATGGACTGGTAGGTCTGTTTGTTTATTTATAACAATTCATTATTAATAATGAATTCTATTTTTTTTAGCCTATCTTTTGTCATAAAAGTTCCCCAAGGCAGTTTAGATGTTAAAACAATTTTAAAACAGTACATTATAAAACACAGCTAGCATTACAGTCCTAGAACTGCAGACCAAAAGCACCAATGAATTGGTTGGCAACCTTCAGTCTCGAAAGACTATGGTATAAGCCTACAGCACCTGGTATTCCCAGGCGGTCTCCCATCCAAGTACTAAGCAGGCCTGACCCTGCTTAGCTTCCGAGATCAGACGAGATCAGGCATTATTTTAAAAATTTATGTATTTTCTTAATTCCTTACAAAGCCTGGTGAATTAAAAAGAGTTGTAACGTTCTTTTTCAAAATCACCAAATCCAGTGTTCAACTTTTTTGGTGATTTCTTTTTCACTCCCAGAAATGAAGCCACTTTGCATGACTTTCTGTGGGAATGAACCCCAGAAGGAAGGGGCCAACACAGGAAAGGCCCTGTCGTGGACATGATCCTCATCTCTGACAGAGAAGGCACTTGAGTGTAGGGGCACCATAGTGACAACCTGGAGGTCTGTTATGCCCCGTTTAAGGCACCAGTGTGAAGTTCAGGTGGGTGCAATACTTAACTCTGCTGCTGAGGTTGTCTTGGCTTACACTCAAGCATTATTTGGGTTTGTTATAGGTTGATCTGTTATAAATTGTTATAAATAGCACGGACCCTCTGCTACTCCCTCCTAATGGCTGGTATCAGAGGGTGGCCAGGTTGCCATTGATTGAGGACCCACAGACTCTTTGGGATCTAACCAGCCAACCCCTGAAGCTGATGTGGGTGCAAGTGTCCAATTAATCTAATTCATCTAATTTTAATTGCTAAATGCAACTTTGGGGGTCATTTTTTTGGCTGAAAACCTGTCTAAAAATATGAATTACTTTGTTTATAACAAAAGTGTGCCAATCATTTCAGTCTGCGTGCTTGCTCCACCAGGTCTTTTTTTTTTTTGCTGAGAATGAACCCACCAAGCACCAGCAATGCTTTGATATCCAACATTTCTCCCCTGTTAAATTATGATATTATAAATATGAAAATTAGAAAGGAAGAGGCGGTTGATGCACTCTCAAAGGCAGAGATCAAAGGCATGCTGTTCATTCTGGGGTTTATTATTATTGCCATTCATAAGATCTCATTTGAAATTTTCTTTTGAGAGAGATTCAGTTTCAGAAGTAGTCTGTTTTTCTTCGTTGTGCGGTCCTTGTATCTATGTTCATTAGGGCTGTCACCTTGAATTGAGATTAGCTGATTAAAAGCCTTTTAATCGATCCAATCAGGTGATACTTTTTTCCCCCTCAAAGGTGAGTTTACTCTTACTCCCTCCGTGCCCAGGGCAGGACTTGACTGTGCCCAGCCCCTTCTCATCCCAGAGCCACAGGCACTGAACACGGCAACTCCCTGGGCAGCAATGCAGCCAGTATGAGGTACCGGGATCTGGACCCGGTGGGCCTTTGGCCTGATTCAGCAGGGCTCTTCCAATGTTCTTACTTTTGAAGTCCTAAATGCCTTGTGATCAAGATCCCTAAAGGTAAGCGTGGGGGTGTTTGGGTTCAGCGGGGTGGATCCCAGAGCATCCCTGGGGTGAGGCCTCAGCTAGTAGCAGGGGGAGGGGGTTTGTGTCACCCTGATCCTCCTCCCTGTTGTGGCTGTAGCACTGGTCTTGGGCAAGGGTGGGGAGAACCACCACCTCCTGCCTCCCTCCAGCCAGCCAGCTCATCACTGGTCTTCTCCCTCTTTATAGGGCCAGCTCTGCCTTCCCTGTCTGGGCCTCTTCCTTCCAGGTGAGGCTTAAAGGGAAATCCCCTGGCCCCACCTGGCTCTATGGCCAGCATCCTCATTCCTCCTTCCCCATACCTCTCAGCCTGCCCCTCAGGTGGGGGGTTGCCCGGCACATCTTGTGCCTCCGTCCAAGCCCCTGCCCTGGTTGCTCTGCTCTCCCCCTCTACCTGGGGTTGCCCCCCTTTTGTCCTTGTTGGGATCTTGCAGAGCCACGTTTGATGGCGGCAGCCCTCCCCCATGGAGGCTCGGGGGCTCTCCTTCAGACCAGCTAGCTGGCTTGCCCTTCCAGGAGCACCCCCTCGAGGTAAGTCAGGGCCCTGGTTGTGTTGGGGGTCCCTGAAAGGTTGTTTTCTCATGCATAAGACTGCCCATTCACTACCATTTTCAGTGATGCTTCCTTTGCCTCCCACTTGCATCTGAGTTGTGTGGGGTTAAGCCACAGGAGAGGCCTTTTTCAGTGTCCACACCTGGGCCCTGAAACCCGCTTAGGAACCACCACAATGACTTCATTTAGGACATTATGCGTTCTCTCGCTATATGCAGATCTCAGAGTTCTGCTTCTGACGGTGTGGTTTTCTCTTGAGATCTTCCTCCCTGAAATAACTGCTGAATGTTTTTCATAGAACAACAAATAACCATTTTGAAACTCTAAAGATGTGATTTGTGCTTGGGTGCTTTGCCAGTGTGCCTTGTTTGCTTCTCCGTTGGAGGAACACATGCACAATTGACTCTGTGCAAACAAGAGCGGAGGCGCAAACATTAGCCTGGGCACCAGAAAGGGGACCACATTAAATGAGTTGAAAAGGACTGAGGCGGGAAACTACGAAGCAGATAATTCGCTGAAATGAGTGGGATGGAGGGAATGTAATTGCTTTCAACATGAAATGGGAGGGAAAGCAAAGAGGTGAGGTTGGGTGGGAGAGAGAGATGGAGGGCATTTATTATAGCCAAAAGAATTGTCAGGCAGGATCAGATCAAAGAACCATCTTGTCCATCAATCCATCTCCAGCAGTGGGCAACCACATGCTGTTGGGGCATTAAACCCAGGGCATGATGGAGACATCTGGTCCCCGCTGCTGGTCCAGCATCTGGCTAGCGAAGTGACCCTGACTCTCAACAGCTGAACAGCAGAGCACATGGTTTATATGCAGAAGATGTTTGGTCTCTGGCATCTCCTTCTGAAAGGATCCCACGAAGAGAGCCTTCACAATGCCTCTCCCTGAGTCCTCGGAAAGCCACTTCCAAGCAAATAGACCTAGCAAATAGGGGCTAGGTGGCCCCCACTGTCCAAACTCAGTATCAAGCAGCTCCTGCTGGTCTGCAACTACTGCTCAGGACTCAGTCTCAGGACTGGTTCACACCTGTACATTCCCCCCCCCCCAGATCTCCTCCCTTGATTGCTGTGTACTCAATGGCTTGCAACTCAGTTCTAAGCATTTGATGTGGCTGCAGCAGCATGGACCCATGGAACCAAAAGGCCTGTCTACATGGACACCGCATGAAGTGGCAGAATCGCGATGTGGTAGAGTTGATGATACTACCTTAGACTGGCATTTTTGAATGCTCACTTTTTTTAAAAAAAAAAAGCTTCCTGCAAATTAAGAAGCTAGCACTTCAGGGATAAACAGTCCAACCTTCTGCCTCCCCTCCCCCCCCCTTACAGTTTTGTAACTAGATATGCATTCAAAGGTATGATCTCCCATCTGCATGACTCTGCCATCTCATTCTACTGCTTGGGTAGACCAGGCCAAGAATCAGAGCAGGGGTCAGCAACCTTTCTTTGAAAGGGACTGAGCTTCTGGGTTGCTGAGCAGAGCTCAGCTTGATAGGTGAAGCCTTCCACCCTGTCTACTGCATGCCAGACAGGGAATGGTAGAGCCACCTGCCAGGGCTCATGGAGTCCCTGCATGCAGCACAAGTGTCTGTGAGTTCAGGTGGGCGGGCTGGATAACATGAGCTGGCAGGCCACATGAGGCCCACAGGCTGTAGGTTGTCAATCCATGAATTAGAGGATATCCACTTTTCTTCTTTTCAGCACAGCAAGGAGAGGGGAATGAGAGCCGGGATGGTTTGGGAGTTGGACTTAGACCAGGAAGATCCAGGTTCAAATCCCCACTAAGCCATGAAGCTCTGTGGGTGATCTTGGGCCAGTCACTCTCTCAGCCAGCCTCACCTACCTCTGTAAACAGCTTTGTGAACTTGTCGTTGAAAAGTGGTATCTGTCTGAAACCTTTATTGGCATATCATTGAAAAGCGGTATATAATAATAAATAAATAATAAAGGGCTGGGAGGGCAAAAGAAGGGAGGAACCATGACCCACTTAGAATGCCCACTGAGAGATTAAGTAGGGTCTAAATTTGTAAATAAATAAATAAATAAATAAATAAATAAATAAATGTCCGCCACCAGCTGAGCTCCTTGGAGGAAGGATAGATAACAAAGTAAGCAGAAAAACCTGCAGTAAGGTTCTAAGACTAACCAAGTGAAGTGCTTAAAAACTGACAGATACCTTGGGAGTAACCTGCAGGTGTTAGGAAAGCAGGTGTGGACATGCCACATCTCCAGTCAACCTCTTTGATGTTCCATGGGGGAGAAAGCTCTCCTCAAAAGAGACACACCAATGGATTCCAGTTCCCTGAATTCTTGGAATTTCAAAACTCTTCTTTACAGGAAGAGTAAAGCACAGCTATCAGGAGGGAAAAGCAGAGTCAGGAGGAAAGGTAATTAGCCTGAACTTTACACAGGCTAATGGGCTGTCATTAAACAATAAATTAGTGATGAGAACAGCTGTTTCAACTTAGGAAGGAACTGAGCTCACTGTCTGAGCAAAGACAGGAGCATTGACAGCGAAGGGGGGAGCTGAAAGAGATATACAGGATTGTTTTTCTCTGGGATGACAGCAATTTGGGGCAGTTGGGTGTCCCTGCCTGCCAAGGATGCTGCAAAGATTGACAGAGTATGAGAGTGGGTCACCAAGACTGTGAGCGTCTTGGCGTACCTCTCTTGGGATTAAGAAGGCTGACCCTGTGCGCTTGGCTCTGCACCTCTGCCTCGATGACCTCAGCAATACTTTCCAAAGGATGGCCTCAGAGTTTCTTGGTTCCTCCCAAGACATCATGTCTGTCTTCCCTGTTTGTGGTGCTTCTGATTGCACAAGGCAGCCAGCCAACGTGCTGCTAAATGAATTCTATCAAGTCATGCCCCACCTCATTTTCTTCTGACACCCCACCTGAGTCAGATCACCACAGGGAACATGTCCCTAATGGAACAGATCAGAATAGCTGGGCAAAAATGGAAAGCAGCACTGCGGGACAGCATCCCTCCTGCAGAAGAGGAAGCCTTCTCGTTTGCTTTCATTAGCGTCACTGTCCAAACCAGGAGATTCCTGATGCTCTAAGAAGCAGGTCTGGGAAGGCAGGGTTGGATTGGTGCCATCTTAAATTCTGCTTTCAGTACCAGAGCTGGATATGTGAAGTGAAACCAATAAAATAAATGCTGTTTATTTTAAACAACACCACCAACATCCTCTGGATGCCTTGCTTATGTGGAATGCTGATCATGGAGGGTTCAGGGGAAGCTCCCGGGGGTGGAAGTGCTAGCTAGGACTAGCCAGCCAGGACACTGTCAAAATTAATACTAACTTTAGTAGTAATGGTAGATGTAGATCAGTGACTCAGAAGACAGAGAGGCAAAAACAAAAATTTGTAACCAAATATTTTTAGGAGTAGATAGACAGATCAGTGGTGTAGCTAGGGGGATACAAAGCACTAAGCCAGGCATTCTGCCTCCAATTTGCTCCCAGCGCCCAAAATGGCTCGAAAGGAGAGGGGCGGCTGCCACTGATTCACAGCACTTACCGTCGAATTTTCTGGCCCAGTTCAAGACATTTTTTGTGCTAGAGGTGGAAAATCCACATAGAATTCCCACATTCACATGGAATTTCCACTTCCACTAACACTGGACACAGGGGAAGTTCTCCTACACAAGTTTCCTTGAAAAAGAAGTTAAAATAAATATCTGCAACCTTGCAGGAAAAAAAATGGAAAGAAAGAGAGTAGGTATTCCACTTCCATAATAGTCACTGAACATCTTGCCTGGAGCTCAATTTATCCACAATAAGTTGTCATTTATTGCAGTTCTCCACTTTTTCCTCTGGAAAATCAATGTTGCAATGATGCTTAAATACTAGACCTAGGATTGTGAGGACAGATTCAGATGGGCCACCCTTCGCAGACATGATTATGCAGTGGTGGAACAGCAGTCCGGGAATGGGGGAAGAACATGGATAAATAGATGTGTGCATACGTCTGATCATCACCCAAGCCAGCCCACAGTTGCATCATAGCCAAACACCCTTTCAGCTTAATGGCTGAGCAAAGATTTGAACCCAAGTCTCCCCAGGCCCAATCCAACACTTTATCCATCATCCCTTTAAAATGGTTTAGCCATGCTCTGGAGTGACTGTGTTTCATTTCAGTGAGACTTGTGCAGAAAGAATTCCTGGTTATCCACATCCCCATACATCTGCTGTAATGTGTGCCCGTTCTGTGATTGAGAGGGGGGCAGTCTGAACAGCTTCACCATGTCTCTCGTTCCCTTTACAAAAGCACAGAAAAGGAGCAGAAAGGTGATGATCTTGCCAGACTATTAAATGCTCCAACAGGTTAATAAGAGTGAAACCACCTATTTAGCACTTTCGGAATACAATGCTCATTTTCTGCACAATTCTTAGCAGTTCCCTTGGGAATCACAGCAAGCTTCTCTGTCGGCTATGCTTCTCCTCCTTTTAAATAAATAATTTTTCATTCCCATACTCCTGCAATTGCTTTATGTGTCACAATGGAGTATATACTGTATATTTTTTAAAGTATCAGAGATTGCAGCTGCTGCGTGTTGCAAGATATTCAGTGGATGGTCCTGCCACCCCCCAAATCTTTTCTCCCATCCCTAGCATGAACTGCTCCATGTGTAGGAATTCCCCCTGCAGTCATCCTTCATGTGGGGCACTGTTGCCCTATCACTATTATAGCCATACGCTTTGGTATTCATAAATCAGGCAATCGCCTCTAGAGCCTCTACTGTCCCAGACCATCGTAGGAGGATGTGCTCTGCCTGGGGTCCTCATCACACTTTCAAACAAAGAGGACAGCTCTAGGGTTCTGTGTTCCAGCTAGTGGGAATATCTGGTCAACTCCTAAAATGCTGACACAACAAAGTGTGTGATAGATTGTGATGTGTTCAGAGTCTGCCAGAGTTTCCAAGGGGAAAGCCTAATGATTATCAGCATCAAACTGGATTTCAAGCGGATGATTAAATACACTGAGATACAAGTAGAGCCCTGTAGGAAGTCTTTGATGAAAGGAATAGGGAGATGATTGAAGATACACCATGATTAGCCACCTGCATGGCTGTTAGGAAGCCAGCCAAACCTCTAGTTTTGTTCAGAGGCAATACAAAGCTAAGTATTATTAGCAGTGCTTTTTTTGTAAAAAAAATAGGTG
Organism: Tiliqua scincoides; assembly: GCF_035046505.1. Classification (NCBI taxonomy): domain Eukaryota; kingdom Metazoa; phylum Chordata; class Lepidosauria; order Squamata; family Scincidae; genus Tiliqua; species Tiliqua scincoides. The sequence continues at coordinate 219,308,510 of NC_089824.1, read as the reverse complement.
TAGGAACTCACAACTTTTTATTTATTTATTTATTTTTAAACCATTTTTTATACATGCGCGCATGTGCGCGTGCGCGCGCACACACACACACATCCATCCTGTGTGAGCTCCCTGATAGCAAAAGCACTCCTGCCACAGCTGGAGTGAAACACCCCATTTTTTTTTAGGTGGGGAGGTGCTCCATTGGGCTATAGGAAACTCCCTCCATTGGGCTATAGGAAAGCCTATACAGTAGTTAAAGTGTTCAGAACAAATATATAAGGTCTTGAGCCCAGCTGGTGGCCATCAGTGCCTCAAGTGTTAGTTCCAAACACTTTGAGCCTAAGAGCTCTGGTGGCTCAGTGGTTAAACTGTAGATCTGTGAAGTCAGAGGCTTGGGGTTCAAATCCCACTGAGGAATTTTATATATATATATATATATATATATATATATATATATATATATATATATATATATATATATATATCTCCAGCAGCTCATGGATCGTTTTAGCAAGGCCTGCCAAGATTTTGGACTGACAATCAGCTTGAAGAAAACAAAGGTCATGGTTCAGGATGTGGACTCACCTCCCTGCATTACAATCTCTGAGCATGAACTGGAGGTTGTCCATGACTTTGTGTACCTTGGCTCAACGATCTCCGACACTCATTCTCTCGATACCGAGCTAGACAAGCGCATCGGTAAAGCAGCTACCACGTTTTCCAGACTCACAAAGAGAGTCTGGTCCAACAAGAAGCTGACGGAACATACCAAGGTCCAGGTCTACAGAGCTTGCGTCCTGAGTACACTTCTGTACTGCAGCGAGTCATGGACTCTTTGCTCACAACAGGAGAGGAAACTGAGCGCTTTCCACATGCGCTGCCTCCGACGCATCCTCGGCATCACCTGGCAGGACAAAGTTCCAAACAACACAGTCCTGGAACGTGCTGGAATCCCTAGCATGTATTCACTGCTGAAACAGAGACGCCTGCGTTGGCTCAGTCATGTCGTGAGAATGGATGACGGCCGGATCCCAAAGGATCTCCTCTATGGAGAACTCGTGCAAGGAAAGCGCCCTACAGGTAGACCACAGCTGCGATACAAGGACATCTGCAAGAGGGATCTGAAGGCCTTAGGGATGGACCTCAACAAGTGGGAAACCCTGGCCTCTGAGCGGCCCGCTTGGAGGCAGGCTGTGCAGCATGGCCTTTCCCAGTTTGAAGAGACACTTTGCCAACAGTCTGAGGCTAAGAGGCAAAGAAGGAAGGCCCATAGCCAGGGAGACAGACCAGGGACAGACTGCACTTGCTCCCGGTGTGGAAGGGATTGACAGCTCTTTTTTGAACTTTTTTTTTTTTTAAAGTCCCAGGTAGGACTTAACCCACAGCCTCCAGCAGGGGCTCACTCCAGGAGCTTAACTGTGGGTTAAGTCCTAACTGGAACTTAAAAAAAAAAAAAAAAAAAGGTCAAAAAAGAGCCTGCCTGGGACTGAACTTTGAGGAGTTTTGCAGCCGCAACTGGCCCCCCTTTTGGCAACTAGCAACCAACCTTTATATTTTGCAGCCATGGAGCACCTTCCCACCTTAAAAAAAAAAAAAAAATTATTCCTCAGTGAGATTTGAACCCCTAGCCTCTGCAGACCTACAGTTTAACCACTCAGCCACCAGAGCTCTTAGGCTCAAAGTGTTTGGAACTAACACTTGAGGCACTGATAGCCACCAGCTGGGCTGAAGACCTTATATATTAGTTCTGAACACAGTGCAGAGCGGGGTGGTGCAGGCAGGGGAAAAAAGGTGGGGGCAAGGAGGAGGGGAAAAAAGGGGGTGGGGTGGTGCAGGCAGGGGCGAAAAAAGGTGGGGGCAGAGAGGAGGGGGGGGAAAAAGGTGCCGTTCCGGTGCATTCCATTTCAAAAAAAGCCCTGATTGTTAGCAACATACCTCCCATTAACTGAGCACAGGTAAGGCACACCTGGGAACAGGCACTCACTGAGAGAGCCTGGACCCCGACCAGTCAGGCCTTCAAAGGTCACAACCAGCACAGTGAACTCTGGTCAGACACTTCCAGCCAGTGAAGCCATTCAATTTTTCAAACTATGTTTTAATCTCATCCTTATAAGAACATAAGAAGAGCCCTGCTGGATCAGGCTAAGCGGCCATCTGGTTCAGCTTCCTGTATCTCACAATGGCCCACCAGATACCTCAGAAAGCACTCCAGAAAACATGACATCAGTATTTTGTTGCCACTCCCTTGCACCCGGCACTCAGAGTCAACCTACTTCTAAAACCAGGAGGCTGCACATACCCACCATGGCTTGTAATCTATGATTGACTTTTCCTCCAGAAATCAGTCCAATCTCCTTTTAAAGGCATCTAGGCCAGATCCCATCACCACATCCAGTGGCAAGGAGTTCCACAGATTAACTACACATTGGATAAAGAATTTTTTTTTCTGGCTTCCTCCACAGAGCTCAGGATGGCATTCCTGGTTTTCCCCTGCCCCTTTTATGTGAGAGACCGTGAGTGGCTCAGGGTCACAAAATGAGCTTAGTGGCAGGGCGGGGGGGATTTGAACCAAAGCTCTCCTCGGTCCTAGGGTACCACACTATATCACACCAATGCTCTTTTCTGCCTGAACTTTTTGTTGGAGTTGGCGCAACTCCGTCTACTGTCCAGAGGGGGCAGGATGCTGTCCAGAAGGGGTCAAGCTGTGGCCCAGTGACTCTGACCTTTCTACCTGCTCTCTGTGATCCTTGTGGGGTGTGGCCCTAACCCGTTACCCTTCCCTTCTCCTCTGAGCATGTCCTCTGACCACTGACCTGTTAAGATGGGCACACCAGGGCTCTGATGCCCAGGTCATCTTGAGCACAAGGCATGCAGGGCGAGGCAGCTCCAGGGCCTGGCTATCTCTAAGTGTTAGCTGAACCTCTGATCCTAATCAGATGCTGCAAATATACACTCAGTGGAACTGTAAGTAAATAACTTTTTTTTTGCAACTTTAACAAGCCATTGCCTCTTTGTCTTTTTTTATTGAATAGCAGTCAGCTGGGTGAGGGAGGTTCCCTTGGGTGATACCCAAGGGGGGGTCCGCTGCTTAAGCTACTCTGCTTCCCCCCCAAAGAGGAAACTATTTTTAATTTCCTCCAACATACCCCCCCCCCAAAAGGGGGGTATGAAGTTGCTCCACTAATTATGATGTGAAACTATTATGGCTGTCTTGCAGAAAAGATAATTGCACAGAAGAGCAAAGAATGTTATGTAGACAGACAAGCATAGAATCGCGGATGGTTTCTCAGAAGAGAAATCCATCTCCGGTCCTAGCAACACTGCAGTTCTTTTTTATTTCTTGGTCTCTGTGCTGCTCATGATTGATACAGGACCTCTTAGCCACAATGTTTTCTTACAGATGAATTATGAATCAGCAGAAGGGGAAGCAAATGAAAAGAATTCCTGGCAGGCTCTCAATTGCAGTATTGGCTATGATGGATTGTCTTTTTGAGACAGCACCGGGGCCAAGATATCTGATGAAAAAGAAGAATTATTATTGCCATGTGAGCCAGACAGGCAGAAGATGCTGGCACTCTGAATGGCCATCATTGCCTCTCTCCTGGTGACTTCTCCTTTTCCAGCTACGACTGCTCCTTCAGCCCTCATAGAGCAGGAGGGAAAGAAGCAGCAGTGAGGAAGGGGGCGGCGATCATTGCCTGCTCTTTAAGCTATTTCTGCCCAACGCATATATGTAACAGGGACCAAATGTATACACCTGTGGGCTGGGCAAAAATGGGTTAAATAGGCTTTGAGAAAGATAAAGCATGCTTTTTCATGTTTGAATGATGCTGTTTTTGCTAGTTTTATGGCTTTGACTTTGGAAGCCTTGTCAGCTGAAGGAAAATGCTTAAAATATAGAAGATTTATTTAAAAAATATTCCAGTAGTTATCATCAACACAACCAGTTCTGTGTTGACAGTTAGGAAACCATAGGATTGTCAAGTAATTAGAGCAGTGTTTCTCAAACTGTGGGTTGGGACCCAATAGGTGGGTTGCAAGCCAATTTCAGGTAGGTCCCCATTCATTTCAATATTTTATTTTTAATAGACTTGATACTACCATGGGATGTGACTGCATTTGGGAAAATGTTACTGAACTGTACTTTTAACAAGCTATTATGTATATACTTTTAACAATGATAGTAAATGGGACTTACTCCTGGGTAAGTGTGGATTGCACTTACTAGGATTGCAGCCTAGGATTGTTCAAAATTTTCCTGCTTTATGATGCCACTTCCAGTCATGACATCACTTCCAGTGGGTCCTGACAGATTCTCATTCTAAAAAGTGAGTCCAGGTGCTGAATATGGGAGAATATAATAATAATAACAGGTATTTATATACCGCCTTTCTTGGTCTTTATTCAAGACTTTATTCAAGGCGGTTTACATAGGCAGGTTTTTATTTAAATCCCTTATTAAATAGGGATTTTTACAATTTGAAAGAAGGTTCTTTCTTTCAAGAACCACTACATTCAAGGTGTTTCATTCTGATCTGGCTTCACATTCTGGCCTTCATCCTCCCACGCTCAGAGCAGATGGAATAGCTCGGCTTCAGCTTGTCAGCTGCTTCAAGGTCGCACGGTGCCGGTGGCCTCGAACTGGCGACCTTGTGGATGTTATCTTCAGGCAGATGGAGGCTTTACCCTCTAGACCAGACCTCCTGCCCTGAGAATCACTGGTCTATATAGTATTGTCTACTCTGACTTTCAGGAACAACCCAGGATCTCAAGCAGAGGGTCTTCCCCAGCGCCTGCAACCTGAGACCCTTCAGTTGGTGGTGACAGATATAAGAAAAGCCCTGCTGGATCAGATAAGGGGCCATCAGATCCAACTTCCTGTATCTCACAGTGGCCCACCGGATGCCTCAGGGAGCACACAAGACCACAAGAGACCAGTATCCTCTTGCCACTCCCTGGCATTTTGAGGTAGCCAACTTCTAAAAACAGAAGGTTGAGAATGTTCATCATGGCTTGTAACCTGTGATGGACTGTAACCTGTGATTGGACTCCATCAAGCTGTCCAATCCTCTTTTAAAGGCATCTAGGCTAGATGACAGCAACTGTTACCCTGCACGTTCCAGATCTCATCTGATCTCGGAAGCTAAGCAGGGTCAGGCCTGGTTAGTACATGGATGGGAGACTGTCTGGGAATCCTGGGTGCTGTAGGCTTATACCATAGTCTTTCGAGACTGAAGGTTGCCAACCAGGCCAGATGCCACCTCATCTTGAGGCAAGGAGTTCCACAGTTTAATTATGTGCTGGGTAAATAAGTATTTAATTACATGCTGGGTGAAGAAATATGTATATATATTTTTGTCTGCACTAACTTTCACAGCATTCGGTTTTATTGCATGTGCCCTGGTTCTGGTGTCACCTAGTCTGGTGACCAGGACTCAACCAACTGGGACTAGGGCTGGCATGGAAGTTCTCCAGGGAAAGCTTTTGGCTTACAAATTGGGGGTTGGAGAGCTAAAAGGTGAGCAGAAGTCCCTCGCTGGCTAACCTTCATCTCCACTCCCCCTATTTCACACAAGGCAGTGCTCTTAATGGGAGCATTGATCGCCGTTGCTGATGGTGGCTATTTTTTAAAAACTTGAAAGTAGATCTATTTGGATGTGTAAATACAAAAATTCCAAATGCAACTGAAGATAAAAGAAAAAACAGAATTCTAGGAGAAGCTGACTGTAGCCAGCTGCTTTCTCCCTCTGGTAGTTTCTGAATGTAATAACCAATCAAAGTTGTAAGGCCAGGACAATTTTTTTTAATTATTGAGGTTTATTGTCCTCCTGCTGTTCTCTCCTTAACAGGTTCCCATTCTAATATCTTTTACTCCTTCACAGCACTTCTCACCTCTTGTCTACAAGGTGCAAGTGCACAGAGGGTGGTTTTTTTTAAAAGCATGTGCATTAAAAATGATGATTACAAAAATTACTGTCACATATAAGTGTTTGTTCCAGCTCTTAGCATTTCAGAACATTGAATTTTTCCACCCCTTTCTTGAACTCCTGGGCCCTACTGCGTGACTCCGATCAACCCCAGTTCAAAAGCAGACATAAACTTTTGCCTGGTTAGAGAGACAGCCTCAGAAAACCAGTAGTGCCTGATCCCATGTTATATGGGAGAGATGATCCTTGCATGTTGATGTGGATTCTCAACTCAGAGGTTCTAGATCAGTGTTCTTCAGCCTTGAGGTTGCAACCCCAATGAGGTTGTGAAACCTCAGTTGTGGGGTTGTGGCAAATTACAGGAATGGAAAAGGCTGAGGACCACTAGACTAGGGTACCACCAGGTAAAGGAGGAGGCATCTGCTGTACCCTTTCAGGTACCAGGAGATTGTCCCCAGCTCTCAGGTTCTTTGCAATTGTACTAAAATAGGTTTCACTAGTGCCAGGTGTCATGGTAACTTCTTCTGCTTCTAATAAGGATATTCTGTTAGGGTGAGCACTACTGGGATGGTATAATGGGGGTGGGAAGTGGGTGACAATGGGGCAGGGTGGGTATGTGGGCAGGCAGATAGTGTCCTAGGAGGGGGGGCGGGATTGATATTTTATCAAGTCTCATATTTTATTTATGTATTGGGGTTGTGTCATGAAAAAGGTTGAAAATCCCTCTTCCTGATAAACTTGAGTGCATTCATATCAACATCAACAGGTTGTAGTGAAAATGAACGAATGCATAAAAGACTGTAATAATATAGTTGGCAACCTTCAGTCTCGAAAAACTATGGTATCGCGCTCTGAAAGGTGGTTCTAGAACAGCATCTAGTGTGGCTGAAAAGGCCAATTCGGGAGTGACAATCCCTTCCACACTGGGAGCAAGTGCAGTCTGTCCCTGGTCTGTCTCCCTGGCTATGGGCCTTCCTTCTTTGCCTCTTTGCCTCAGACTACTGGCCAAGTGTCTCTTCAAACTGGGAAAGGCCATGCTGCACAGCCTGCCTCCAAGCGGACCGCTCAGAGGCCAGGGTTTCCCACTTGTTGAGGTCCATCCCTAAGGCCTTCAGATCCCTCTTGCAGATGTCCTTGTATCGCAGCTGTGGTCTACCTGTAGGGTGCTTTCCTTGCACGAGTTCTCCATAGAGGAGATCCTTTGGGATTCGGCCATCATCCATTCTCACGACATGACTGAGCCAACGCAGGCATCTCTGTTTCAGCAGTGCATACATGCTAGGGATTCCAGCATGTTCCAGGACTGTGTTGTTTGGAACTTTGTCCTGCCAGGTGATGCTGAGAACGCGTCGGAGGCAGCGCATGTGGAAAGCGTTCAGTTTCCTCTCCTGTTGTGAGTGAAGAGTCCATGACTCACTGCAGTACAGAAGTGTACTCAGGATGCAAGCTCTGTAGACCTGGATTCGAAGCAGAGTGAAGCAGGGCTGTGTTCTTGCACCAACCTTGTTTGGGATTTTCTTCGCTGTCCTGCTGAAGCAGGCCTTTGGAACTGCAACAGAAGGCATCTATCTCCGGACCAGATCAGACGGAAAGCTCTTCAACCTCTCCAGACTGAGAGCAAAGTCCAAAGTCCAGCTGAAATGTCTTCGTGACTTCCTCTTTGCCAATGATGCAGCTGTCACTATCCACTCTGCCAAAGATCTCCAGCAGCTCATAGATCATTTTAGCAAGGCCTGCCAAGAAGATTGTAATAGAGATCCTTAAAATGTAGAATCCAAGACAGCAAGTTGTTGGCATCCTTCAGTCTTGGAAGACTATGGTATCGCGCTCTGAATGGTGGTTCTGGAACAGAGTGTCCTCTCCAGTGCGCAAAGCCTGGGTAGAGTAGATATGGAGGATAGACTGTTTCCCATGCAGCAAATCCCCCCTCTCCACGTCGCTGAAATGGTCCAATGGAAAGGCAGAGGCCAATACGGTTGGTTCCAGCGGCGTCACAGGAGTTGCCAGAGCGTGACTGTGTACAGCCGCGAACTGCCTCAGGGACTCCGGCTCCGGATTTTGCCTCGAGGTTGACTCCTGAAGCCTTTTCCATACCTGGATGTAGCCACAAGGCAGTGGAGGTTTGGGATCAGAGTTGTCCTTCTCTCAGATGAGCTGCCTTCCCAGGCTGACGAGTCCCATCTACCCGGTGGTTGTTCAGTCACCTCTTGCCACAAGTACAGCCAAACTGAGGGCCTAGACAGCAGGGTCTCAACAATAATTTGCTATTACAGCATTTTCAGACAAAAGTTTTTGTCTATGGCCATTCCAGGTCTCCAAGAGGGGATGCGAGGAGTTGGAAGCAGCAAGGCAGCCAAGAGCCACAACTGTTGGTGCGGGACTCATGGCAAAGATAACACAGCCAAGGATCAGGGCAGACCTGCTGGGACTGCCTGCCCCCCCTCCCCCGCGTGGACAGCATCAGAGCTTGACGCCTGCACAGATCCTGGCACCAGTGGGCTCCCTGGCTCTACGGCAGGGTTCAGCCACAGCCACTGACCCCACAGGGCAGGGGGGCACAGGAAGAATACCTGGACTATGCCTGAGCTTAAAGGGGCTGGGCAGGAAGGGGTGGAGGGTGCTGGGGACTAGAACAGAAACCAGGGCACTGAGGCTGGAGGTGGTGACACTGGCCCCAGGTCCTGAACCACACAGGCCTACCCAAGGACGTGCAAAAGCTCTCATGAGGCAGCAGAGGAAAGCGGGGGGTGTAACTCCCTCCCTGCGTTGGAAGCTCCAAGGCAACCCTTGGAATCCAGCAGCACCCCCCAGGCAGAAAGGGGCACCCGCTAATGGGGCAGATTTCCCATGGGGGAAAGGCCTGAACCGTCTCCCACCCCCCGCACTCGGCCAGACCTCAAGGGGATGTATTGTTTTCAAAGCGGTTTGCATAGCGATAGAAGATTCACAGTCCTGTTTGAATACTGTTCTCAGTAGTGGGGCAAAAAACAATGAATGCCTCCCTGGAAGGAACCACTGCGCCCCCCTTCCCCCCAAAACAACTATATCTGAAGGCTGAGCAGAGGATCACACCCAGATTTTGGAGGTCCGGGCTGCTCTTGCCATACATCCATTCCTAGGGGGTTTTGTGTTCGGGGGTTTGCTTCTAATTCTGAATCAAGGGAAGGAGACATTTTTGAGTTTGATTCTGGTTCACTAAAAAAAAAGGGTATTCCATCCCCGTTTTGCTCCCACCACCCGGAATAGACCTGAAGGGGAGGGGCTCCTTGCACGGCGCATTCAGTCACCTGCAAAACTTAGTGCTTTGCACCCCCTCTAGCTACGCCACTGATTCTATGCACTTTGAGGCTTACTTCTGAGTAGACTTGCCTAGGAATGGTGGTTGGGATGCACTGACGGCACATTGTTTATTTATTTGGAACGTGCCGTCAGTGCATCCCAACCGCCATTTGTACGGGGAGGTGCAAGTGTCTATGGAATCGGGAGCAGATTCAGCCTGGAAGGACAGGTTTGGGGCAAGGTGCTAGCTGAGATGGCTTCTCTCTGCGTTTGGTCATTTTGTCCTCATCCAGAAGAAGGCTCCAAACCCTTTTTCTTAGAAGACGGGCAGCTGCCACCTGCAACTCAACATTCAGTCAGATTGAATTTTCTTGGTTTATTTCTTCCTTTGAAGAAACTTTTGCACTCACAAAGTTGTTACAGAGAAATTGATCAATTAAAATAAATTGTGGTGGAATTTAGAACCTTCTGTGAATGTATCATTTTGGTAATTGGTGCTGTGTTGCTGCCTCCGGGTGCTGAAGTAGAAGGGGAAAGTTGTATGTACAGTATTTTTTGACAAGATCCTTTACCTCCCCCCCCCCCCAAAAAAAAAACACAACTTGTACAATTGCATAGTTGAATACTATGCAATTGAATAGTAACCTGATTCTGTTGAGTCAGTGGCATAGCTAGAGGGAGGTGCAAAGCACTGAGTTTTGCAGGGAGCCTCACTGTGAGTGAGTCCAAGTGAGTGCCCCCCCCCTTTCAGAGCTATTCTGGGCAGGGGAGCAAAATGGAGGCATTTGCCTGACTTCAAAGGGGAGGGGGAGAGGCTGCTTGCACACTGCAGTGAGGCTGCCTGCAAAACTTAGTGCTTTGCACCCTCTCTGTGTTGAGTTATCCTGACTTCTAGTGTTACCACAAAGGGAACTTTTCTCTGTCCATGTACTCCGAACCAGGCATAATTTTATCACCTTTATCATGTTCTCCTGTGTTTTATTTCTATGCAAAAATATCCCCAAAGCGTTAGCCTTTCCTCATAGAGGAGGTTCCAACCTCCAGATTATTCTGGTTGTCCTGTTTTGTACCTTTTCCAGCTCTGTGATAGTGATGTGTGTCAGTCATTGCTGGTGCTGTGCCACCAATGAATTATGGGGCGTGCGATTGTGAACAGTATATGTGAAGTCTTGGGCCTTACAGTGAGTTAAGAAAAAATAACTGGTCCAGTGGGCTCTCCTTACCCGCAGGTTTGCACCCACAGATTTGACTCAGCATGAGTGCCAGCCTGCTCTGGAGGGCCTCCCAGACGCAACAGGAAGCATAAAGGACACGGGCTGTTTCCATAGGATGTCCATCAGGCTGCTGAATCTGCACAGGAGTTTCTGGGAGATAAAGCACCCCCAAATACAGAAAAATAGGTGAGAAATAAGAGTAAAAAGCAGGACATTCATCACACATGTGGTACTGTTTCCTCACCCCAATTCTGACCGTGTGTGTGTGTGTGGTGGGGAGGAAGTCCAACCATCACTACTCCCAAGGAAATATAAACTATTTCAGTGTTCCTGCATAATCAATTTCTAGACGGGTTTTTAAAATGTTGACAAGCTGGAGAGCTGGTGGAGCCTTGTTGCTAAGAAATAAATCAGACCATCCTGGTTTGAATCTTGCTTCTCACATGAACTCACGCAGCAAGGCACTCTCCAGCAGCAACATGCAGATAGTAATACCTTACAGGGTTGTTGTACTGTTGCAAGGCAACTCAAGAATTACTCGGTACTCAGGAGTGAAGGTTCACAAGCTTTATTTGAATTGCATGCAATTGGTCCACGGGACTCATGTCCAAAGCATGGACCCGGTTTTGACTGTGTCCAGAACTCTTATATGACTCTTGGCCCTTTGTCTGAAAATCTAGACTTCCCATTCGCTGAAAATTTGACATCATAAATGGGGCAAACTCTTAATAGGCTGTAGATAAGGCATATCATACCTGATAGGTACATTTCAGAGTTCATTTGCATTAAAGATGGGAAATAGGTGGGCAACAAGTGATTGGGTGGGATTTCACCTTAAAACTTTGCCAAAATTACACAATACCAAAAAGTTTTCAAAAACCAGCAGGGTACGCTGTAACATCATCATTGATCCAGTGTTGACCCAATGTTGAACTTTTTTCCCATTTATCAATTAGAAATTAATTGACAAGTCCTCTCACTAGCCTCATTAAAAGAGAACACAAAACACTTAAACACAAGTGTGAAGACCTCATCTCTGGCAGAACTTCAGACTCACTTCTTGGCATACATCCCCTTCAGACTCATCCTAATTAGGAAGGCCTTGCTTGAGCCACCTATCTTATCTCTTCTGCATTTCTTCTCCTAGGTTTAGTAAAACACTGTGGGGCCCTCTGCAAATCTCTGCAAAGCAAAGACTTTTAAACTTCCTCTAACAGTTTCACTAAAATCAAGCAAGTTGACTTCTATGTCTTAATTCTATATAACTATTGTGACCTTTTACTTTGGGTAAATACTTTGGTTTGGTATCAAAGGTTACTTGGTCTCCATATGTATACCTTTGCTCCTAAAGCATAAGAGAATAGTTACATTTTCCTGGTGAACACAGGTATGTTTTCTATCAAGGTGTACATCTCCAACCTGGTACTGTTTTCTAGCTAAATTCCAACATGTATAACACAACATTTGAGGCCCCAAAGTTCCAACCTCAGTCAGACTAAGCTTATTGCCTTTAATAAAATCAAGCAGCTTTTACTATTCTCTGAGGCCAAGGTTTCCCACCTGTTGTGGTCCATTCCTAAGGTCTTCAGATCCCTCTTGCAGATATCTTTGTATCGCAGCTGTGGTCTACCTGTAGGGCACTTTCCCTGCACGAGTTCTCCATAGAAGAGGTCCTTTGGAATCCGGCCATCGCCAATTCTCACGACATGACCAAGCCAACACAGGCATCTCTGTTTCAGCAGTACATACATGCTAGGGATTGCAGCTTGTTCCAGGACTGTGTTGTTTGGAACTGTCCTGCCAGGTGATGCCGAGGATGCGTTGGAGGCAGCGCATGTGGAAAGCGTTCAGTTTCCTCTTCTGTTGTGAGCGAAGAGTCCATGACTCGCTGCAGTACAGAAGTGTACTCAAGACGCAAGCTCTGTAGACCTGGATCTTGGTATGTTCCGTCAGCTTCTTGTTGGACCAGACTCTCTTTGTGAATCTGCAAAACATGGTAGCTGCATTACCAATGCGTTTGTTTAGCTCGGTATCAAGAGAAAGAGTGTCGGAGATCGTTGAGCCAAGGTACACAAAAGTTGTCATGGACAACCTCCAGTTCATGCACAGAGATTGTAATGCAGGAAGGTGAGTCCACATCCTGAACCATGACCTGTGTTTTCTTCAGGCTGATTGTCAGTCCAAAGTCTTGGCAGGCCTTGCTAAAATGATTCATGAGCTGCTGGAGATCTTTGGCAGAGTGGGTAGTGACAGTTGCATCGTCAGCAAAGAGGAAGTCACGCAGACATTTCAGCTGGGCTTTGGACTTTGCTCTCAGTCTTGAGAGGTTGAAGAGCTTTCCATCTGATCTGATCACGCTCTACGCCAATCAAGCAAAGACTTATAACCGGTAACTTATAAGACTTATAACCTTATGCTCCAACTCATGGAAGCATAATTTCCTGACTATTCAGCAAAAAGTATTTTTATACTATTAAATACATGGTGGAAATGAAATACTAATTGTTAATAATTGCTTCACCCTTAATATTCAGTCCACAACTGCAAATACAAATAAAGAACTCGTCTAGTACTAATACTGCCTAAATAATAGTACTGGCTAAATATTGGTTTACAAACTCACTGAGGCCGCAGTCCTGTACACTCCTGAGTGTAAACCCCATTGGATATAATGGGATTTACTTCTAAGTAAACATGTATAGGATTGTGCTGTTAAAAGATCAACTCCCAGCCCACAGATCTCAAAACAATGGCAAATCTCACATCTCTGCCTTTTGCAAGAGCACCACGCTGCAGTTCAGAGCTGTTGAAATATTGAAACAGATGGCCCTGATAGATAATTAAAAGGCAACAAATCATGGAAAAGCTGATTAACCCTCATGGCTGTCAAACATCAGCGTTCAAACCTGTGTTCAGCTCTGGAAATAGCAAAACAGAAGCATTTGCTTTGGACCATTCATGATTCAGCAACGGCAAAAGATCACTGGGAGAGCACATGAAATATTGATACAGACCAGGTAGAATTGTAGTTAACCAAGCGCACAGTCCAGAAAGCCCTTCAGATATATTATCTGGAGCATAAACCAGCCAGAATCAGATCTGCCAATGTCATGTACCTGGACTCTGAGCATTGCCCCTCCCCCCATCATGTAGCCATGCTCTAAGATCAGCTCATCTGCTGTCCTAGGACATGGATGGAAGGCTCCTGCTATAGCCACCCTGTTGAAGTTAAGCAGGGCTGGGCGTGGTCAGTATTTGGATAGGGAAACCAGTTAGGAACCTTGTATATGCTATATTAAGTTCTATCATGGAAGATAGACTTTGAAAACAGTCAATTTTAAGGGTGAAGGTAGACACAACCGTTTTAGAACCCACCAAAAGGTTGCATTTCAGATGTTTTAAGGCAAACATTGTTCTGCAATCAAAAGTGTCTGTATTGCCCCTGCCACAGTAATGGCAAAAGGAAAGTTTTGGAAAGTGGTGAAACATCCATATTAGTTTCAGCTCCCTTGAAGAATAACAGAGTCAGTTATTTTTATGGCAACTCCAGTACTGACACATACCAATTTCCAAAAACTCATTCCAGCGCTGCCATACTTGAGTCAATTACATTGGCAAAAAGACGCTGGTGACCTGGATGGCAGATTCTGACAGACAGAGATTTCGGACAGCCACCTTACCCCAAATGATTCCTATCAAACCTGGCTACTTTTGGGCCACAGGAGCAGATATTGGCCCACAAGAGACCATGACAGGTATTGGTATCTCTGAAAAAGTCTAGCACAAATGAGCCAGAAATGGGCATGAGAATTGACCCAGAAGTTTAAAGAGAAGAGATAACCAACCTGATCAATACACAGTGGTGAGCTGGACAGTCAGCTGACTCTCATCCCTCACACCTTCTGAGACAGGTCATCAGCTGTTTATTCAGCCGTGCGGGGTGGGAGAAGCTTAAACACTCAAGAGTTCTTTTGAACTCTTAACCTAAGCTCTCCTACATCTGCAGTCTGTGATGCTGGTATAAAAACAATAATTTTATTACAAAGTTGTTGCAAGATAGCAGTAAGGTCATGTAACTTTAGGGTACTCTTAAACACCATGTACATGCTGACCAGCTGCCAGAAAAAGCTGCTCTAAAAGGGGGGGGATTCAGGTTGATTTGGACGACAGTCAGGTCCTGCAGTGAGGCTTCATTTAATCTCCTTTAGCAACAGGGCAAGGTGCCTTTGGTGGGATCTTTCCCTGATGGAAAGCGATCAATCTTTTCACAACTAAAAAGAATTGCCATTACAGCAAACTTCATCAAATCCAGGTCCCCCTATGCAAATCCAGGACCACCTATGTGATGACTGAGCGCCCCAGTGGCATAGCTAGAGGGGGGCAAGTAAGTATTGCAGGCACCTGAATGCGCTGTGCCAGCAGCCCCTCCCATAAGAACATAAGAAGAGCCCTGCTGGATCAGGCCAAAGGCCCATTTATTCCAGCTTCCTGTATCTCACAGTGGCCCACCAAATGCCCCAGGGAGCACACAAGACAACAGGCACAACCTGTGCTTGGTGCCCTCCCCTGCATTTGGCAATCAGAGGCAGCCTGCCTCTAAAACCAAGAGCTTGTACATACCTACTATCTTGTAACCTGTAATGAACTTCTCCTCCAGAAATTTGTCCAATCCCCTCTTAAAGGCATCCAGGCAAGATGCCATCACTACTTCCTGTGGCAAAGAGTTCCACAAACTAATTACACGCTGGGTAATTACACGCTTCCTATTGGAGCCAATCTGGGCAGTGGGAGCAAACGGAGGCATATTCATGGCTTTGAAGGGGATGGGGAGGGGCCACTGGCACGGTGCATTCAGGTGCCTGCCAAACTCAGTGCTTTGCACCCCTTCTAGCTACAACGCTGGAGCTCCCATTGCCCTCTTCTTTTTCCCTGCCTGCTTCAGCAACACTTTGAAATCAGCGCCATTGCAAAGGGTTGCATGGCAGTTTGTGAACTGTGTGCATCATTGTCAGAGTCCACTAATAACAATGGCCCAGCTGGCTCACTTGCCAAATCTCCTGTCTGATGCCGTCCCGAACTTGCCTCGGCTGGTGCCACCCCCACCTCCCAAAACTCAGGAAGGAAAAAAGGCAATCAGAATAGCTCTACAATCAGCTGTTTCAGGAGTTACTGAGAGAAGCAACAAGAGAATCAGGAGGCGTCAGCAAAGCGAAAAGCTCCTGTAATTACTGTTGTCACAGCCGGAAATGGCAATAAAGCTTTGGCTGCCTGAAAATTGCCGCCAATCATTTTCTACCCAAGAAATGCAGGAAAAGAGCAGAACTCTCAAGCAGTTCTTCACCTTTCTGTCCAGAAAGTCAGCATGGGCTACTTCTCTGAGACAGAGGAAAATATCTGGTGAAAGATTGTTCTTAAATACTGCACCTCCGAAAGGCTGAGTTCCAGGATGATGATTGATCTTTCAAGAAAATTGAGGCATCTGGTAAAGGTGACTGTTTTTCCCCCTTTGCCTTCTTTTTAAAAGTTGTATTTATGCAAGGAAGACATTTTCAGATGTTACGGCCATTTCAATTCTGATCCATTGCTAATTGCCAGTAAAAATGCATCCTCGCCTTGCAAGGGCGGAAGTGAGTGCCTGCAAGGGAACTTCCCGGCCTCCTCTTCTTCAGCAGGAGAACAGCCCCTCAACTTCCTCAACAGCCCCAGAAAAATTTGCTCTTGAGGACTGGGGAACCTGCTGAAGTGGAATGGGATGTGGCATAGAGGACAGCCGAAGAGGTGACTTGGCAACACTTACATTCCTCTCCTGGTTGAATAGAAGTGCCTTTCATTGAGGCAAAACCACAACCAACTTAGGACCAAATCCTATCCAATTTTCCAGTGCCGGTGGGGCATGTACTGCATCCTGTGGTGGGGAGGCAACCACAGAGGCCTCCTCAAGGTAAGGGAATGTTTATTTCCTTACCTTGGGACTGCATTGCGGCTACACTGGTGCTGGAAAGTTGGATAGGATTCGGCCCTCAGGCTGCAAACCTACTCACGCTCACCTGACATTAAGCCCCATTAAGTACAGTGGGGCTTACTTATGAGTAACATGCATAGGATCGTGCAGTCAGAATGCAACCCAGCATTTTGACAAGTTGTGCCAGGATATAAGGGAACATCCACATGGCAGTCAGTGTCAATAGTTCGTCAGTTGTCAACAAGAAGCTCTTCACCATATAATCTGCACTGCAGCATTAAACATTAAACGTGTACAGTACATTCAGTAATGAAAGACTTGTATTTAAATGCAAAGTTGGACACACGTTCGCTGAAACCATGTGCTTGTGGATATACAACATCTGGACTCAGATGCCCCTTCCACTGCACATCTAGCTTGTGCCTGTGACCAGTAGTGTAGCTAGAGGGGGTGCAGAGCACTAAGTTTTGCAGGCACCTCACCATGCCATGCAAGCGGCCCCTCTCCCTCCCCTTTGGAGCCATTCCCAGCCTCTAGCAAAACAGACGCGAATGCCTGGTTCCGAGAGGGAGTGAGAAGGGTCGCTTGCACAGTGCGGCGAGCACCTGTAAAACTTAGTGCTTTGCACCCCCTCTAGCTACGCCACTACCTGTGATTCTTGATCCAGCAAGTGAAATGCACATGGAAGCCAGCCTCCGGACAGGGAAACTTGAATTGCTTGTCCTCTAAAGCAATTCACACACACACACACACACACACACACACACACACACACACACACAGAGGACAAACTACAGTGTCAAACAATGACGGGGAAAAGATTGAGAGGAACTGGGGGGAAAAGATTGATGGGGGAAAGTTCCAAATCAGCTCCCATATTTTGCACATGCATGTTCTTGCACTGCCTTTTAGGAATTGTAATTCGATGGGCAGTGGCAAAAGCGTGGCCTAAGCAACTGTGTGATGCTCCCTCTCCTTCTGCATCACAGATTCTTTGAACGTTTGCCATAACAACGCAGCACTTGTGCATGTGACGTCACCTTCTTGTTTTCTGGCCTACGTCCTCAGAGCGGAGCTGGGTCCCTCTCGGGTGCTGCAAGTAAACATTCAAGTTGATCATGTTTTGTTTGAGTAATTTCTAATTTGTTCAGAAGGCACAGCTCCTCTTTCCCCCCAAAGTGGTCAGAGGCTTGTTCTCCCAACAGCAGGGATCCCAAGACAATTATTGACCTGCTGAGTGCCTTGCCCTGGGGTGGCTGTGAGTAGCCCTGGTATTTTCCTGTAAATTACACACACCTTTTCCAAAGTCCAAGTCCATTTCAGCAATCGACAGACATGCACCAGCACAGCGGTTGTCCTTTTGAGTGCTTATTTTGAGAAACACAGACTGCACAGGTGTCAAACAGGCGCATAAGCTCAGAATGTCCTTGATGTGAATGGCGAGCAGGTGACGGTTTTCAGAGCCGAGGAAGCTCATCTGGTGGCATAGCTGGAGGAGGCAGAGCACTCAGGCTGGCAGGGAGCCTCAACGAGGCGGGCAAGCGGCCCCTCCTTTTGGAGCCATTCCTGCCGGGAATGGCTCCGAAGGGGGGGGCACTTGTCCACCTCGGTGAGGCTCCCCGCCAGCCTGAGTGCTACGCTCCCCTCCAGCTACGCCACTGAGCTCATCTTAACATACACTTGGTGAGCCAGGTGGTGAGCCAAATACGTCTGCATTGTGATTCAGGTATAATTGAAATTCAGTGACATCGTTGGGGTCATAAAAATGACACATAAATCATGGGGGGTCATCTACACCTAGGGGCAGAAAGGAGGACATGACACCTTTAGCAATGGAGTCACAATGGTGGGTAAAGACCAACAGCTGGCTACAGGGGTGGTGGGGTAGTAAGTATTGCAGGCGCCGCAACATGCCGTGTAAATGCCCCCCCCAACTCGCCATTGGAGTGATGTCAACTGGTAAGGACAGAACTCCAGAAGTAGTTTCAGCAACATTATTCCCAAGAAACTTCCCAACTCATAAGAACATAAGAACAGCCCCACTGGATCAGGCCTTAGGCCATAAGAACATAAGAACAGCCCCACTGGATCAGGCCATAGGCCCATCTAGTCCAGCTTCCTGTATCTCACAGCGGCCCACCAAATGCTCCAGGGAGCACACCAGATAACAAGAGAACTCATCCTGGTGCCCTCCCTTGCATCTGACATTCTGACATAGCCCATTTCTAAAATCAGGAGGTGGCACATACACATCATGGCTTGTACCCCGTAATGGATTTTTCCTCCAGAAACTTGTCTAATCCCCTTTTAAAGGCATCCAGGCCAGATGCTGTCAGCACATCCTGTGGCAAGGAGTTCCACAGACCAACCATCCCCTGTGGGTGCACTGAGCCACACTGAGCTCATCCCCTGTGGGTGCACAGTTACTGCTGCCTGTAATCCTGAAGCTTCAAAGGTAATCCTGCCTGTAATCCTGAAGCTTCAAAGGCTGGACCCTTTTATTTTATTTATTTATTTATTTATTTATTTATTTATTTATTTATTTATTTATTTATTTTTCACATTTTTATACCACCCTTCCTCCAAAGAGCTCAGGGCAGTGTACACAGCTGCTCCCCTCCTTTTGTCCTCACAACAACCCTGTGAGGTAGGTGAGGCTGAGAGAAAGTGACTGGCCCAAGGTCACCCAGGAAGCTTCATGGCTGAGGGGAGATTTGAACCTGGATCTTCCAGGTCTAAGTCCAATTCCCAGACCACTACACCACCCTGGCTCTCTTTTAGGGCTGTGGACCCTCAGCCAGTTTTGTGGACCCCTGACACCACTCCCTGATTACACTTGTGTGTGTCTTCACTGGCTCAGATTAAAATTCTGACCGATCTTTCATCAGGAGGTTGAAAGATAGACCAAGATTTTAATCCACCCAGCTCCCTCAATTATTGTTCAAGGCTGCAATCCTATACAGGGAGCAAGCCCCACTGAAATAAATTAGATTTACTTCTGGCTGGATATGCCTCAGATTGCTCTGTAAGCCTCCTTTTTGCTCCCCTCCCAAGCTAATCACTTGTTCTAGCTAGGCCATTCATCTGCACTACCACAGTATTGAACAGTTATCTGTGTGGTGCTCAGACCAGTAATGCTCTTTGTATGAAAGGGGACCCAGAGGACGAGGTTAGCCAACCTCTCACCTTATAGGAAGGGAGGGAGATTGCTCAGTGTGCAGCACTCCAGAAACAAGTAGATCTAGCAAATGTAGTCTTCTGGAAGCCTACTGTGGAAGTCCTTGGAGAAACGACATTTCCCTAGTCTACATGTACTGGGCAATACTGTGTAACAGTAAGGAGACCTCCCTCCCTCCCTCCCTCCCTCCCTCCCACTTGCTACCACTAGAAGAGTAGGAACATGTGGGAAGGGTGCTGGAGGCTCACTGATGAGTTGAAAGAAGGAGTGAAGACAACATGTGACTTTTATGAGCTTTCTCTAAGAAACTTGGATAAAACCTGGTTTTCTTCTGAGGATTCTCTGAGGAACATCAAACGCTTTCTGAGCTGAGCTGGGGGCTGTGTGTCCACCACCACTATGGCAGAATGGTCGCTTTTCTTTTTGTAATGCAATGCATGTCATACAGTTGCCTTTAACTGACTCCACATGTGGCAAATCATCATCCCAATCACCACATTCTAAAACAGCCAAATAAGTAGAACATCTAGATCAGATCTTATTATCATCAATATATTTGGGCAAATGTGATTTTTTTTTTTTTAAAGTGCAGGGAAAACAGCCAAGGCATAATTATTTACAAGACGGGCTCTGAGCTCTTCTCATGGTTTGGGACTGAGAGCCAGTCATCTTGAGCTAGTGGCATAGCTGCAGGAGGGGCAGTGTGGCATGTACTGCAGGTAAGTGCCCCTCTCACTTTCCGCCGGAGCTGTCCTGGGCAGCAACGGCAACGCAGAATGGCTCCGGCAGCAAGCAGGAAGGGGCGCTTACACGGCTCATGGTGCGTGAATGGCTCCGGCAGCAAGTGGGAAGGGGTACTTACACAGCGCATTGTGCATGATTGCAGTACCTACTGCACTGTCCCTCCTGGAGCTATGCCAATCTCTTGAGCAGGAGCTATTTTGCAGCTCTCTGCAGCCTTCAAAGAGCACCAGCGACACTCACTGTAACTCCATCCAGAAAGCAATGTGTCTCAATAGCTCCTTTTGAGAAAGCAGGAGCTTGACAGAAGGCCTGGTAAAAAGACCTCTTCACTTAAATCCGCCAGTTTGTTACCGACCAATTAGCCTGGCCGCTGATGTATCCTCTTGGAGTAAACAGGGTTACAGATGTGTAATAAGTGATGGCGCAGGGGCCTTGAATCGGAGGCTGCTTGTGATTAAATGGGTGCTGACAGCTCAATAAGGGAGACTGAATTATTTCATTGGATTGGGGGGCTTAGGTTATCGTCTTACTCTCTCTTTTTGAAATGCACACAGTATAAGAACATAAGAGCTTTTGCTAGATCGGACCAAAGGTCCATCTATTCCAGCACCCTCTTTCCCATTATGACCATGCGCTTGCTCCCAGGAAGCCCACAAGCCGGGCGTGAAGTTAGTAGCCCTTGAAGGGGGATGTGATTGAGACATACAAAATTATGCAGGGGATGGACAGAGTGGACAGAGAGATGCTCTTTACCCTCTCACACAACACCAGAACCAGGGGACGTCCACTAAAATTGAGTGTTGGGAGAGTTAGAAGAGACAAGAGAAAATATTTCTTTACTCAGCGTGTGGTTGGTTTGTGGAACTCCTTGCCACAGGATGTGGTGATGGCATCTGGCCTGGACGCCTTTAAAAGGGGATTGGACAAGTTTCTGGTCCACAAATCCATTATGGGTTACAAGCCATGATAAGTATGTGCAACCTCCTGATTTTAGAAATGGGCTACATCAGGATGCCAGATGCAAGGGAGGGCACCAGGATGCAGCTCTCTTGTTGTCTTGTGTGCTCCCTGGAGCATTTGGTGGGCCACTGTGAGATACAGGAAGCTGGACTAGGTGGGCCTATGGCCTGACCCAGCGAGGCTGTTATTATCACCATATCACTATGTTGTAACATGGAGGCTGCAGTTTGTTAACCTGGCAATTAGCTGTTGCTAGACAGAGCTGCAAGGAGTTTGCTTTCAACCAGCCCATTTGTAAGCACTGTTGTTGGGGGTGGGGGGGGCATTGCACAGGGTGAAAACACATGTAACACTCATAACAGGTTTGGCCTTGTCGTGGTTAGCTTTTCTGTACTCACCCGCAGCAGTTAGGGGACAGGCTGATCCAGGTCAAAGCCACTGCATGGGGAGAGGAGGCTTTAAAATACCCCAGCTCCACACATCTGCTCTTTGATCTGGGAGGAAAGCTTCACATTTGACAAGTGAATGGCAAAATTTGGATTTATTTGGGATCATATTTTGAACATTTGCAAATATTTGTTTCCATTGAAACACACAATGAGGTTTTAATTGAAATGAGAGCCAATGCACGCACAGGGTTGACTTTCAATATTAATTAATATGATCAATATTTTTTGTAAATCACACGTTTTAGAAAGGTGAGTGTATACATAGGGAGACAAATGAGTGTGCAATTTCTCTTTTCAATGAGATATTTAATATGCATTGCTCAGAATACAGTGTCTCATGTCACCAGTGTATCCACTGCTGAAAGACTGGATGGATGGGCAGTCTCTAGGGCCAGAACTTAAGCCCCCCCCCCTCCACTTCGTAGGTTTCCTTTGTGGCACATGGGAAGGAGCTGTCATATTGGAGCAGCTCTTACATTGCAGACATAACATGAGAAAGACCTCCAAGAACAGCTGCCAACTCTCAGTGCCACAAACACAACCCAGAGCAGATTTGAAGGGTGGAGCTCAGCAGTGCCCAAGTAGCAGAACCTCATAGTTTCTGATTAGACAACAGGTGGAGCTAGAAATCCTTGGTGGATCCAGGGATGGAGTCCTGCAGTTTCTGATGGTCAAAGGTGTAGCCCAGTGGCTTCTGGTGGGTCTGATGGAGCCCAGCAGCCAGGACCAAAGCTGCCTATTCTTCCGAGTGTGAGTACCCTACTATAAATACTTATAGCAGTATTTCTCAATGTTTGTCCCCTGCTGTACCACTTCACATGGTCCACCTATTGGAAGTACCACCAGAAGTAAGTGGTGATGACATAATCACCAGCTACTTCTAGGTTGGGAGGCCAGATAATAATAATATTGGCAACCTTCAGTCTCGAAAGACTATGGTATCGCGCTCTGAAAGGTGGTTCTGGCACAGCGTCTAGTGTGGCTGAAAAGGCCAATCCGGGAGTGACAATCCCTTCCACACCGGGAGCAAGTGCAGTCTGTCCCTGGTCTGTCTCCCTGGCTATGGGCCTTCCTTCTTTGCCTCTTAGCCTCAGACTGTTGGCAAAGTGTCTCTTCAAACTGGGAAAGGCCATGCTGCACAGCCTGCCTCCAAGCGGGCCGCTCAGAGGCCAGGGTTTCCCACTTGTTGAGGTCCATCCCTAAGGCCTTCAGATCCCTCTTGCAGATGTCCTTGTATCGCAGCTGTGGTCTACTTGTAGGGCGCTTTCCTTGCACGAGTTCTCCATAGAGGAGATCCTTTGGGATCCGCCCATCATCCATTCTCACGACATGACCAAGCCAACGCAGGCGTCTCTGTTTCAGCAGTGAATACATGCTAGGGATTCCAGCATGTTCCAGGACTGTGTTGTTTGGAACTTTGTCCTGCCAGGTGATGCCGAGGATGCGTCGGAGGCAGCGCATGTGGAAAGCGCTCAGTTTCCTCTCCTGTTGTGAGCGAAGAGTCCATGACTCACTGCAGTACAGAAGTGTACTCAGGACGCAAGCTCTGTAGACCTGGATCTTGGTATGTTCCGTCAGCTTCTTGTTGGACCAGACTCTCTTTGTGAGTCTGGAAAACGTGGTAGCTGCTTTACCGATGCGCTTGTTTAGCTCGGTATCGAGAGAAAGAGTGTCGGAGATCGTTGAGCCAAGGTACACAAAAGTTGTCATGGACAACCTCCAGTTCATGCTCAGAGATTGTAATGCAGGGAGGTGAGTCCACATCCTGAACCATGACCTGTGTTTTCTTCAGGCTGATTGTCAGTCCAAAATCTTGGCAGGCCTTGCTAAAACGATCCATGAGCTGCTGGAGATCTTTGGCAGAGTGGGTAGTGACAGCTGCATCGTCGGCAAAGAGGAAGTCACGCAGACATTTCAGCTGGACTTTGGATTTTGCTCTCAGTCTGGAGAGGTTGAAGAGCTTTCCATCTGATCTGGTCTGGAGATAGATGCCTTCTGTTGCAGTTCCAAAGGCCTGCTTCAGCAGGACAGCGAAGAAAATCCCAAACAAGGTTGGTGCAAGAACACAGCCCTGCTTCACTCCGCTTCGGATGTCAAAAGGGTCTGATGTGGAGCCATCGAAGACAACAGTGCCCTTCATGTCCTTGTGGAAAGATCTGATGATGCTGAGGAGCCTGGGTGGACATCCAATCTTGGGGAGAATCTTGAAGAGGCCGTCTCTGCTGACCAGGTCGAAAGCCTTTGTGAGATCTATGAAGGCTATAAAGAGTGGCTGTCGTTGTTCCCTGCATTTCTCCTGCAGTTGTCTAAGGGAGAATACCATATCAGTGGTGGACCTGTTGGCTCGGAATCCACACTGCGATTCTGGATAGACGCTCTCTGCAAGTACCTGGAGCCTCTTTAGTACAACTCGGGCAAACAGCTTTCCTACAACGCTAAGGAGAGAGATGCCGCGGTAGTTGTTGCAGTCACCCCTGTCACCTTTGTTCTTGTACAGCGTGATGATGTTTGCATCCCTCATGTCTTGAGGTACTCCACCTTCTCTCCAGCAGAGACAGAGGATTTCATGCAGCTCAGTGACGATGATCTCTTTGCAGCATTTTAGGACTTCAGCAGGGAGGCCAGATATGATACAACTAACACTAATAAAAGGCTCAGGGTGGACAGGAGGGCTTCTTTGAGCACACAAAAAGCATGCTTTGGAGTTCTGCCTGCTAAGCCAAGCCTCCTACTGCTGTTTTTTGTGTTGCATCTGCTGGGCGGCAGGTGTCCGGGAGTACCACCAGACACTTGCTCAAGTGCCACCAGTGGCACCCACACCACTGGTTGAGAAACACTTATAGTACTATAAATGATACTTTACTTCTCTCAAGTTTCCTATGGTTTCAGAGCCCTTTTATCAGATGTTTTCTTTTGTCTTTCTCTGCCCTGCTCTGTGTATGTATGTGTGAGTAAGCACACATTCCCTGAGGATAACACTTCGCATGTTTGGTGCAGTGTGTTCAAAGTGCAGTTGATCAAAGCTTGTACAATAAGAACATAAGAACAGCCCCATTGGATCAGGCCATAAGCCCATCTAGTCCAGCTTCCTGTATCTCACATGGTTGGCAACCTTCAGTCTCGAAAGACTATGGTATAAGCCTACAGCACCCAGTATTCCCAGGCGGTCACAGCGGCCCACCAAATGCCCCAGGGAGCACACCAGAAAACAAGAGACCTGCATCCTGGTGCCCTCCCCTGCATCTGGCATTCTGACATAGTCCATTTTTCAAATCAGGAGGTTGCGCATACACATCATGGCTTGTAAGCCGTAATGGATTTTTCCTCCAGAAACTTGTCCAATCCCCTTTTAAAGGCATCCAGGTCAGATGCCATCACCACATCCTGCAGCAAGGAATTCCACAGACCGAACACACACTGAGTAAAGAAATATTTTCTTTTGTCTGTCCTAACTCTCCCAACACTCAATTTTAGTGGATGTCCCCTGGTTCTGGTGTTATGTGAGAGTGTAAAGAGCATCTCTCTATCCACTTTATCCTTCCCATGCATAATTTTGTATGCCTCAATCATGTCCTCCCTCAGGCGTCTCCTTTCTAGACTGAAGAGGCCCAAACGCAGTAGCCTTTCCTCATAAGGAAGGTGCCCCAGCCCAGTAATCATTTTGGTTGCTCTCTTTTGCACCTTTTCCATTTCCACTATATCCTTTTTGAGATGTGGCGACCAGAACTGGACACAATACTCCAGGTGTGGCCTCACCATCAATTTGTACAATGGCATTATAATATTAGCTGTTTTGTTCTCAGTACCTTTTCTAATGCTCCCAAGCATTGAATTGGCCTTCTTCACTGCTGCCGCACATTGGGTCGACACTTTCATCGACTTGTCCACTACCACCCCAAGATCTGACCCCAATGAATGCTGACTTAGTCTGGATGAATGAGTCTCTGAGGTGCCGCAAGACTCTTCGTTGCTTCATTTCTGTCGAGGGTTATAGTGTTGTTTTTTTAAACCTGGAAAACTGGTCTTGCCCCTTGCTTTTCTGACAACAGGCCCCAGAGAGAAAACCCACTCAGTCATTTCTTTCTGATCAGTTGGCAACCCTGTGTGGCAGTGCCACAGGTCCCTCTTGCAGTGCTAGCTGTCACAGGACACACAAGCATCCACTGGGAAAATAGCCTGGGCAAGACTCTTCCATATACCACCTCTTCAAACACAAACAAACTAGTCAGCAACACAACAAACCAATGTATTTGCTCTAATGTTTGTAGGCTGAAGAGTGACAACTGGGTTATGACAAGCAAGGGAGAAGAGAAACCCCCGTTACTTGCAAATGTGTCAGTTTGATGGCATGAAAAGGGAGAATGTGTGGAAATTTCCATCTTTACCTTACTTGCGCTTCAAACAGCCTTGTTAAGGCACCGCTGGGGAGTTCTGTTTGCTAGGACAGGCTTGCAAGAAATACGAGACTATTGCGCCTGCCTTTCTAGAAGGCTCATCAGCAGCTTGGCAGAATCCAAGATAGTTTCACTAAAAGCTACTGCCAGTCTACGGTGCTCTGTTGAACTCCTTTGATATATGCTGCTGATGTCTCTCTCCAATGCAGTTTGTTTTCTCCATGCAATTCATCTTGCTGGCTGTTAAACAGAGCAACAGAAAAACAAAGCCAAGCTCTTCATTTGTCAATGACATCTCCATTCAAAGCACTGCACCTGAAAGACCTCAGTGCTGCCCCCTTCGCCCATGCATCAAAGAAAGAGTGGAATTAACCAGCATGTCTATTATACTTTTGTCAAGGATCTGTAGAGCCTATGGCAGGGACAGCTTGGAGCAGCTATTCTCAATATTTTTCTTCTCATGGCCCACTGACCTCTGTGGTCTTCTCTACGCTCTCCATTTTTGTGATGTCACTTCTGGCTTCTGGGAAACTCTTCCGGGTTCTGTGGTTCTGTATCTAGGGCAACTAACTGGTTTAATGAATTGTTACTGTAATTTAGTGGAGAAGGAAGGACAGGCAATTCATTACTACAGACAGTTGCCCGAAAAACAGAGCCACAGAACCTGGAAGAGTTTTCCAGCAATTTCCAACCACTGTGCTTCAAACACCCGTGGCACACCTTTGGAACTTTTGTGGCACATCAGTGAGCCACAGCACACCAGTTGAAAGTAGCTGATGGACAGCCCAATCCTAGCCACACTTTCCTGGGAGTAAGCCCCATTGACTCTAATGGGACTTACTTCTGAGTAGTTCCATTAAAGTCAATGCATAGGATTGGGCTGTTAGAGAAATTCAGCTAATCACAAGGTGGACTTGTTCACAAGGTAGACTTGTTCAACCCTAATCAGAAGTTGGGGACCACCTTCCCAGAGATTTATAGATCACATACAATAAGCTGTTTATCAGCTACCACAAAAGTCCTACCCATTTAAGTCCATGTTTCCATAGGTTAATTCATCAGAAAGGGTAATGGGGGGGGGGGGGAGGTATTTATGCAGTAGCCTATATATATAGGCTGGATATATATAGGCTGGATATATAGGATATATCTATCCTGGGAGATGTATCCTGCTCATTAAAGTGATAACGATAGTATAAGACCAGCCCTATTGCAAGGTCCCATGCAGTTCAATCTTTGGCAGGTACACTAGGAAGTAGTGACCAGTGGGACATATTTCCAAATCAGTATGAGCAACACTGCAACCTTATTGCTGGCAATGGCTGCAATCCTATCCACACTTACCTGGGAGTAAGACCCATTGATTATAATGGGACTTACTTCTGAATAGACACACAAAGGATTGGGCTCAATGTCAGTGTAGG
The DNA here is from genome assembly GCF_035046505.1 of Tiliqua scincoides. NCBI lineage: Eukaryota > Metazoa > Chordata > Lepidosauria > Squamata > Scincidae > Tiliqua > Tiliqua scincoides. The sequence goes on along the minus strand of NC_089824.1, from coordinate 219,280,997 downwards.
ATTACTTTGATGCCTCTCCCATTTAGGCCATTGCCCTGATCCCCTTGCCACCAGCAAGGTTCTTCATATGGTGCTCATCTTAGTGGGAATGTGTTTGCCTATTCACTGCTCTTCACAAAAGAGCCTTGATCCATTCTCCAGTCTCTTCCCAGCTCTTATATCTCATACCTGTGTAATTACTCTCCTTGTCTGACCTGGCCTGATTTGAATAATACTTACCAATACAAAGGAGTCTCTGGAGACTTCTTGTGCACATGACCTCAGTCTCACCTTGCCTTGACTGTAACATGTCTTTGATAATGCAGAAAGAAGAGTATTCTTTCCTTAATACAGTACCATTGTACAGTACACTGAGGGAAGCAAATGCTCTCTCTTTCGTTGCCACTGCTTTGCTTTCTTTCAGCATTGTAGGGTCATCAAAACCAGGTACTCATTTCACTGATAAAAACCAGCAGTTCTATTTTGTTTGATGCCATTGCCCTCGGAAGAGGAAATTAGATTTTAGGAGGCACAGAAACAGAAGGAGACGGTGGTCTGATGCCAGTGGTGTAGCTAGAGGGGGTGCAAAGCACCAAGTTTTGCAGGAAGCCTCACGGCAGTATGCAAGCAGCCCCTCCCTCTCCCCTTTGGAGCCAGGCATTTGCCTCCTTGTTGCTCCCACCACCCAGAATGGGGAAGGGGAGGGGCCGCTTGCATGCTGCAGTGAGGTTCCCTGCAAAACTTAGTGCTTTGCACTCCCTCTAGTTTTGCCACTGTCTTATGCAACACAATTCCTGGTTCAGAGAGGAATCATGGCCTGGAGATTTCAGGTGATAAGAAGCAGTCAGTGAACAAAACCATTGTCCACACAAGTCAAAGAAAACCTTAGCAGCAGATCCTAGGAACCCCCAGGATATCCAGGAAGGAGATGAGAAAGACCTCGTAGGTTCCCTGGAGCTACAGCCCCGAATCTCAGGGATTTCAATGGAAGGTGCCTCTGTGGATCAGGATGCCTGCAAAGAATTGTATGTGAACACAGCAACAGGATTCAAGGCAGAGATGGAGGAGGTTTTGAAACAGGTCTGCCTTCACATCACCTCCATTAACCCCTTTAACTGTTCTGGTAAATTCAATCAAGACATTTGAGTAGATGAGACTGTCATGGCATGAGGGTGATTGTCTGCACAACTTATAGAGGCATCTTTCATCATTACTTGGCAAATCTCTTGGCACCCAGGTCTAATATGAGGAAGAATATATTAATTTTGTAACCTGTCATTCCAGTAAATTAAGAAGTCTCTTTGCAATTACAGAACCAGTGGAGCAGAGCAAAGCAAACAACATAAAAGATCCCAGGTATTTTTATTGGGTTAGATTAGAAGATGAGCACATCTCCCCTCCCCTTATTGAAAATTCATTAGCAAGTATAGACTGGGATGAGAAATTAAAAATAACTCCACAATAAATAATTCAGCAAGTTACAGCTAGATGGCAAATGGCAAAAGAAGCAAATACTGCACAAGGAGGCAGACTCACAATGCAGTTCTCTGACATTCACTGCATCCAAAACCTGGTTGCCATCTTTTGTTTTCAAGTTTTGGCACCTAGGACAAAATGCCTCTGAACATGTACAGAGTATTTCTCTCACTAGAGGGTGTCAAATATTTTTAAAAGAGCCGCAAAGGTTTGATCTGGGCAAACACAAAGTGCCTTTCTTTTGTGAAGGGAATCCTCCTTCATCTGTCCAGGTGTCCTACAGAATCTCAGCCTGGGTGCCTGGGACAGCAATTGCCCCACATTGTCTGTGGGGCATCACTAGTGCTGGGTAAGCCATTTTAATTCAGAATGGACTTCGAAAAATGAGACTGTTGGCTGAAAAATGGTTGGTTAAGAGAACGACGGTTGAAAAGTGAGCTGCATGTTTGCTAAATATAAATATATAATATTTAAAAAAAAACCCTTGGAGCACAACTGGGCCCAAGCACTTTGCTGTTCCAACCCCTCATGAGCCCATACCCAGTGGCGTCGCTAGGGGGTGCGGGGGGGGCGGACCACACCAGGTGACGCACTGGGGGAGTGGCGCACACTGGGGGGTGACGTGCTAACATCGCGGCATTAGGAGCTACCTCGTCATGCCATACACCGTAGGATGCGGAATTCCCAGTGGAATTCAATGCAAAAACAGAATTGAATTAGCTCCTTTCCTTCAAATGTTATGGCCAAAAAACCAGAAAGAAAAAACGAATGGATCCTTATGGAAAGTGAAAGTGAGCCGTATCGCGTGTTTACTCGCAGTAGGCGTACTTGCCATAGTCCTTCGGAAAGGGCAGGCTGAGAGGAATCCAACGACACCAGAATGGTCCCGATCCAATGGAACTGGAGTGCAACAAATGCTCCAGAAGGCAGCCTCCCCCCACACTAAAAAGGACAAAAAAAGAGGCTTGAACTGGTAAGGGGAAAGTTTTCTGTTTTGCACTTACAAAGCCAGGAGGGTCTTTATCTTGATGTGCCTGAGAACTTTAAACTGGGCACTGGGAGGACTGGAAATCTCACTGGGCTGGATTCTTTTTGGGGTGATGGTATTGCAGGCAGACTACAGAGTAAGCTCCATTGACCACTATGGGACTTACTTCTGAGTAGACATGCATAGGCTTGAGCTCACAGGCTGCAATTCTACCCACACTTTCCTGAGAGTAAGCCCCATTGACCACTATAGGACTTACTTCAGAGTAGATTCACTTGGTGGAACAGGACTGGCTCCCTCTTATTTAATTATTTCTTTTCTTTTAATTTAATTATTTATAATTATTTATTTTAATTTGCTTGATGATGTCACTTCTGGCCATGGCATCACTTCCTATGGGTCCTGGACAAATTGTCATTCTAAAAAGTGGGTCCCGGTGCTAAACATTTGAGAACTGCTGCAGTAAGGCATTAGTAAGTTGACACGGTTGTGTATGTGAGAGACTCTACAAGTTTTCAAAATCACTAAAATCAGAGTCTGGAGGAAGAAGACCATCATGTTATATATCAATCAATGCGTAATTTCATGCAGAATGCAATGAAACAAACCACATTGAAATATCTGTGTTCTATCAAAAGGTACAGTCAAAAAACCATTGGGGGCGGGGTGATGGTACATCACCATGCCCACCACCTGGGGTGTTGCCCCGCCCACTGCATGGGGTGACGTGCAGGCCTCCTGCACTGGGTGATGCGAATCCTAGTGACACCACTGCCCATATCTTCTCCTTCCTGTGCCCTCCCCTGTGTTAGCAAGGGTCATGTGACACTTCCATGCCCAGTTATGTGCTTTGATACCAGCCACACGAGTACTAACATCGAGAGCCACTGCACTGGATTTACTTTTTCTGGTACAGCATCTTCCTACAATAGCAGCAGGCAAAAATGAAAAAATTCTGGCAAAGTCAGTAAAATTCTCTGGGTTAGCAACTCTGTTTCTAAATGCAGCTAACATATTAGTTTCAACTCTCTGGGGAGCCTGTTTACCCCGTTTGCCGATTGGGAAGATTGGCAAGGTCTTCCAGGTTGCAGTGACCTCCACTGATTTCTTCATTCCTGGTAATTTGAAAACCAGATGCTGCAAGTTCATAAGACGTTAGATGTCATGACTCCCACACATTCCACAGGAAGATGAAGTATAATTCCTTGAGTCACATACCCTCCAACATTCCTGCGAAGAAAAACAGGGATATGTTTGTCGTGTCCTCCAGTACCCTGTAGAGATGGCTCAGAGGTCACTAGTGCTGCTCATGATGAAGCTGATCTGATATGGTTGTGGGCCTTGGCTCCTGCGTTTGATGTCACCAGTAAGCAACAGGTGACTATGTACTAACTTGGAAATGCAGGGTGTTAGCAAGGGGGCTGGTTGACTTGGTGGAGATGGGATTAGGAAGAAGTGGCCCAGGTGAGTGAAAAGGGGCAGAGGAGTGAAATTAAAGAAGAGAGAGAGAGAAGGTGGAAGGCAGACCCACATTGGCAGAAGGAACGGTGCTGGTGAGATAAGTAAGAAGGAGAGTGGAGAGATGGAAGAAGTGTAGAACTCAGTTAAGACATTGGATGTGTGTGTTGGCAACCTTCAGTCTCGAAAGACTATGGTATCGCGCTCTGAAAGGTGGTTCTGGAACAGCGTCTAGAGTGGCTGAAAAGGCCGATTCGGGAGTGACAATCCCTTCCACACCGGGAGCAAGTGCAGTCTGTCCCTGGTCTGTCTCCCTGGCTATGGGCCTTCCTTCTTTGCCTCTTAGCCTCAGACTGTTGGCCAAGTATCTCTTCAAACTGGGAAAGGCCATGCTGCACAGCCTGCCTCCAAGCGGGTCGCTCAGAGGCCAGGGTTTTCCACTTGTTGAGGTCCACTCCTAAGGCCTTCAGATCCCTCTTGCAGATGTCCTTGTATCGCAGCTGTGGTCTACCTGTAGGGCGCTTTCCTTGCACGAGTTCTCCATAGAGGAGATCCTCTGGGATCCGGCCATCATCCATTCTCACGACATGACCGAGCCAACGCAGGCGTCTCTGTTTCAGCAGTGCATACATGCTAGGGATTCCAGCTCGTTCCAGGACTACAGCAAAGGATATTGGAGGAGAGAAACAAGGGAAGGCTGGGGAAGAGACAGGAGGAACTAGAGGGGAAAGGAGAGGACAGCAGATGGCTTGAGGGGAGAGCACAGAGAGAGTCTGAAAGGAAGCCCCTGGACAAGGTGTATTGGAATTGCGGAAGAACTGGTGAGGAGGTAGATGTGGTGTCAGCAGTGGCCCCTTTAAGGGTAAGGTCTGGGCATCCAGCAGAGTGTGCCGCACAGCTGGAGCCACTGGAAGGTAATAAGGCCCTCAGGGATATAAGGAGCACCTGAGGCAGAAAGGGTTGGTGGGTTTTGAAGGAGTGCAGGTTGGAGGTAGGAGAGGAGAGGAGAGGAGAGGAGAGGAGAGGAGGCTGGCTGGCTGGCTGGCTGGCTGGCTGGCTGGCTGGCTGGCTGGCTGGCTGGCTGGCTGGCTGGGTTTATGGAATTGGGAATCAGACCTGATTGTGACTGGACTTTGGCTTTGGACTTTGATTTGGATACCTTGACTGATTGGACTGACCTACCTGGAACCTGACTTTGGGGCTTGGGATTTGGCAAAACACAAGGTGCCTGTGATTTGTTGCCTGACAACCCTTTTAATTTCCTTTTATTCAAATGCAATTCGTGTAGATGTGTGTTTGGCCCTGGGTACCTGTCAGGAGAGCACAGTCTAGGCCAGCAGAACATGATTCTAAAGCAGCACGTGGCAAGGGGCCTGAGATCTCACAGGCCTACAGGAAGGCCACACTTTTCATGGTCAGAAAAAACCTTCACCCTCTCCCTCCCCGCCACCCCACTGATCAGGCTGGCTTGGGAGAAGGCTCACACACCTTGTGTTTCCTGAAAAGTCCCCTGAGGGCACCTCAGTGATGAACCTCAAGTGCATCCTTGCTTGCTTAGCAGCATTTAGTGCTGGGAACAAAAGCCACATCCTGAGACTTTTCTGACTTGAAGTAAACAAAGTCGTTATCAATGAAAAGGAGGATCCCCAACCATGGTTCTCCTTACCAATCCTGTGGCCAAGTTCAGTCAAGGAGTCTGTGTTGATGAGGCAACTGGTCATGAGCTGTCACACCCCTGGTAGGACAAAAATCATAGCACACCAAGATAGAGACATATAGTGTGGAAAGAGAATGGCTTTTCCCTCTCTCAAAAGACTAGAACCAGGGGTCATCATCCAATGACTGATGGGAAATTTAAGACAGAAAGAAGTACTTCTTAAGAACATCTTAAGCCCCACTGGATCAGGCCACAGGCCCATCTAGTCCAGTTTCCTGTATCTCACAGCGGGCCCACCAAATGCCCCAGGGAGCACACCAGATAACAAGAGACCTGCATCCTGGTGCCCTCCCTTGCATCTGGCATTCTGACATAGCCCATTTCTAGAATCAGGAGGTTGCACATACATATTATGGCTTGTAACCCATGATGGATTTTTCCTCCAGGAACTTGTCCAATCCCCTTTTAAAGGCATCTAGGCCAGATGCCGTCATCACATCCTGTGGCAAGGAGTTCACAGAGCACAGAGTAATAGTTGCCTCAAAGTGTGGCAATGACCCCGAGCTTGCATGGCTTTAAAAGTGGTTTGAACAGATTTGTGGAGGGCAGGTCTATCTACTGGTCATGGTGCTGAAGCAATACCTTCAGATGAGTAGCATAGCTATGGGGGAGACAGCACTAGTTTTGCAGGTGTCTCCTCCGCTTTGCTCTCACCACTGGGAATGGCCCCAACAGTGAGGGGGAAGGGCAGCTTGCATGGTGTGTTGAGGCGCCCTGCAAAACTTAGTGCTGTGCCCCCCATAGCTACGCTACTGCTCCAGATAAAGCAGAAGTCTGCCTCTGAATGCCAGTCGCAGGGGGACAGCAGTGGGAGAGAAGGATCCCTTCCTTCCTGCTTGTGGGCTGCACAGAGGCTGCTAGTGGGCAGCTGTCGGAAACTGGATGCTGAACTAGCTGGGTCTCTCTGGGCCGAATCCAGCAGGGCTGTTATGTTTCTTGCAATCCAATTGCCATCACGTACACTTCCCTCTCAGACAGAGGAGACAGACCCCCACCATTTGCTCCAGCTGTGAGACTACGTCTAACACTAAGTGAAAAAAGGAGTCTTGCATTCCAGACACCCATAAGCCAAACCTGAACTTTTTGCCTTCTAATTTCCTTTTCAATGTTCTTCACCTGCTTTAATCTGCCACGTATAACACCCACTCAGTAAATAACTGAATTCCCAGCACGATAGCTCAAGTTTTTTGTTTTTGTTTTCAGTACCCACAAAAAAAACTAACGTACATGCAGCCTTTCTGCAATATCTGATTTTTTTCCCCTTTGAGATTTGATGCAGTGGAGTAGCTAGAGGGGGTGCAGAGCACTAAGATTTGCAGGCACTGCCCTGAACATGTTGTGCTAGCGGCCCCTCCCCCTCCCCTTTGGAGGCCTTCCAGGCAGTGGGAGTGAAACATACACCTTCTGGGAGCATTCCAGGAAGGACTTCTGGGCATACACCTCCATTTTGCCCTCATCACCCGGAATGGCTCCAAAGGGGAGGAGGAGGGGATGCTTGCGCGCTGCGATGAGGTTCCCTGCAAAACTTAGTGCTTTGCACCCGCTCTCACTAAGCCACTGCTTAGAGGAACTCTTTTCTGCCCTTGCTGCAAGAGCTCTGTCTATAGCTGCCAAAGACTGGGCATGGGGCCTTCTTCATGCAAAGTAGACGCTTCTCTCCCTGTTGAAATATGAACCTCCTTTATGACAAGTTAGGCGATGGAGCCATCCAGCCACCATGTTTGAATGCAATGGAGAGTGTGGCAATTCTCCAAGACTGCAAGCAGGGGCCTTTCCCCCCACATTGCTACCTGAGTCTTTCTGAACCAGGCGGAGCCAGAGACTTTTGCCCAGCAAAGCATTTGCCTTGTCACTGAGCCTTGAACTCACCACATGGCTTTTTTCCTCTAGTTTGTGCATCTTGTTTTACCAGCCAGAAATTGCACCTGGGCCTTGTCAGGTGCTCAGCCTGTGCGTTTCCTGCATGAACGACTTAGGAGCTGAGGCAGACACCTTGGACCATTGGAGGCTGTCTTTTCTCTTAAGAAAAGAAAAACACCTGTGGGACATGACTGGGAGTAGTGGAGGCAAAGCTTGTCACTTGTCACAGGTTCTGCCCATTAGCAGAAATAAAAGGACTGGTTTTACGCACTCCCACCTTTGCCCAATGTCTGCAGACAGAGTGATTTCTTTGCTTCTCTGCATGGTGGCAAATGAAAGAACATCAATGCTTTAATCCTCACAGAAGTGGCATTGTGAGCATTACTGGAATTAAGTACTTTACCTTTGAAAACCGGATTAAGCTACTGCTTTTTGAAAAGGCTAGTGCAAATGCACTCTTTCCACAAGGACTTGTGCCCAGTTAATGACTAGAAAGTAGCGTCCCCAGTTCTCAAGCTGATTTCAGTCCATCAGAACTGGAACCAGTCCAGGAGCATTCAGAAAGTTATGTCTGAGTATTGCGCTTTCCTCAACAGATAAGTTGCTGCTTTTTCAGATAAACTGGTGGCTTCTCTGGAGGGTTTCAGTGAGGAATAGGCAAGTCTACTGGATGGGATCCCACCCTGTAGGCAAACATAGTCGCTTCAGAACAGCAGCAGAGACCCACACTTGACATTGCAGAGTCTTTTGGAAGCAAGAATAAGAACACTTCTTGGTCTGGGGGCCTGTTTGGTCTAGGGCAGTGGTTCCCAAATGGCGGGTCACGACTGATTTTTGGTGGGTCACCAAAGAGTGATGAAAATATCAGGGTCAAATTGCCTAAGCCAATGGTGCTTCAACTGGTGGGTCGCGACCCACCAGCCTGAAAACCACTGCCCCTTTCCCTTTAAGGGGTGGGGGAAAGCAGCAACATGATCCTCAGGATCATGCCATTCGGGGGCAGGGGGGTGTTTTTTACCTTTACTAACATGCTGCTTGGATCCAAGGAGTGTGGGGAGCCCTGCAGAGCCTTCTCCAGGGCTCCCCACAGCTTGTAGAATGTTAGAAAAATGATCGCAGTAATAATAATAATAATAATAATAATAATAATAAACTTTATTTGTATCCCGCCCTTCTCCCTGAAAGGGACCCAGGGCGGCTTACAACATGTAAAAACAATTTTAAAAAGCATGATTTAACACAGATAAAAACATATTAAAAACACATTAACAGAGGCCATAAAAACAGTACTTCCTGGTTAAAAAAACCCACTTCCTGGTTGCGATCGCTAAACCAGAAGTGGGTTATGATAGTTTTTCAACATTCTGCAAGCCGTGGGGAGCCCTGTAGAGGACCCCGGCAGCAGGTAAGTTACATTTAAAGAAAAGCCCCCTTGCCCCCACAGTGGCGCGACCCTGACAATCACATTGCTGCCTTTTCCCCTGCCTCCACACAAACATACCTTGAGAGATTTACTTCCAAGAAGTTTGAGAACCCCTGGCTTAAGCTGTTGAGGCTATTCAAATATCAAATACTGTGTAACTGCTAGCTGTCCTCCAAGGACCTGAGCTCCACCAGTTTGCAAGCACTTGTAAATATGCTGAGAGAAATGTTCGCGAGTCTCTCTTTCTGGTTATTATTAATCATGAATAAATAAAATGCTATTTCTTTCTAGATCTCCTTTTTAAAAAGTTTGGTAAAGCTTGGTGGGTCCCAACAGAGAGTTGTTTTTAAAAAATGGGTCCTGGTGCGAAAAAGTTTGGGAACCACTGGTCTAGGGGCTCATATACTGGCCCACACCCACTACCTGACATTTAAGAAACCATGCCTTGCATTGGAAAAGCCATGCCTTGCAGAAAAACCTTGCCTTGCATCGATGCAAAGGAAAAACAGATCTTTAAGGGGTTTTCTTGTTTTGAGATTTATTCGTGGATTTATATAAATGATTGCTATTGTGCTTCTCCCTCCAAGAGCCTCAGGAGATCGCACTGAAGAGACCTGACCTGTTAATGGCACTTATAAAGTAGACAGTGGCACAGTCCAGCAGTTACACGGAAGAAAGAAAGGCCACACTCTCCAGCAGGGGAAGGAGAAATCAAATTATTGGTTTAGAGCCACAGGAGGGAAAGTCATTGCAGATTACATTGAAAAGAACATTGGCTGCCAGGATTGGTTGTATTGTTCCAGAACAGCAGGAATCCTAGAAATCAAGGGCTAAGTAAAAACTAATCGCATCTACGTACCACATCGTAGTTTTCAAAGCACTTCATGCACACTGACCCTTATGACTGTTGTCTGGAGTTTTGTCTGATCTGTGATTTTCAGTGCAATCCTATCTTGTGCTGGAATAGGCAGGCCAAGAGGCCTGTGCTGTATCTAGGGCAGGTTGGGGCTCCAAATCAACAGTTACCCTGCACATGCCCGATCTCGTCTGATCTCGGAAGCTAAGCAGGGTCAGGCCTGGTTAGTACTTGGATGGGAGACCTCCTGGGAATACCGGGTGCTGTAGGCTTATACCACAGTCTTTCGAGACTGAAGGTTGCCAACCAAAGTGACTCAGCTGGGGGCAAAGGGAAACTCTTCCCCTTGCCCCCAGGTAAGTCACTGCAGCCCCTATGGATCTCCTCGGACTTGTGCCACCTCCAGAGGTGGCATATGTCTGAGGAGAGCGGAGTGGCTTCCAGTCGCTCTGCGCTGCTTGGGGAACAGGGTTGGGATCTGGCATAACAGCCGGGTCTCAGCCCCGCCTCCGGCTCCCCTCCTGCCAGCCCCTGGGACTGCCCTCTGCCCGCCGTCCCACCGTCCCCCCCACCCCAGAATGCCGCCTCCTGGTCAGATGTTTAAGCCAGAAGCCATGTAATTGGTCATACGCCTCCATTTTGCTCCCCCCAACCAGAATGGCTCCGAAGGGGTGAGGTTGCTTGCACACTGCAGTGAGGCTCCCTGCTAAACTTAGTGCTTTGCACCCCCTCTAGCTACGCCACTGGAGAGGGGCCACTTACACAGACCTGCAATACTTACCGCACTGCCCCTCCTGTAACTATACTACTACTGCAGTGGTCAATCAGACACTGCCAAGAAGTCCACAAGTAGGAGGTGATAGCAGTGGGCCTTACCTGCAGTTGTTCCTCAGCAACTAGTGGTCCAGCTTCCAAGTTCACCGCTCAGTCCCCTTGCCTTTCTGCGACGGGAACTCTGTTTACTTGCTGTTTGTGAAATCTTCTGGTGTGTTAGATAATCACAGTTGAAACTCCCCACTCAGGTGTCGTCACTTTTCCTAAGCACCCAGGAAGAGTTACTTGCTGAGAAGCAGCTGCTTATTTCTGTGACAGCTGCTCTGGATGACAGTTCTCAGAGATGGGCACTGGTCACAATTCAGAGGGATTTGCTCCCTGCCCAGTGGCTGTCCAAATTAAATAACACGCTCATGAGTTCTGCGGGAGTGACTTCATTATTCCTGCCTGATTTCTTGGAACACAGCATGGCTGCTTAGGGAAAAAAGATTAAAACGATAGCAGAAAAACAACAACCAGGGATTTGGTCAGTTTAATGAGTAGAGTAATTGGCGAGGGCAAGTTTTAATTGGTGGCCCTAAGGATTGAGGGCATGTTTCTTGGTTGGAGGATATTTTGGCTCCAGTTTGTCTTTGGACAAAAACTCTGGTATGCTATTAAAAAAGGCAGTGAAACAGAAAATATTAAAGATTTCTTTTCCTTTAATAACAAATTGGTGGCTCTTCTTTTGTGAATGAAGATAGAGGTTCCCTCTAAGACAGGGGTGGGCAAACATTTTGGCAGGAGGGCCACATCATCTCTCCAACCCTGTGTCCGGGGGGGGGGGGGGGCCAGGGGAAAAAAAGAATTAATTTACATTTCAAATTGGAATAAATTTACATAAACAAATACATTAGGGATGCAACTTATATGAATGAATGGATTTTACTGAGCTGATTTATCATACAAATGAGAACTATAATACAGGCATGTGGAACCACATGAGAATTGTGAACTGTTTGCCACACACCTCTAGAACATAGAAAACATACAGACCAAGCCAGAAACATCTGGAAACACAAGTTGTTCAGAGGCAATAGGAAGGGGGTTAAAATAATGCCAAGGGAAAAACAGAAAACACATGGAAACTATCAAAAGCCTTGCTCTAACTCAGCCTGCAATTTGCATCTAGCGGTCACGACCAGCAGGTGCAGACCACTGCAGGCAAGAGGCTCATTGGAGACTGGGAACTCCCTGCAGGCTGAATTGGGGGTCTCTGCAGGCCACAAATGGCCCCCAGGCCTGGGTTTGCCCACCCATGCTCTAATACAGGGGTGTCCAAAGTTTTTGGCAGGAGGGCCACATCAGCTCTCTGACACTGTGTTGGAGGCCGGGGAAAAAAAGAATTAATTTACAATTAAAATTTGAATAAATTTACATAAATGAATATTTTAAAGATGAACTTATATGAACGAATACAGGTCTTGCAATAGCTCAAGGCCTATAAAAGGCCTTGCACAAAGCAAGGCTGGCCTTTCCTTTGCTGCCGCTACTGCATCACAGATGTGAAACAACAAGCAGTGGATGGAGCCCTCATCCCACAGCTCACACTAGAGGTCAAACAGTCGTCCTCATGCTGAGAGCAGTTGCGTCAGGCCAGTGTGGACTCCAACAAATCTCTGGAGGGCCAGAAACTCATTGGAGACTGGGGGCTCCCTGAGGGCCACATTGAGAGGCCCCAAGGGCCGCAAGTGGCCCCAGGGCCGGGGTTTGGGCACCCCTGCTCTAATACAATGTGCATGCTATAAAATAGGAATTAAGCACAATGTCACTCTGCTGGTGCAAGGGAAAAATATTCATTAGAGCAAATTTATTTTTTAAGCATGCAGTATAGACCTTGTGTAGTCTATAGAGCTGGTGGAGGAAGAGCAGCAGACGATTCATTACTACAGACAGTTGCCCTAGGAAGAAGTTGCAGAATCTGGAAGAGTTTCCCGGAAGTGACATCCCCATAGAGAAGACCAAAGCAGTCATTGTGCCACGAGAAGAAAAATGTTGAACGTCACTGCTCTAAAGTGGTGCAACCCTGGAAAGACTACTGCTTCCTGTTGTTGCGTCTGCGCTATTACTGGTAAGTCATTTTCAAAGAATTTCACACACCTTTCGCCTTTGACTTATCCACAGACCATAGCAAATTCCTTGATTTGAGGCTTAAAACTTGCCCTCTATGTATTCATGAGATGGACTTATACTCGAGTATGTACGGGTGTATTATGTTCTTACTGTAACATTTTAATATTGTTTCTTCAGGAGAAACTATAATTCTCCAGTGTCAATAAGGACGTGCAGTGGGTGGGGAGGCAAGTGAGGCAGAGCCTCCCCACCAGAGTCCTTTGAAAGTGCTGCTGCTGTGTGAGGCGTGCATGCACTCACAACCCATGCATTCCGCCCCACACAGTGGCTGAGTTTTTCAAAGGACTCCGTTGGGGAGGCTCTGCCTCACCTGCCTCCCCACGCACTGTATGTCCCTGGTGTCAATGCACTGTTGACATTTAGAAGCACAGATCAGGATTTGGCAGGCTACACCTCCGAACACATTCACCATTTTGTATATCAATCAGTTTGTTGCATGCAAGGTCTCCATCAGAGAGGGGTGGGAAGCATTTATGGCCCAATCCTCTCTGGGACTTGTGCTGCTGGAACTTGTGTCTCAGCAGTGCAAGGCCCTTTACAGTGACTGAAAAGTCAGGCAGCTGTTGCACGCTTCTGGGCTGCCACCACAAACAGTAGCTTCTTTTACTGGAAGCTGTGGGAGAACTGGAGAACTGGGAGTGGCGCTGGTTGACTATCTGGGATGGTCTGATTCCCAGTATCAGGAGGATTCTGGTCTGAGGCGCTAGTGCAGTGGTTCCCAAACAGTATTCTGTTGTGCCTTGGGGGCACAATGGTGAACTCACAGAAGCATCGCAAGATGTCCCCAGTGGCCTCATCTTCCCGGCTCTCCTGGGTGCTGCCATCTTGACCAGGCCAAAATCATGCTATTCTCATGAGACCTTGTGTATTTCTTGCAAGATCTCATGCTGTGAGAACTTGCACAATTCTCGCAAGATCTTGCACAGTCTCAGGGCAGTGCTGACAAATGGCTTGTCCTCCCACTATACAGTGTGGCCGTGACAAAGAAGGGTGCCATGATGAGGGTAAGTTTGGGAACCTCCGTACTAATGCCTCAAACAGCCTGCAGTGTTCTCCTCAAGCAGCACCCTGGGGTACAGAGAGCAGGAAACCAAGTCTCAACCCTCAGAACGTTCTCTGCAAGGTGGCTGCGATTGACCCTTGAGCCTGCACAGCCTGGCCATGGAAATCAGCTCCTTTCCACCCCTGGAAATGGCTTTGTAAACTTTCTGCAGCCATATGACTCATTCCAGCAGAGCACCCGTATTTATCATTGAAACAACCTTGAGCTGCCATTGCAGAGATTAAATCATATGCTCATAAGCTTCGTATCCTAGAAACAGCTGAAGATGCCTTAAATCACCATCATAGCGCATCATGCAATCACACTGAGAGATTACTGTATCTCCCAAGCTGAGTTGTGTGTTTGTTTTTTCCAGGCAGGAGGAGGATCCCCTCCCTCCTCACTGGGGAATTGCAACCTGTAGTTTGGGTGAGAGTGTGGGAGGATGACTGAATCCGATAAGGCTGCGTCTCTTCTTCCTGGGCGCTGCGCTGTTCCAAAATTACAGTCTTGCAACAATGTGATGCTCTGGCTTCACAAAAAGATGTGCTTGCGCTGGAAATTTCTAAATGCTTTGCCTACTGGAAATTAATGTTTACCCTCAGCAAGTAATTGGCGGGCTGAGAGCTCAGCAATTTGCTAATTGAAAAGAAAGAAAGAAAGAAAGAAAGAAAGAAAGAAAGAAAGAAAGAAAGAAAGAAAGAAAGAAAGAAAGAACATTGCTCCACAGAGCAGGCCACTTCAAACATATCTCTGTGGTGTTTCAGGGCTGCCTGGCCAGGATGTGTTTTAGCAGTAGTGTCATAAGGGGGATGCAGCCAGTGGCGTAGCTAAGGAAAGCGTAGCTTGGTGCTAAATGCAAAATGATGCCCCGGAAGTGACATCACTTTCGGAAGTGACATCACATTCAGACTTTTTAAAATGTGAAAAATGGGTCAGTGGTATAGCTAAGGCATCTGCTACCTGGGGTCAAAGAAGATTGTTTAGTGTCCTCTTCCCCACGACAAAATCAAATTTAATTTATTAAATAAATAAATAAATAAATAAATAAATAAATAGATAGATAGATAGATAGATAGATAGATAGATAGATAGATAGATAGATAGATAGATAGATAGATAGAAAGCTTTCTGGTTAATTGGCCATAACTTTAGATAGAATACAGATATTCCAACACAATTTGTTTAATTGCATTCAGCATTAAATTACCTTTCCAGTGAATTTGGTGAGAACCACAGACCATTTGTCTCACGCCAGAGCAACTGTTAATAACAGACTCAAGCATGATCTTGTTCACTGTGTGTTCCTTAAAGGACTATGTACTTTCTTTCTGCAACCCAGTTCCTTTTCCTGTGCTGAATTCCGGGATCCTGGCATTCCTAAGGGCTGGTAGCCAAGCATTGCTGATACTCAAAGTCTGCTCTTTCCTATGATGTTTTTGTATCTTGATTGCTTCTCTATAAGAACAGAAGAAGAGCCCCACTGGATCACTGGCTACTCTGAGCAGGAGCAGAGTCCTACTCGTGAGTAAGAGCAGCGTCCTACTCGTGAGTAAGTGCCCAAGGGTCAGGCATTTAAATCAAAGTTGAAAGTTAGCTGCACCTAAGGTAGCACTTAATCGAAGGAAGGGAGGAGGATAAAGTGGAAAGCAGGTTTTTTCTACTTGTTTAAATTAAACCTATACTTAACCCAGGTTAAACCTAATCTAAGTTAGAACATAACCTAAACAGGTCAGTAAATTGGGACACAGGATCTAGAGAGCAATAAATAATTAAACAAACCCAAATAAAAACTAGCTTGAGGTTACAAAAACAGTCCAGCCTAAGAGAACAGAACTAGGAGGGAAAGGACCTAGGAAGGGCCAATTCCCAACCCATTAAGAGCCCCATTAGGCTAATCCAAGCAGTCCATTCAGGAGCCTGCAGAGTAGGTCACGCCCATCAGCAGCCATTTGCCTTCCTGAGCTTTTGTAAACTCACCTGGGAAGGCCAGCCCCCTTTCAATCAGGAAGGAAGGAGGGGGGAGGAGCCAGCCAGGAGTATAAAGCTAGGCAGGCCATCGCGTGAGGCTCTCTGCAGACGCGTGTGGCCTCTGGGAACCAAGTGCCTCTGGGAACTAAGTGCCAGGTAAGGCACAAGAGTTTAGCATCTGGGCAAGTTCAGCAGCAGGGCGAGGAGGCCAGGGCCCCATAAACTGCCCTTCCTCTTCCCTAGAGAAAAGGGCTGCTATCCAGTGTACGGCTTTTAAAAGGACCCCTAAATAAAACAACAACAACAACAACAAAAAAGCTATGCAGTCAGACAGCCAGCAGCAGAGTGGGGGCTATCCAGTGTTCTGCATCGAGTGCCACATGTATGATTATATGCCTCTGGGGCATAAGTCATGGGTGTGTCCTAGGTGCAAGGAGCTCCAGGCTCTCAGGGAACGCGTCCGTTCCCTTGAAGCCTTGGTGGCCGACCTGGAGAAGCGCAGGCAGCCAGAGGAGGACTGTGGGGAGACTTCTGGGGACGATCAGGCTTCGTCCCAACCTCAGGCGTGCAGCTCCTCGGCTGCCCGGGTGGGAAGTCTCGGGACTGGAGGACGTCATCCTGGAGAGGAGGGAAACAATCCCCTAGGGGGGATCCCTTCTCCAGGGGATGGGCCCGTATCCGAGCGCACTCGGGATACTCCTCGGCGGGAGGGGGGTCGGGGGCTTCTTGTAGTGGGGGATTCGATTATTAGAAACATAGAGAGGGGGGTTTGCGACGGATGTGAGGACCGCATGGTGACTTGCCTGCCTAGTGCGAAGGTTGCGGACATCACTTCTCGTCTAGACAGGCTAGTAGACAGTGCTGGGGGAGAGGTAGCAGCTGTGGTGCATGTCGGCACCAACGACGTGGGCAAGTGTAGCTGGGAGGTCCTGGAGGCCAAATTTAGGCTTTTAGGCAGGAAGCTGAAAGCCAGGACCTCAAAGGTAGCGTTCTCTGAAGTGCTACCTGTTCCACGCGCAGGGCCAGCTAGGCAGGCGGAGATCAGGGGTCTCAATGCGTGGATGAGACGGTGGTGTAGGGAGGAGGGGTTTAGATTCGTTAGGCACTGGGGAACGTTTTGGGACAAGCGGGGCCTGTACAAGAGGGATGGGCTCCATTTGAACCAGAATGGAACCAGACTGCTGGCGCATAACATTAAAAAGGTGGCAGAGCAGCTTTTAAACTGATCCCTGGGGGAAGGCCGACAGGAGCCGAGGGGCATCCGGTTCGGGACTCCTCATCCCTATGGGATGAGGATGGGGAGGTTAGAGAACAACAAGACAAAGGCAGGGTAGGAGAAGAAATTGGGAAAGGTAGGGAGATGGGATGTGATAGACAGTTTGGCGCAATGAGAGGATGCAGGGACAAAGGAGCAAATAAGCAGCCCATCCTGGGGCATTCCGTGTATAAATGCTTTTATGTGAATGCCCGAAGTCTACGAGCAAAGGTGGGAGAACTGGAATGTCTGGTGACAAGGGAAAATATTGACATAGTGGGCATAACGGAAACCTGGTGGAATGCAGAGAATCAGTGGGATACCGCAATCCCGGGCTATAAACTCTACAGGAGGGACAGGCAGGGGCGTGTTGGAGGTGGGGTGGCCCTTTATGTTAAGGAAGGGATAGAATCCAGCAAAGTAGAGATTGAAGGTGGGTCCGACTCCACCGTAGAATCTCTGTGGGTTAAATTACCAGGCTTGAGCAGCGATGTAATACTGGGGGTGTGCTATCGTCCTCCAGACCAGAAATCTGATGGGGACCTTGAAATGAGGAAACAGATCAGGGAGGTGACAAGGAAGGACAGGGTTGTAATCATGGGGGACTTCAATTATCCTCATATTGACTGGGTCAATTTGTGTTCTGGTCACGATAAGGAAACCGGATTTCTTGACGTGCTAAATGACTGTGGCTTAGATCAGCTAGTCACGGAGCCCACCAGAGGACAGGTGACTCTGGATTTAATTTTGTGCGGTACGCAGGACCTGGTTAGAGATGTAAACGTTACTGAGCCATTGGGGAACAGTGATCATGCTGCGATCCGTTTTGACGTGCACGTTGGGGGAAGAATACCAGGCAAATCTCTAACAAAAACCCTTGACTTCCGACGGGCGGACTTCCCTCAAATGAGGAGGCTGGTTAGAAGGAGGTTGAAAGGGAGGGTAAAAAGAGTCCAGTCTCTCCAGAGTGCATGGAGGCTGCTTAAAACAACAGTAAAAGAGGCCCAGCAGAGGTGTATACCGCAAAGAAAGAAGGGTTCCACTAAATCCAGGAGAGTGCCCGCATGGCTAACCAGCCAAGTTAGAGAGGCTGTGAAGGGCAAGGAAGCTTCCTTCCGTAAATGGAAGTCTTGCCCTAATGAAGAGAATAAAAAGGAACATAAACTGTGGCAAAAGAAATGTAAGAAGGTGATAGGGGAGGCCAAGCGAGACTATGAGGAACGCATGGCCAGCAACATTAAGGGGAATAATAAAAGCTTCTTCAAATATGTTAGAAGCAGGAAACCCGCCAGAGAAGCGGTTGGCCCTCTGGATGGTGAGGGAGGGAAAGGGGAGATAAAAGGAGACTTAGAGATGGCAGAGAAATTAAATGAGTTCTTTGCATCTGTCTTCACGGCAGAAGACCTCGGGCAGATACCGCTGCCCGAACGGCCCCTCCTAACCGAGGAGTTAAGTCAGATAGAGGTTAAAAGAGAAGATGTTTCAGACCTCATTGATAAATTAAAGATCAATAAGTCACCGGGCCCTGATGGCATCCACCCAAGGGTTATTAAGGAATTGAAGAATGAAGTTGCAGATCTCTTGACTAAGGTATGCAACTTGTCCCTCAAAACGGCCACGGTGCCAGAAGATTGGAGGATAGCAAATGTCACGCCTATTTTTAAAAAGGGAAAGAGGGGGGACCCGGGAAACTATAGGCCGGTCAGCCTAACATCTATACCGGGTAAGATGGTGGAATGCCTCATCAAAGATAGGATCTCAAAACACATAGACGAACAGGCCTTGCTGAGGGAGAGTCAGCATGGCTTCTGTAAGGGTAAGTCTTGCCTCACAAACCTTATAGAATTCTTTGAAAAGGTCAACAGGCATGTGGATGCGGGAGAACCCGTGGACATTATATATCTGGACTTTCAGAAGGCGTTTGACACGGTCCCTCACCAAAGGCTACTGAAAAAACTCCACAGTCAGGGAATTAGAGGACAGGTCCTCTCGTGGATTGAGAACTGGTTGGAGGCCAGGAAGCAGAGAGTGGGTGTCAATGGGCAATTTTCACAATGGAGAGAGGTGAAAAGCGGTGTGCCCCAAGGATCTGTCCTGGGACCGGTGCTTTTCAACCTCTTCATAAATGACCTGGAGACAGGGTTGAGCAGTGAAGTGGCTAAGTTTGCAGACGACACCAAACTTTTCCGAGTGGTAAAGACCAAAAGTGATTGTGAGGAGCTCCAGAAGGATCTCTCCAGACTGGCAGAATGGGCAGCAAAATGGCAGATGCGCTTCAATGTCAGTAAGTGTAAAGTCATGCACATTGGGGCAAAAAATCAAAACTTTAGATATAGGCTGATGGGTTCTGAGCTGTCTGTGACAGATCAGGAGAGAGATCTTGGGGTGGTGGTGGACAGGTCGGTGAAAGTGTCGACCCAATGTGCGGTGGCAGTGAAGAAGGCCAATTCTATGCTTGGGATCATTAGGAAGGGTATTGAGAACAAAACGGTTAGTATTATAATGCCGTTGTACAAATCTATGGTAAGGCCACACCTGGAGTATTGTGTCCAGTTCTGGTCGCCGCATCTCAAAAAAGACATAGTGGAAATGGAAAAGGTGCAAAAGAGAGCGACTAAGATGATTACGGGGCTGGGGCACCTTCCTTATGAGGAAAGGCTACGGCGTTTGGGCCTCTTCAGCCTAGAAAAGAGACGCTTGAGGGGGGACATGATTGAGACATACAAAATTATGCAGGGGATGGACAGAGTGGATAGGGAGATGCTCTTTACACTCTCACATAATACCAGAACCAGGGGACATCCACTAAAATTGAGTGTTGGGCGGGTTAGGACAGACAAAAGAAAATATTTCTTTACTCAGCGCGTGGTCGGTCTGTGGAACTCCTTGCCACAGGATGTGGTGCTGGCGTCTAGCCTAGACGCCTTTAAAAGGGAATTAGACGAGTTTCTGGAGGAAAAATCCATTATGGGGTACAAGCCATGATGTGTATGCGCAACCTCCTGATTTTAGGAATGGGTTAAGTCAGAATGCCAGATGTAGGGGAGAGCACCAGGATGAGGTCTCTTGTTATCTGGTGTGCTCCCTGGGGCATTTGGTGGGCCGCTGTGAGATACAGGAAGCTGGACTAGATGGGCCTATGGCCTGATCCAGTGGGGCTGTTCTTATGTTCTTATGTTCTTAAGCCAAAGGTCCATCTAGTTCAGCTTCCTGTATCTCACAGTGGCTGCCTTTGGGACCACACAAGACAGCAAGAGACCTGTGTCCTGGTACCCACCCTTGCATCTGGCATTCAGAGACAGCCTATTTCTAAAAACCAGGAGGTTGCACATACCTGTAACCTGTGATGGACTGTGATGGCTTGTAACCTGTGATGGACTTTTCTTCTAGAAATCTGTCCAGTTCCCTTTTAAAGGCATCTAAGCCAGGTGCCATCACCACATCCAGAGTTACATTCAAGTGTGTTATTGGGTAGTCGTAGACATTACTTGTGCATGTTGGAAATTCATCCTATGGCTTGTCTTTGCCACGTGTTCAACCTCAGCTGATGTGTCAACCTGCAACCACCAACTGTGCTTCTCATGTTCTTTTACCTAGTGTTCACGTTCCTTTTCTTGATGGCCATGTACACCTGATTGCTGATACATGGAGTTCTATAAACTCCTGCCTGGAGAGGGGGTCCTTTGAGTCTTTTACTGATGATAGTTTCTGTTGTATTTTTTTAGTGACCCTTAAAGATTGCAGAACTCTACAGTTGGGAGAAAGACTTGTACTGATTGCCTGACCTTTCTGTGAACACAGGCTGACAGGTCTTCCACCTGAATGCCATACCAGAAAGAAGACTTCTGCTGTACCAGAGGGAAGACTGCCTTCAGAAGGCTAGGTGAATTAAGCACAGTAACCTTAATGTATTTAAATCTGATAATAGCTTTCCACATCAAGGTTGAAATCTTTGGAAGTCCCAATTCCAAGCGTATAACTTCAGAGGCTATTCATGGGGGTAGGGCTAAAAGCTTCCGAAAAAAGACTTGCTGGAGTTGCTCAAGCTTTCTATTAGTCCCAAAAACCAGATCGGTGAGCCATATAACATACATGGCAATACCATTGCTTTATATGCCTTTAGGAGTACTGGCACGTACTGTCCTCCTTTGATGTAAAAATTTTTTCTCAATGCTAGTAGAGTCAATTCAATTTTCCCCTTAAGGTACTATACATGTTTGGACCATGCAAGGTTAGATTGGAACACTACTCCAAGATAGCAAAATTCATTAACCAGTTGCAACTTATATGGGCCAATTTTCCATCTTTCATTGTTCCTTCTTATTGATTTTATAAAAACTTTTACAAAAGTTTAGATTTTAGATTTATCTTCATTTATTTCTAATAGTTCTTCACTACAGTCAGCGATAAATGCTTTAATGGCGCATTTGAGACCAATCTGAATTCTGGACAATAGAACAAGATCATCAGCATATAATAAGGCAGGAATTGGTTTGTTGTCTAGGCACAGTGCATGCATATATAAATCAAGTAATTTAGGAACAAAGTCACTGAGAGAGATTAAATAAATGCAGTACAAGAACACATCCCTGCCTAGCCCCTCTTTCAACAGCTATGGGGCAAGAAATAGCTCCATCTTTGTTTAGTTTAACATATAAGGAGTTTCCAGTGTATAAATTCATTATTCATTTTAATAATCTTTTAGATATAGATGTAGAATTCAATTTATTCCAGAGTCTTGCTGTGAGACACTGAGTCAAAGGCAGCTCTTAGATCTATAAATGCTGCATTTAAGGTGCCAGGAACACTCAATGCATATTTACTTATCAATGATGCCAAAGTAAAGTAATGATCGATGCAAGAGTAGCCTTTCCTGAACCCCGCTTGCTTGTCTCCTAGTATCTTCTCCTGTTCTATCCAATCAAGCAGTTTCTCTTGCAATAGAGATGCATACATCTTGCCAATCACTGTTAAAAGGCTGATTGGTCGATAATTACTTGGGTCTGCCCTGTCTCCTTTCTTACATATGGGAGCTACAAAGGATACTTTCCAAGCACTTGGAATAATTCCATCCTTATTAATCAACGTAAAGAAGGGTGCGAGTACCTGTGCCCACCGGATCGGGTCTATCTTAAAAAGCTTGGCAGGAATTGCATCTATCCCAGGAGATTTCCTCAATTTAAGCCTGTTGCTCAGCCTTATGACTTCCTTGCAAATAACAGGTTCCCATTCAGTAAACTGTGCAAGATGGATCTCAAAGTTCAGAGCTGGTTCATGTTCATGCTTCTTGTAAAGTTTTTAAAAATGTTTTCCCAATTTACCACAGATACAGATGATCCAACAACACTTTTTGGCTTCAGCATTGGAGTAACTAGTTGCCAAAGAGATATTCCAGACTTCTCATTGACAGCTACGATTATCCTATCCCATGTGGATCTCATAAATTGCTACTTCTTTGTTTTCAGTAATGCTTTATATTCTCTTCTAGCTCGAAGCAAGGAGGCACGTGCATCTGGTGTAACGTTTTCCTTAAAAAAATTTATAGAGTCGTTTCCATTGATTTTTTGCTGTCCTACAATCATTATCAAACCATCTGTTTGTTGGCCAACGAGTTTTTGAGATTCTTCTATTTCTCTCTTTAGATAGTAAAATAGAATTAAACATTCTAAAGAGGGATAACATATTTTTTGATATTATAGTTATGTCTGATCCAAATAAAATTTCTTTTTTAAACTCTTGTAGCATTATTATTATTATTATTATTATTATTATTATTATTATTATTATTAACGGTATTTATATTCCGCTTTTCAACTAAAAGTTCACAAAGCGGTTTTCAGAGAAAAATCAAATAACTCATGGCTCCCTGTCCCAGAAGGGCTCACAATCTAAAAAGATGCAAAAAGAACACCAGCAGGCAGCCACTAGAGAAGACGCTGCTGGGGTGAGGTGGGCCAGTTACTCTCCCCCTGCTAAAAAGAGGAGCACCCACTTGAAAAAGTGCCTCTTACCCAGTTAGCAGGGGTAGCAGAATTTCTTTGGCAGCTTCAGTGGTTTTGGTTGTCCATTTCTGCCTTAAAGACAGCATCTGAGTTTCTGTTTGACCAATATTGGAGTCTAACACATCTTCAACGGGCACCTTAATGGAAATAGGACAGGTTGGGAGTGATTTTTCTATCTGTTCCTATATGATCCATAACACTCTTTATGTATGGAAGGAAGACTTTTATCCTTGAGTCAAATTGTTCTGTGGCCTTTGAATCATTCTGCTGCCGGGTTTGGATTGATCTCCTGATCAATATATTCAGAATATCAATTTTTCTGCCAAGCTTGTGTTATATGGTACAATTCAAGCTGGAGATGTTGAGGTTCTGAAATCCTCTTTGTCCTGGCAAAAATGTATTAATCACTGATCTGAGGGCCGCTCTGTTCCCCTACCCTTTCTTTAAAGGGGAGCAGAGGACGGCGGTCCTCAGATTAGTGGGGAACTGCTCTCCTGCAGCCACTTTAGAAGTGGTTCTTGGCCATGTTTGAGGGCCACCCTCCTCTCCTCCCCCCAAAGAAAGGGGAGGAGAAGAGGGCAGCCCTCGGAATGACCAAGGAGCTGGTCAAAAGCAACATGTGTCTCCTCTGAATCTGGAGAGGAGCTCCAAAAGAGCGGTTTGCGCTGCTGCTGGTGGTGCAGAAGATTCCATTCGAGATTTTCTTGCTGCTGGAACATGCAGAGGAGGCAGACAGTGCTTGAAAAGTCTATTATAAACTGTGACGGGTACGTGCAACCTCCTGGTTTTAGAAGTAGGCTGACTCAGAATATCAGATGTGAGGGAGGGCACCACAATGTAGGTATCCTGTTGTCTTGAGTGCTCCCAGAGGCATCTGGTGGGCCACAGTGAGATACAGGAAGCTGCACTAGATGGACCTATGGCCTGATCCAGCAGGGCTCTTCTCACGTTCTTAATTAAATGTTTATTTTTAAATATAACTTTCTTAATTTTGATTTTCACTCTCATGTTGAATTGATCTTTGGGATATTGTTGGATTTCAAGGAAAGCGCCCTACAGGTAGACCACAGCTGCGATACAAGGACATCTGCAAGAGGGATCTGAAGGCCTTAGGGATGGACCTCAACAAGTGGGAAACCCTGGCCTCTGAGCGGTCCGCTTGGAGGCAGGCTGTGCAGCATGGCCTTTCCCAGTTTGAAGAGACACTTGGCTAACAGTCTGAGGCAAAGAGGCAAAGAAGGAAGGCCCATAGCCAGGGAGACAGACCAGGGACAGACTGTGTGTGTGGAAGGGATTGTCACTCCTGGATTGGCCTTTTCAGCCACACTAGATGCTGTGCCAGAACCACCTTTCAGAGCGCGATACCAGAGTCTTTCAAGACTGAAGGTTGCCAATACAATAAAAAATTTTTTACAGTTACTTAAAGTAACTAAGGGTGCAATCCTGGAAATGAGTTGGGCCGGCGCAAGGCCCAAGGGGGTCGCAAACATGCCATAAGACACTATTGCGCCTCCTTAGGAGGAAGCTGTTTCAGCGCACAGAAATGCGCCAACACAGGCAGCTTCCTTGTCGAGGCTTGCGTCAGTCTGACTGGGCCTATGCAAGCAGCAAAGCTAGGCCGGAGGGAGGCAGGAGGGAGGTGTTCCTGGGCAGGAAGTGGGTGGGTGGTGGGTGGCCCTGGGGGAAGATGAGGGGGGATCAGGAGGCCGGGCTGGGATCCAGCAGTTATGCCAGATCCCAACCCCTGTTCCTGAGGAGACTGGAGCAGCTTCAAGCTGCTCCTCTCTCCTCGGACTTGTGCCACCTCAAGAAAAGGCACAAGTCCGAGGAGACCCATAGGGGCCAGTGGCCCTTACCTGGAGGTAAGGGGAAATGTTTCCCCTTGCCTTTTGGCCACTATCCTGTGCTGGATACAATACGTACAAAGGCGTTTTGGGGTGGGGGGAGACGGGGGAGGGTGGGGAGGAAGCATGGTGAAGGAAGGTGCAGGGTGGGAGGGGGACAGGACAGGTGCAGATCCTGAGTCCCATGTCAGGCTGTGTGTCCGGACACTGACTCTTCAATACTGCGCGAGCTCAAGAGCTGCCACAGAACTGAGTAGCTCCGTTGCGGGGCTACTTCCCTTACTTGGGGGAAGGGGGTGAAAGTCCCCTTCTCCTGAGGAGGTGGAGGTGGCTGCAGGTGGAGACAGGTGGAGGTGGAAGGGATGGATGGATGGATGGTACGTAGGTAGCCAAGTTTGTGGATAACACTATTCTGAGTGGAGAAGTCTAAAATGGATAATGACAAATTCCAGAAAGATCTCGCCAAACTGGAGGGAAAGGCAGCAAAATGGCAGTTCAATGTGCTTCAATGTACGGTAAGTAACAGTCCAGTCCTATGATAGAAGTCTATTGCTGAAACTAGCA
Source organism: Tiliqua scincoides (assembly GCF_035046505.1). NCBI lineage: Eukaryota > Metazoa > Chordata > Lepidosauria > Squamata > Scincidae > Tiliqua > Tiliqua scincoides. Next base: position 219,255,616 of record NC_089824.1, on the reverse strand, counting down.
CTCCAGTTATCTGGATGGAAGCAGGTTTCCAAACTGCTACCAATTTTTTTTTTAGGCTGATTTTTTTTTTGGTCTGTATAGTCTTAGCTGGGCATGGCTACAGGAGTGTCACGATGAGCTCCCACACTTCAAAATTGACCACCACACCACTGGTCACCTGCCCATGAAGTAGAGATATTCTTGCAATTCTTGCAACACTCTGCAGATCTCAGAGAAATAGCGACACACAGACTGTTTATGAATAAATAAATCCTGAAACGTCTTTATCAGGCTGAACAGAGAACACAATTAATGCTGGCTGAATCGTGTCTAATGAGACCATTACCAACTGCGCTACCATCACCCAGAATTGGACTGCCTGCAGCCTCTTCCTTCTTAAAGACACCATTCTCGAACACCTTCTTGGCTGCAATTGTAGGCAGAAAATTCTGATTTGGCAGACAGGCTGTTGGGAGCAGTGTCGGAAAATTAAAACACGCAGATCAAAGCCAGATAAAGAGCATTGCTGCAGTATAAGGGCAGCTTGGCCATCTAACTAGTGATGAGCACATCCCGCTCAGCTCAGTTCAGAAGTAGCTCAGGTTTTTTCTGGAGAGTGCTTGCTTTCTGAGAGTTCACTTCCAGGTTCTAATGCCTCTGGGCCCAATCCTATGCAACTTTCCAGCACCGGTGCAACCGTAATGCAGCCTTGAGGTAAGGGAACAAAAGTTCCCATTCCTTGAGGAGGTCTGTCACTGCCTCCCCACCACAGTGCATGCCCCATTGGCATGGCTGCAGCGGCACTGGAAACCTGGATAGGATCGGGGCCCTTAGTCTGTGCTGACAGTGCTGCAGGTATGCTTTTGTACAGTCCCCTGGGAACTGTAGCTTGGTTTCACCTGCCCTAGATCCACCCCATGGGCAGTAGCGTAACTAATCAGGGTGCAAAGGACTAAGTTTTGCAGGGAGCCTCATGGCACTGTGCAAGTAGCCCCTCCCCCAACTCTTTCGAGTCATTCTGGGGCGTTTGCCTCCTTTGCTCCCACTGCCCAGAATGGCTCCAGAGGGGAGGGGCTGCTTCTACAGCACAATAAGGCTCCCTGCAAAACTTAGTCCTTTGCACCTCCTCTAGCTATGCTACTGCCCACGGCACCTACCATTGCTGATTATCCCCTGGAAATTCATCAACCCCCTCCCCAAATAAATACACCCAGGGAAAAAAGGGATGATTTTAGAGCTGGACAGAGGAGAACTATAAAAAACGTTTGCAAGGGGAAAAAAATAATCAAAAGACCCAATTGACCCAGATAGAGAAGACACTTATCCAACAAGGGTATCGCAGCCCAATTCAGTTGAGTGGAAAGAACACGACTGCCTTGAATAATTCAAAGAGATCAAACTCAAACCCTGCTGGAATTGAATTTAAAAAGAAAACCAAAGGGCCATTATTTAAACTTCAATTAGCCAACACAGTAAAGTGGCCTTGGTTTGAGCACAGCTGATTATTCTGCTTCTGTCTGATAATGCAAGAACTCAGGTCCACCTAATGAAGCTGGACTGGCAGGAGATTCTGGGATGACCCATCCATGAGGCCAACTGAAGCAATAGCCTCAGGCTGCACATTGGGGGGGGGGGGGTGCCCATCTGCCTCCTTGCCTCCACTGCTCTTCCTTCCACTTTCTGGATAGGAAATTAAGAGGGAGGCAGAGAGGAAGAGGAAATGGGGGGAAAATACTGAGCTAGAACAGATAAAGGTGGGAGCAGCAAAGGCTGCCATGTCATTGGGTAAGGGGGGCAGGTTTGGCATGGCCACCTCAGGCATTGGGAGGTCTTGGGCTGGCTACTGGCCCTCAGGAGATTCATGACAAAAAAAGAAAGCCCTTCCTCACATGGCACACAATAAATGTATGAAATTCACTGCCACAAGGTGTGGTGTTGGCCACTAGCTTAGATAACTGAGGTTCCTTCAAGAAGGAAGCCCTAACAACAAAGAGTCCATGGAGCTATTGGTGGTCCAAGATTGGTCCATGGAACCCTCCAAATTGCAGGTCTTTAGCACATGATCATATACAGGTGCAACCTATTTATCAACAGACTTTTTATCTGCTGATTTGTCTCAATGGGATGGGGGAACTGACAGTCAAACACACATTTGCAGCTCAAAGCACTGCAAAAAGGCTCCACCTGGCACAGGCAGGGAAATGGCCCTGGAGCCATGGAAGAGGTTCTCCTTTCGATGGAACAGTAAGACTCCTGGAACCCCTGAGCCAGCAAAGAGGCTGAAGAGGGGAAGGGGGGAAGAAAACCTCTGTAGCCAGAACACGTGCAGCAAGATGGAGCACAAGCTCTCTCTCTCTCTCTCTCTCTCACTCACTCACACACAGGGGCAGGTGCAGTAGTAACAGAGGGGATTGTTTTAAAAAACCCAGGGAGTGTTTGCCCAATTTCCCCCCCCCCCATGGTGCAGGCTCTCCATACTCCAACCTACAGGAACAAAACAACCCAGTAAGCAAATCTTCCCAGCAAGCAAAGCATGAGATTTAGACTACAATCCTATCCACACTTTCCTGGGAGTAAGCCCCATTGACTAGAATGGGACTCTTAAAAGCTCAGCTTCCCACCTGTGAAAGAAGCAGGACAGCTGGCAAGGGTGAAGGCTGAGTACGTAGCAAAGGAGGGGGAGGTGATTGAGAACAGCTGCCTTAGTTTCCTTCCATACCCAAGTGTCAGGCTGCAGCGTATTTGTGTAAGTCTATGCAATTTAGCACAACGTGCTTTTTCTTAATCGTGGCAGCAGGTCAGGGAATGGAAGTCACGCGCGTAAATAGGCTCCACCTGTATAGTCTTTTCTTTTTCTATGACTAGCAGCTGCAGGGGTGCCTTGGAGCATTTTTTTGAACCAGAAATGGTAGCATTTGGAAACAGAAGGGATCCTTACCTAGAATCTAATCCATTTGCCCTAAAATTAGAGCGGTTGTGTGAACTCAATTGGGTGGACTTGAGATGTTTGCTTGCGAACAAGAATGGGGCAAACAGCCCTTGCTTGTGGGCAAACATGCACACAATCAGGGCCCAGTTTGCCCTGATCCTGAGCTGCCTCCGACACTATCACCTTCCATAGCCCCACTATACCCTAATGGTCTTACTCATTGTGGAGCATTATTTTCCTGAAGTGGCCCCTGAAATGAACTAAGAATTTAGCCCCACCCTCAAAACATCCTTAGCCTTTATGGATGCTTTGGCACATCTCAAGCTGTCACTTGGTTCATCTGCCTGGGCATTTAAGCATTGGCTCTTACACACGCAGCCATCCATTGGATCAGTTCTCCAAGCAATTAAATATTCATTGACTTTGTGATGAGAAGGCGTGCAGTATTTTTGGCACAGAATCAAGAGGCCGGGACACAGTCTCTTTGCAAATCTGAAGAGCATCAGAGCTCATCAAATCAGGGTTGGCTGCTTCTTGCAGGAAAGGAACAGGGAAGTTTTTTTTGGCACTGTGTTCCATGACAGTCGGGCAGGGGGGAGAGATGAAACAGTAAGCCTAGAGAGAAGTGTTTGTCTTGGCTTGAAACCTTTCCAGTGCATGACTGAGCACTGTTTGTCCTAAGGATGTGAGAGACAAGAGTCTTATTGTGTGCCCTGATGCCCCCTCCAGAGGCTGGAATTAGTGTCTGTCCCTATAACTGGCTGAACTGAAGATGCAAACGACTGAAGATGCATTTTGAGAAACACTTTGGTTGGGGACCTGGCTGGCATGAAACATATTTCTGCAGGAGGGAGACAATATTTTCTTCTCTTGCAAAATGCTTCCCCCCCCCCTTTCTGTTTATGTCATTGTTCTCAGCTTTCTAACTAGGCCCTCTGCTGAGAACGCAAACACTGAGTGTCTGTTAGGAAACTCAAGCTGTTTGGTGTACTGAGGAGAATCAATTCCCTTACTTTTGTCCATGAACACAGAACAACTTAGTGCCAGTGGCATAGCTAGAGGGGGGATTCCAAGCACTAAGTTTTGCAGGTGCCTGAATGTGCCGTGCAAGCCGCATTGGGAGCAAAACAGCATTCCACCTACGTTTTCCTCCCACTGCCCAGAATGGCTCCAAAGGGGAGGGTGAGGGGCCGCTTGCTCAGTGCATTCAGACACCTGCAAAGCTTAGTGCTTGGCACCCCCTCTAGCTATGCCACTGCTTGGTGCAGACTGAAAAAAATATTGTGATTCAGCCCATCTCACATATTTTCAGATGTTGGGGATCGCAAGGCAGATGGCCCACTTTACCCAAGTTTTATAAAAACCATGCTGTTGACCAGTTGGCTTATAGGCTCAGTTCAAAGTGCCATTTTTAGTCTTCCAAGTCCAAAATGGCCAGGGACCAGGTTACCTTCAGGATGGTCTGTCTCCATAGGAATTGCATCCGAGACAGCTTCTGATGGGTCCACCTCTAAATTATGTTTTATGTTATCTGTTTTTGCCAGCTGCCATGAACTTTCAGTGTAGTTTTATGTTTTATATTTAAATTTGAAAGGAAGGTGGTGGCATATTTTTCTCTTGCTGTCTGCCTTGGACTGTAATTTATAAAAAAGGCAAGATGTAAATTTATGAATGAATGGACATCTGTTAAGGGGACAGATCAACAAATGCTGGAAAGCGACAGAAGCAGTAGCATAGCTAGAGTGGGGGCAAAACGGTAAGTACCGCAGGCACTGCAATGTACCATGTAAGCGGCCCTTCCCACTCACCAATGGAGCCATTCTGGGCAGTGACAGCAACATACAAGAGACACCATTTGGTTTAGTGAGCGCCTGTGCCTTTGCTGCTTGGAATGGCTCCCAGAGTGAGTGGGCGGGGCTGCTTATAAGGCACGTTGTGGTGCCTGCATACATAGCATTTGTATATGCTCCAGCTATACTATTGTACAGAAATTTTCCACAGACCTCAAATGAACTGTAATCAGAATACAATATGATAAACGAGAGTCTCTGCCTCCCCCTGCAAATTAGTCCTTAGAGATACCAGCTCAATTTAGAAAGGCAACACTTCTTATTCCCATGAATAGTGATAATGAAAAGAAGGGGAGGCAGAAGCAAAGTCATCATCTTGAAATCAATTTTGTTCTTCTGGCTGCTGCTGACTCACAGGGAGACCTTTGGCTGTGATTTTTTTCCCCCCTCATCTTTGCAAGGAAGAGATAATATTTGCTTTCTTCACTGGTCATTGTGGGTCTTAATTAATGTTTCCAAAGGGCTGTAAACTCTTTGCAGGGGGAAAGCAGCAAAAAGAAAAAAAAAAAAGAACAGCAGGAGATTGTGATGGTTATTTTACTTGCAGGGATGTGGCTGTGCACAGATTCCGAAGGGCACTTGCATATCAAAACCTATTTCACAATGGGCCCCTCTGCCAGACTGCAGTTGCATATCAAGTTACCTTTCTTCCAAATGGACAGATTTTCCTTCTAGAAATTTAAGCAAAGATACAGCCAAACCCTGAAAGCTATTCCGTGTTCGAACACAAACCAACCATCAGTCTCCCTGTGAATATTTGGCAGGGGGAACATCACAGGGAAATTAATTTCTTACCTGGCAGTGACTGCAGCAACATCCTCTGCAATGAGAAAGTGCACAGAGGGAAGATGAGAACCAAGAGGCAGCCATTTCACAACTCCCCAAAGGCCCAGTGATCCATACCCACCATTTTGCTTTTCAGGCACAAGCCTAGGCGTGTCTACTCATAAGTCAGTCCCATTACGTTCAACGGGACTTACTCCCAGGTATGTTTTGCATAGGACTGCAACCTTAAATCATCAAGCTCAGGAATAACTGCAGCTCTTGATGGTTTCAGTCAGAAACCCTATTCAGCCACACCTAGAGAGGCTGCCGGGGATCCAACCTGGAACCCTCTGCATCAGGTTAGGTGCTTTATGACTGAGCTGTGAGCCAGCAGAAACAGGATGGGCAGCCCAACCCAGCCCTAACTTCCTATGCACCCATGTGCCAAGGGGGTGCATGGCAGGCTGCATCCCGTGGAGGAGTTTCGAGCCACGAAGGCCTCTGTGAGGTAAGGGATCATTTGTTCCCTTGGCCTGGGGTAAGCCCTCTCTGCCCTGCCGCATCTACTCAGACCTGTTCCAGTTATATAGCTGGTGCAAGTCTGAATGGACCCAGGAAAGCGAATCAAGACTAGGTAGGGGAAAAGGATATCAGCAGAGGCACTGCTGCCAGTACCACCCCCTAACTGGCCTCAATCCACCCTGCTCCCTGCCCCAATCTCTTCCCATTCCTCCCTCACTCCATTCCGTCCCCCACTTCCCATCCACCCCGCACATTGACTTACATGTACCGGGGCTTGTTGGGAGGCCACTGGCATGTGAACCCAGCCACTAGCCGCTTATAGTGGAGATCAGGCTGGGCTTTATGGTGTGTTGCATTTTGCAACAGCCATAAAGGACTTTTACACTGCCCGTAGTTTGGCAACATAAGGTCCTGTTAAGATCGGGCCTTTACAGTAGCGTAGCTAGAGGGGGTGAAAAGTTTTGCAGACTCCTGAACGCGCTGTGCCAGGGGCCTCTCCACCTCCCCTTTGGAGCCATTCCCAGTGGCAAGAGCAAAATGGAGGCATTTGCTTCTGCTTTGCTCTCACTGCTAGGAATGGCTCTGAAGGGGAAGGGGGGGGTCCTTGCATGGCATGTCTAGGTGCTCAGTGGTGTAGCTAAGGGGATGCAGGGGATAACAACTGCACTGGGCAACAAGCTTTAGGGGGGCAACAACCTGAGATTGACATTAGTGGCCAAAATTGTGAAAACTTTATAATAATAAAATATTATTTTATTTGAATAATATCATCATGTTATGTACCATTTGATGCAGAATTTAATGCAGAATGCAATGAAACAAATGGCATCAAAATATCTCTATTCTAGCAAAAGCTATAGCCAAACAACCAGAAAATAAAAACACAACTGCATTATGTAACAAAAACTGGATTTTCATAACTCAAAAATGATCAATGAGACTGATTGTTCTGAGGGCCAATTAGGTGTTATAATTATATAGCAGGAAACCAATAAGGTGTTAATATGGGGCTCTGTTTTGCTCTCCCCGCTGGGAATGGCTCCAAAGGGAGGGGCCGCTTGCCCACCCTGCAGAGCCTCCCTGCCGGACTGAGCGCGCTGCCCCCCTCCGGCTATGCCACTGGAAGGTCCAACGTAATAACTATGTTTGCATGAGGAACGAACAACTACATCTGCATGTGAAATGGAACCTGGAGGATAACTGCGGCACCCTCCACCTAGGACTCTCTGCTCCACACTCCCCCAAAAACACACGAGACAAGGTTTGGATTAAAACCAGGCCACATGTATTGCAGATGCCAATCACCAAGATACAGGCTGAGTCTCATTATTTGTGAGGGTTGCATTCCCAGAACTCACTGGATGGCAAAAATCGCATTAAAGCAAATTCACAAATGTCCCTTTGCTAGGCAATTTATAAACAGCCTTGCTGACCTTTGTGATGTAAGATGGAGTCATTAGGCAGACAATCCATCCATCAAGTCTTTCTCCAGGTGCTTAGAAAGGCTTCACTCTGAGCCAGCAACCCCTCCCTTCCCTCAGAGCTGGGAAGGATGTAAAGTGATTCTTTCTTTCCTGTGCTCAAGGGGAAGGGAGGGGTCATTTGCCTTGGAGTGAAGCTGTTCTAAGAACCTGGAGAGAGAATGATTGATGGATTGTCAACCAGCTGCCCTCTCTCGCATTAACAAGGCTATTGTTAAACAACTGTTTTCCTTTAAATTAAAGGGCCCTTCTCATTGCATTGAGATAAAACAATGGGTGAAAATCCATGGATAATTAGGTTATACCTGTACTGCAGATCTGGAGCAGATCCTGTCTCATACACCCTCCCCCCCCCCCCAGTTTAGTGTGGCCACCTACCTTGGAGGAGATAGCATGCTATGTTCTACTTCCCCTTTGAGTATCACCACCTGGACTCAAAGCTGCAGATCTTTTTGTTGATGATCCCCGTTTTTCTACACCATTTCCTAAACAGGTTTGAAGAAGCTGAACTGCATTGCCGTCCCCAAGCTGGAAGGTCTTTGAGGCTGGCTTTGCAATCGAAGGTCAAGGGGTCACTGCTGAGCTTGCTGGCCTATTGAGATGGGCTTTGGCTTCCTCAATGACTCTTGCTTACCTCAGGGTGCACATTTGGTGCACCTCCCCGACTCCTTGGCATGTTTGCAACACCCACAGGTTGGCGCAAGTGACTTGTGCCAGTCTAACCCTGGGGTTAGGATTGCACCTTTAGGATTTATAGCATGGGCTTTGTTGCCCAGTTATTGTTTGTTTGTTGCCCAGTTATAGTGGGATGCAAATGACTGGGACCCAAACAAAAAAATCAGATGCGAATGTCCAGGGATGCCACTGGACATCACCCGCTATTTTATCTCAACATAATGACAAGGGCACTTTAAAGGAAAAAAGTCCCTTTACTCACTCACTTACCATTGTAATGCAGAAAAGTGACATCAATCAATCAATTCTTTCCAGGGGCTTAGAACAGCTAAGTTTCAGTTCACTCTGAGGCAAGCCACCCTTCCCTCCTCCTGGAACACAAGTGAAAGAATGCAAAGTGATGATCATCTCCACTTTGCATTTTCTTTGCATTCTGTTGGCATGCTCCAGGTGGAAGGGAAGCATTGCTTGCCTTGAACTGAAACTAATCGCGATGATTGATTGATTGATTGCCTGCTGCTGCTCTCCCGTATTACAATGGTAAGCAAGGCTATTTTTAAACAGTTGGGTAAAGGGCAGGAGGTCTGGTCTAGAGGATAGAGCCTCCGTTAACCCGAAGATAACATCAGAAGGTCGCCAGTTCAAGGACACCGGCAGCTCCCTGAACAGCTGAGAATGGTGAGACCTTGAAGCAGCTGACAAGCCCAGCTGAGTGATTCCACCTTCTCTTGGTGTGAGCAAGAAGCGTCTTGGCTGCCCTCCATGTGAGAGATGGAGCTGCTTGTCAGCCTGCGTGGGAGAACTGGAGGCCAGAAGTGAGACCAAACCAGGAAGATCCATTCTGAAATGTTGTTGGTTCTTGAAAGAGAGAACCTCTATGATTATAAAAATCCCCTGGAGGGATTTAGAAATGCCTGCCTATGTAAACCGCCTTGAATAAAGTCAGAGGATGTCTTTCAATGACCAATGACCAGAAAGGCAGTATATAAACAACAACAACTCAGTATTATTATTATTATTATTATTATTGATTTAACAAAATTTTCAGCATCCACAAGGTTTCTGAGAACGGAACCCCCATGGATGCTGTTGTGCCACAGCTCCTCCCCACTGGGTCACGTGCCCACTTAATGCTGATTAGTTTCCCTTTATTTGACTCACCAATGCAGCAAGCAAAAGTCAGAGTCAGCTCCCAGTCCAATCAGTCAAAGGTGCCAAGTCAGAGTCCAAGGTCTGGTCTTCTCCACCATACACTCCTTCTACAACCCACACCACTTCCTGCCTCAGGTGGTCCTTATATCCTGAGGGATCATCTCTAGCGGCTGCAGCTGTGCAGCATACCCTTTGCAGAAAGGCCAGGCCTTAACACTTAAAGGGGCCACTGCAGAAACCACATTCTATCTCCTTGCAAGATCTTCTGCAATGTCCATACAGATGCTGAGACACAAGCTGTATGTGCAGGTGAAGACGGCCTCCAGTTATTTCACTTTGCTCCTGGCACCTGGGACCTCCTGTGTGCAAACCATGCTCTCGGCCACTGAAGTACAGCCTTTCCACAAGTTTCCATTTTCAGGAGCTCATCATGAGACAATTGGCTGCTACCACTGCATAGGTCAAGGGTGGCCAACACGCAGCATGCCACGTGCCCCTTTTTATGCAGAGAAACGTGAATGTGCCTCTCCACCTTAACATCACCTTTAGCATTTATCACACTAGCTAAATAGAGCCTCCATGTTCAAATGCAGTATATCTCAGAGTGCCAGAAGGCAAGAACCATGGAAGTGCTGTTGCCTATTTGAGGCTTTCCAAAGACACATGGCTGACTGCTGATGAGGCTGAAAGGTGGTCTGCATGGACATTTAGTTTGACCCAGCAGGACTCATTCCAAGGTGTATAGGTTTGCGTTCATTGCAAACTTTCCACACAGCCCAGCCTCCCTCTGCCTGTCCACCTTCTCATCTTCCAAAAATGATCTTAGCCGGGATCTACTTTGGAGGTGATTTTCCCAAGGATAGTATCTCTGCTGGCTGGGCCACTTGGGCTTTTGCACTACCCTACCCCCCCTTCTACTGCCAGCCCCTGATCTCATCAGCGCTCCACCAATCTGGCTTTCTTGGGTAAGAGAGTTACCCACAAGTGAGCAGAATGTAACTCATTAGCATCCACCCTATTGGCTTCCTGTGTTGTCCTTCACTCTTTTCCCACCTTTCTCCATGGTTTCCAACCAGAGCAAATCAAGCAGAGTTGGTGTGGCACCCTGAATACACCCACAGCAGCACTAGAAACTTGGGGGCATGCTGGGTAACAAGTAGCAATGAAATCAAGTAGACTGTGAACTGCAGAGATGCTGTCTTTGTTGTTGTTTAAATGTTTTTCAAAAATAAACGGGGACTTTGCATGTGTCACTTAGAAAGTGTCCACATGCCACTAGTAGCACACAGGCCACAGGTTGGCCACCCCTAGTGTAGCTAGTAGGTTTGGGTTTTGTTATTTTGAGAAGGTTTTCCTTCTCCAATTAGTGAATTTATAACCACCATTCTGGGAGACTAGTAGGAAAGCTAAAATCAATTTTTCTTGTTCAGACAATATTGGTCTAAGAAGCCGAGGGGAATGACTTATAGCTGATCAGAGCTGGCTTCCATGAAATGGAATGGACACGGAGCTTTGAAAACAATTTGTCTCTGGCCTATTGGATGTTTCACCAGACTCTCCCTGAAGGGACAGAAATTTAATTGGGTTCAAAAATATTTGTTGCCACTTGTGCCAGCTCAGAGAAACAGGCTCTTTCTGGCCACTTTAATAAAGAAAAGCTGTAACCCACACACTTTAGAAGCCTTCCAGAGCATGAATCCTCCAAGAGTCAGTAACACCTTTCCTTGCAAAAAGGCTTGGAGGAAATCTAGAGAAAGTATGACTTGGAGCACATATGTATAATCTTTTGGGGCGGTGGCATAGCTAAAGGGGTGCAAAGCACTAAGTTTTGCAGGAGTCTGAATGCGCTGTGCAAATGGCTCCTCCCCCTCCCTTTCTGAGCCATTCTGGGCAGTGGGAGCAAAATGGAGGTGTATGCAGAATGGAGTGCGTGGGCAGTCAAGGCAGACGCCTCCGTTTTTCTCCCCTGCCACCCAGAATGGCTCCCTCCAGAAGGGGAGGGGGAGGGGCCCCTTGCATGCCGCAGTGAAGCTCCCTGCAAAACTTAGTGCTCTGCACACCCTCTAGCTACACCACTGCTGTTGCAAGATTCTTTTTTGGTTATTTTTTACCAATGTGCACCATCATAGGTGCTCATTTACATTTCTTGGACACCACACCAAAAGAATCTTGATGTGACCATGTGTACAAGATTTATCAACTTCCTTGTAGTCTCCTTTATAAGCATTTTAGAAGCGTCCTGAACACCATACCTCTTAAGGACTTCTGAGCATCTGTTTGAGCTCTGCAAACTACCATTCCTTGCAGCGGATCTTCACAGAGCTCTGGGAACTGTCCAAGGTACTCAGGATTTAATTAAATCTTCTCACAGGCAAAGTAAGTGTGGAAACAGATGACAAGTTACATATAACTACCATTTAAAAGGTCAGCCTTAACGGATCAGTCTCTATGCAGAAAAATAAATGGACGCAAATCTGACATAAAACATGGCAACATTAGAAACCAGTGGGGGGACCAGAAAGTCAAGTTCTTTCTTCAGCAGGGAATTTCAAAGGCAAACTACAGTGTGAGGTGACTGTATTTGCACAAGCTTGAGTAGGGACTATGCAAGATTACAGCATTAATTAACTAAATGAGCAAGAAGAATTGTACCACTAAATACTCCAGTTTTGGATCATCTCTGTGCTTACCTCTATGTGACCTCCGTCACCTGTACAGAAACAGGTTTAGCTAGGATGTGTATTGGGGAACACTACAGCAAAGAGCTACCTTCCCTCATCCTTGACAGCTTCTCAAGGCTAGCACTACCCAGGATAAGCATCTGTGTGAAGGATTTGGGATTCACCTTGTTGGTTGGCTCCTGGAGCACTCCTCTAGTGACTGACTTCTGTGCTGATGGAACCTCAGTCTTCAGGCACACCCAGACAGGAAGTGGCATGAGAAAGGGCCCCTTGTTTTGGAGGATGAATCCCTTTCTGGTTGTGGCACACCTACCTGGTTTTGGGCTCCAAATTGTATCATGGGGTGCGTGGGGAGGTTACAGACTAAGGGCACAATCCTAACTCCTTATGTCAATGCTTTCCAGCACTGGCATAGCGGTGCCAATGGGATGTGTGCTGCATCCTGCAGTTGGGCGTCACTCACGGAGGCCTCCTCAGAGTAAGGGAATGTTTGTTCCCTTACCTCAGAGCTGCATCACCCTTATGTCAGTGCTGGAAAGCACTGACATAAGGGGTTGGGATTACACCCTAAGTGTCTCCCTTCCCCCACATATCTATCCAATGGGCCACAAGGCTGCACTAAAGAACCACAGAAGCACTTGGAAATGTAGTCGCCTGTAGGCCCCAGCCGTTCAGTTTACTGAATACACCTAGGATTGGCACCAACTTTTCAAGACAAGTAAAATTCAAAGCAAATTTCAGGATTCCTCTCAAGGAGAAACATCTGAGAATGTTCAGGAAACGTCAAACACTTTTTTATAAGACAGATGAAATTTCTCTGAAGCTTTTGGTCTTCCTTTGGCTTTTGCAAGGAGTGTTGAAATTCTCAAATCAATTCTCATGGCCAGAACCTAAAGACAGCAATCTCAGAGTTCCTATTTATGACTGTTTCAATGTTTAAAAATGTCTGTTTCCACCTAAGAAGTTAGACTCATACAGTTTGGGATTGCAGCCTTACCCTATGCTGGCTTCTGCATTTGTACAGCATACCCACAACTACATGCAGGATCCCACACACAGTCCCTGCCATCTTTCCCCCTAACCTGTAAATGTAACTGTAATTGATGAGCTTGGAGACATTCGCCCAGGGCCCCTTCTCCAAGATGCTTATTCACCTTCATGCAAGTTGAATGAATGTTGCGTCTCGGAGGATGGGTGCCCTTTTGCAACACTGAGCTGTAGAGATATATCGATCATCGTCTCAGCAGCTGTCACAGAACTAGCATTCCCAAATTCCCTTGGATGTGAGTTTCCTATATTTTAGACATTAAAGGCTGGCAAAGAAAGACAAGTCGAAGCAAAAAGATGAAGGGGGAAAAAGCTCCAAAAGAATGAATCTTAACTCAGCAGAATTGGGGGTGGGGAACGAGCTCTTTGCTTGTTCTTTTCCTATTGGCAAGAGATGTTTACAAGAACAGCGCATCCAGGTTAGGAAAGAAGCCAACAGCTAGGAGCAGTTTATTTTCCCCAATTCCATACTGCGTGCCAACCAATTGCTGGTGTCCTTTAAGCTTGAACTACGCCCCTCCCTGCAAGCTGGCAACAAGCAATGGGCAGCGCATATTTGGGGAGCAGAATGTGTTTGTGGAAGTGCTTGGATCCCTGCTGAAAATCACACAATGGTGTTGCATGCTCCGGCACCACTGCCAATTCACTGAAGCCACCAGCGCACTCCAGGTGGCTGCACGTGTGGGCTAGTGGCCAAGTCAAGTGGAGGTGGGGTGGGCAATGAGAAGAACAGGTGTGGGAGGGGGAGGAACAGGGTGTTTCTGGGTGGGGGGAGGCAGGTTGAGGAAGGGAGAGCAGGTGCGGTGCCAGGAGTATGCATGTTTCAGCAGCTATGGGTGTGCAAAAATTTTCCCTTTGGCTCTTCTGACTTTTCCACTTTCCCACATGTTGTCATCATAATAAGAAGGGCTGAGCTGAACATTCTCCAAAATAACTCTTGACTCGGAAAGTTGAGGATGGGGGGGGGGGGATGGTGCTTCTCCCCAATGGCCCTCCTTCCTCTTATTTCATTGCTGCCGCCTGTTCTGCTCTAGTGTTTCATCTCCCAGAGGGTGCTGGCTGTTGCCATTTCCCTCCCCTTGCAGAAAGTTCCCTCAGTGTGGTACTGTGTGTTGGTAGTATTGTGGTGAGAGGACATGTGTACAAAAATGACAGCCACCAGCAGCCGTGGGGAGGAACAACACCAGTAGATTCACTGTCTTTTGTAGTGAAGTGTGGTGAAGAGTTAGGACAGACAAAAGAAAATATTTCTTTACTCAGCATGTGGTTGGTCTGTGGAACTCCTCGCCACAGGATGTGGTAATGGCATCTGGCCTAGATGCCTTTAAGAGCAGGTTGGACAAATTTCTGGAGGAAAAATCCATTATGGGTTACAAGCCATGATGTGTATGTGCAGCCTCCTGATGTTAGAAATGGGCTATGTCAAATGTCAGATGCAAGGGAGGGCACCAGGATGCAGGTCTCTTGCTGTCTTGTGTACTCCCTGGGGCATTTGGTGGGCCACTGTGAGATACAGGAAGCTGGACTAGATGGGCCTATGGCCTGATCCAGTGGGGCTGTTCTTATGTTCTTATGAAAATATATTACCCAAATAGCCCCCACTTCCCTTTTTACTGCCATTTTGACTGAACCTTCCAGTAAAGGCTATTGTGGAGGAGCTGCCGTTTTCGGCTAGTCTTATTTTACTGCTAGTTTATTGATTTTGCTGCAGATTTAGTGTACAGTTGATTTTTTACTATTGATCCTCACTAGATTGTTCTGTTTAAAAACAAGCAGGGAACTCAATCTCTCAGTTATTAACTGAAACAGAATCCCTTGCCCAGTTTACATTACAGGGAAGCTACAAGCTGTGTGTCCCATTCAGTGTGCCATGGAGATAAATTTGGTTGAAATGGGATATCCTGAGACCACCTTTTCCACCTCTCACATCTAAATCTGGGCTGATTATACCTGCGTAATTGGCCATATGATTTTTTTTAAATCATATGATAGATTGGATATTCCATGTATGAATTAAACAAAGCAAATGAAAAGCAATCAATTTTTTTTTGGACTATGCATCGACATAGTATAACAGGCAACAACTAAGTACCATCTTCTTTGTGAGTGAAGGAAAAATGCCTTTTTCTGAGGTGGCCTTTTTTTGTGCATATCCATATGCTTTTAAATAAAGTAGCCAATTAATAAGACCTGCCTACTAACTGGCCAAAAATTTTAATTCAATTTGTCTAGCTGATTCCTCCCCTTAATTGTTTCATTCTGAAAAGCAGAAATCAGGTCCAGCAATCAATTTTAGCTGAGTCCATTTGCATCCATTAGCATATTAGATTCTAGATGAGAATTGTGTGTTAAGCACCTGCAATGGTTACTTTTTGTGCCAACAGCACTCCCCCCTCCCAGCCTTTTGCTGATCCCTGTGTGATTTTTGGTGCCTCCTGCAACCCACAGGCCACAGTTCCCTATCCTCTCTCACGTCATTGGCTATGATTGAGATGCTCATCACATATCCTCCTGATGTTGCGACTGCTGCTGCTGCTGTCTCAGTAAATCACATCTCGTCGGCTAAGGTATACTAGATTGTAAAGAGAGGGGAGTCAAGAAGGATCCCAATGCTTTTTGACCCGTTCCTTGCCAATTTTCCTTTCAAAACACAAAGCTGCTGCATCCATTTGCATGAGCAGGATGAAAAAGAGGTCAAAGAAGCAGGTGTTGGCATCAGAGGGAAGAATATGATTTAAAGGTATTTGCAGGAAAATGCGCAAGCAAACACCAAAAGGACTCATCATGACTGTTTAATGTGGAGAATGGAAGCACATGTACCGCCTCCCCAGCTTTTGTGCATTGCTTTCTCTGCCTAGCAAATGATCAACCGAAAAGACAAGATGTTCAATGACGGCATCGATGCTGTGACGCCGTCTGCTTAATCAATGCCGTGGCATCTCTGATAGAGAACCTGATCCAGCAACCCTGGGAACGTGCATGCGAACTGTGCCTTGTATGATGTCACAAAGAGCTGCTGGGTTTTGCTGGCACTGTCGTTCAGTACTTGCCAGAGAGCCTGAGTTCAGTGCCTGGCGTCGACACATGAGAGGGTTTCAGGAAACCATTTTTTCTAGAAACGCTAGAAAATCACTGCCCTCTAAATGGACTTTACAAAGAGTTTCATCTATTCACTGGAGGGGAAAAACCCATCTTGCACACTCTGAATCCTAATAACTAAAACGATTCATTCTCATAAGACCATAAGAAGAGCCCTGCTGGATGGGGTCAAGGGCCCATCTAGTTTCCTGTATCTCACAGAGATCTCTGGGAGCACACAAGATAATATATTAGCTGCCCCTCCCTTGCACCTGGCATTCAGAGATAGGCTACCTCTAAAATCCAGAGGGATGGGAGCACAAAGCAGTAGCGCGGGGGCACTGCGGTGGCACAGGGGCAGGCTGCCTCAGGCACATGGAGGTCTTGGGCTGGCTGTTCTGCGGTCAGCCTGGCTGCGCAAGCAAACCCAACAGCCTGCAGGCAGAAGGGCACCCCTTCTGATCTGGCACCCCAGATCCTGACAATGCTGCTCTTTCCCCAGCACGCTGTGGGGAGTGCCTCTTTTCACTTTGTCAGTCGGAAGATGCAGAGGACATAAAAGAGATCGTTGCAATAGTTAGAACATAAGAACAGAAGGTAACAGCATGTGAATTACAGTATCTTAGTTATTCAAATATGGAATTGGTAGGCAGGCCACGTGAATGGCCAATGGCTATTGTAATCCCTTATAAGCCTCCCTAGCAATTTTAGTTTTCAAAGCAGCATGACGAAATGCTATTATGCACTGTATAGCTGCAATGTACACTTTGCCTTATTAGGTAGGAGTATTTGCAAAAGTATTTTTCTGCCTTCAGAAGGCCAGTTCTGCTGTTGTAAATGGCCAGGTGGCTGCACATCCATTTTAAATCCACCGCTGCAAATACTGGCGGTGCCAGAGGCCTGCTGCCACATCTGGCTACCTCTAGAAGCGCAGGTAATTAAATGGCAGGGGCAGGGTTTTGTGGAATGGGGGAGGGGAGGAATGGGGGAGTTCCCTTATCTCCAAACTCCCTTCCCCCAATATAACATGCACTCTGTTGGCATGGGTGCATTGGTGGGGAGGATTTAGTAGGGATTGGACCGAAAGTCAATTCTGCTCCTCCAAAGTAGAAGGGATGCAAGAGGCCTGGCATGTGATGTTTGTGGACAAAGAAATATTGAAATGTTTCCTGTTTTCAGAAGCAATCACTTATTTTATATAATATAATAATAATAGCAAGAAAAATGGCAGTGTCAATATGAAACGTGATGTGTTTGAACTGGTGTGAGGTGACTCCATTAATCTGAGATCTGATTGTATTTGTGCCTTGAATCGTCATATCTTTGTTTGAAGATAGTCTGTGAATTTTATTTTTTATTCTTCCCAATAAGAAGTAAAATAGATCAACAGGACATTCTCACCCAATCTGATTTTAATTATTCTAAACTAGCACATCTTCTGAGTCCTGTCACATCCCCAAGGACATCAGTGGAGGCACGTCAGAGCCAAAAGAGACTTCCCCAGGACTGCCCCCTTCAGTGGTGTAGCTAATGATCAAGTAGCCCGGTGCCAAGCTCAAAATGTTGCCCCGGAAGTGATGTCACAACTGGAAAAGTGAAAGTGGAAAGGCATCTATCTGCCACCTGGGGTCAAAGAAGATTGATAGCCCCCCCAAGACAAAATCAAATTAAGAAAATAAATTAAAAGTGTGCTCCTGGTAAGTTCGTGACACTGTGTTGGGGTGAAGAGGGATGGTTATTCTTCTCTTGCTAATTATAGGAGGGGCACCTCTTGAACAACAGTCAGTCTCATAGGTCAATTCTGAGTTAAGAAAATCCACTTTTTGTTTTATAAGGTAATTATATTTTCATTTTCTGGTTAATTGGTCATAACGTTTGATAGAATACAGATATTCCAATGGGGTTTATTTCATTGAATTCTACATTAAATTAACTTTCCAATGATGTATAACATGATGGTATTCATCATATATATCAAGATTTTCACAATTTTGGTCACTAGTGTCAAGCTTAGCTTGTTGCCCCCCTAAAGCTTGAGGCCCGGTGCAACTGCTACCCCCTGCACCTCCTTAGCTATGCCACTAGCCCCTTTGCACCCAGATTTCCCAAGATGTGCAGGTTGGCAGGGAAAGCTTCCAGGGCCTTTTGGAGGACCTGAAGAGTCAGACTGTACTGCTACGGCAAACCCCGCATGCTCTCGCTATTGCCTTCTTGTCTCAGTAAGTTTAGGACAGGAGAACAAGGAAGAGGGTTCCTAGAAATATCCGTGAGTTGAAGCATTTTGGATTAGCCTGGTTTCCTGGGCCCAATCCAAAATGAAACCAGAGGGAAAGGTGAACTCCAGAAATCCTGTGTGTCTAAGCTCTCATATGCCCACATACTGTTTCACCTATTATGGCCTTAATTTGCCTCAATTCTTCATTTGCCTTGAAATGATGGCACACCTTTATTTATATTTTCATCTCCATTTAATTCCTTATATTTAAAGATGATGAGACAGAAAGCGAGAGAGGGCTGGCCACCCAATTGTTTCCTTTAAAGTCAGCATAAATAGGCAGTAACTGTTACCTTGCACAAGCCTGATCTTGTCTGATCTTGGAAGCTAAGCAGGGTCAGGCCTGGTTAGTACTTGGATGGGAGACCACTTGGGAATACCAGGTGCTGTAGGCTTATACCATAGTCTTTTGAGACTGAAGGTTGCCAACCAAATAAATGTGGGGAAATGATTTTAACTGGGGCAGAGCCAGCCAGCCAGCCAGCCAGAGGGAGGGAGGGAGGGAGAGTTTCAGCAAGCAAAGGCATCTGGAAGGCTCTCTTAAACAGGCTATTTTCCTCCTCCATCGACAAGCTGATGGAGTTATCTGCTTCTGTCCCTTATTTTCTAACTCAGATACTTTAAAAAAGTTTTTAAAAAACAGACAAACAAGCCTAATGGGGTAAGGGAAGAGCTGGACCAGACTCACCACACCCTTGCAAGAAAAACTGAGCCAAGTCAGGCGCGTCATCTCTCTGCTGTCGGAGAGAAGCCAGTGACCCTGGCTCTCTCCAGAGAGAGAGCTCTCCTAAAATGAGGGCACCATCTCGACTGGCGGAAAAGGTTTACTGCTTCTGTGCTGGCAAGCAATAAAGGCCCTTGTTGGTATGAAACACCCACAGCTCTCTAAGGACCAAACTGGCAGTAGTGTATGTGCAGATGTGACCTGCCTTTCATCACTCCCCACCCCCAGAAAAAGGAGCTGTGTGACGTGAGACAGATGAACAGCAGAGGGGTGGGGTGCTTAACCTTTCCCAGCCCACGGCTTCCCTTCTGCAGGCCATATTGTCTGTTGCTGGGTGTACTTGTAGCCGGGGACATGTTTGGAATCTCATCAAAATCTCTTAAGGTGGAGGCAGCATTTGGACCCTAGAAGAGGCAGGTGAGGAAGACTATGATAATTATATTGATGAAGCAACATCTCTTCTACCACCTCTTTGCTTCACATTTCTCCTCTCCTGAAGCAGCAGTTTCTGCAGAAAAACCCACGTTTGTCAGGGAGGCGCTGCTTCCAATTGTGGATACCGTCTAGCCTGGCGTTGAAATGCTCATGCGACGTGACTCACAGTTCTCCCAAACCTAGACACAGAATTGCTTTGTATGAGTCATCACCTTGGCTTGAATCACTTCCCATATTACTAATAAATGTGTGTAGATACGTGCATGTGATGAAGGGTGAATGCTAAGAGGGTCTGTGACCCAGACCAGAACTTGTGTCTCCATGGACCAGGACTGGTCAGGAGGGAGCATCAGTCTTGAAAACATTTGTAAAAAGCAGACTACTGGACACAATCCCATCTCCTACCCTCTGATGACAGGAAAATTCCATAGAAGCCATAACTTGACTTGCCATTTGTTATATGTCCACAATCCCAGGGGCCACCAGGTTGGCGGCCACATCAAAGGGACTCCCCTTCATAAGCCTTCTGCGTCACAGTGGGACTCCAGGGACCTGCACCAGCTCTTTAGCTACACCCCCTACTGCAACCTCCCTGTCCCCTATTCCTCTTCTCCCCCCCCCACCCCTTCTGCCTCTTCTGCTGGTTTATCTGCTCCAGCAAGTGACCACTGGTCCAGTGAGAGGCATGAAATGTTCTGGCTTTCCTGCCATGCTCTGGCTGTGTGCTGCTGGAGCGCATTTACAACTGCTGTTGAGCAGCCAGTACTGGCAGAACACATGTTCTGCTAGCAGGGCAGCCCAAGAGGATTAGATCTCTAGATCTGCTGTGTCTCTCGAGCAGAGCCACTGAGAGCAATTTTATCAAGGAGTCCGACTTTTCTTCTGGGCCCCCTCCCTTCTCCCTTCAAACGTGAATTTGGCTCCTGGGCCCCTTGTTTCCCCCTCTAATTTTCCAGTTGCCTGCTGAATGCTTGCAAATGCCTCCTGGGGACTTCTTCCTCCTCTGGACTAATTTCCAGTTTCCAACTGGGGAAACACCAGTTTTTAATGGCATTGTGGGAGGAGGAGTTTCAGGGAATAATTAGTGCATGGGAATCGGGTGGAGCACCACCCATGACCGTCATCCACTTAGCATTGAAGCTTCAAGTCGATGTTATGGTTCCATCTATGTGCACCCCGAAGCCCCACCCTCTGCAGGGCACACAGCATCCTTATTCAGGGGGGAGAGTCACCCGCTAAGTATAGTTTGTCCCTTCAGTTGAATGCTGGAAAAGGGGAGGGCTTGAGGAGCAGACCCCTGGACACTGTATCTGGTGCAACACCCACTGAATGGCAACATGGGCACAGGACTCGTCCCTTTCTCAAAATCCATTATGTCAGCCCTGGAATTGCTCTTGCATTTCCTCCCAGGCCTTTGCAGCATCTCTCCTTCTCTGAGCTTCTAACAACAAGAGACTGTTGTTGTCAACCCCCCCTCCACTTAATAAGGAAGACTAGAAGGCTCTGTGTGTGTGAAGTGCAGTCCCTTCACTTAAGAGCCCTATAAATACATGGTGGGGTTATGAAATACCAAAAAATCAATTTCTTCTGTTTTCTCTGCTCTTATCCCAAGATTCTAACATAAAACTCCACGCTTTGCAAAGCAGGTCAGGTAAAAGGTCCTTCAGGACCAACCAAAGGGAGGGGGCGCACCACACTTGAAAACTTCTGCATGGAAAGTGGATGGTGACCCTTCCTCTAGTGCAGACGTAATGTGTGCTGGACTTCCACTGGAGCAGGA
Organism: Tiliqua scincoides; assembly: GCF_035046505.1. Classification (NCBI taxonomy): domain Eukaryota; kingdom Metazoa; phylum Chordata; class Lepidosauria; order Squamata; family Scincidae; genus Tiliqua; species Tiliqua scincoides. The sequence continues at coordinate 219,234,243 of NC_089824.1, read as the reverse complement.
AGCTTCGCAGCAAGAGCAGTTTGGGGTTGGCATTTGGGCAGGGAGTGGCTGGTGGACCAAGCTGGGAAAAAGAGGGGGAGGATCTCAGTGGCAACCTAAAGCACTGAGATCCTACCCCCCTTCCCAGCCCAGACCCCTGTCCAAGAGTCTCCTTGGACTGACACCAGCAAATGAGCTCATGTATGTCCAAGGAAACCCATTGGAGACCAGCCAGCCTATGGAAAGGTAAGTAAAAAAGCTCTTCACTCTCCTGGGCTGTCTGTCCCTGTCCCCCCAGTCTATAGCATGCAGCACATGCTCCATCAGCAGTATTGCAAAGTCTGAGGTGGCAACAGAAGTGTAGCCAGCGGGGTGACAAGGTAAGTACAGCAGGTGCCACAACACGCCATGTAAGCAACCCCTGCATGTAATGCACAGTGTTGCTGTTGCTGCCCCAAATGGCTCTGATGGTGGTGGTGGGGGGGAGGCTGCACACACAGTGTGGAACCTGCTGTACTTACCACACTGCTGCTCCACTTCTGGCTGGTAGAAGATCGGATTGGGCTCTTTGAAAATGATCTGCTCCCCACTGAGCTCCTCACCTGTTCTAACTCCAAATAAAATCCCTCTAATTGCTCATCCTCTCCCCCCCCCCATTGCCTGGATGCCCTGATCCACAGCAATACATTGGATGGGAATGGAACAGTAAGAACAAAACAACATAAGAACAGCCCCACTGGATCAGGCCATAGGCCCATCTAGTCCAGCTTCCTGTATCTCACAGCGGCCCACCAAATGCCCCAGGGAGCACACCAGATAACAAGAAGACCTGCAAGGCCTCCTGGGAATTGTAGTTTAAGAACATAAGAACAGCCCCACTGGATCAGGCCATAGGCCCATCTAGTCCAGCTTCCTGTATCTCACAGCGGCCCGCCAAATGCCCCAGGGAGTGCACCAGATAACAAGAGACCTGCATCCTGGTGCCCTCCCTTGCATCTGACGTAGCCCATTTCTAAAATCAGGAGGTTGCACATACGCATCATGGCTTGTAAGCCGTAATGGATTTTTCCTCCAGAAATTTGTCCAATCCCCTTTTAAAGGCATCCAGGCTGGATGCCATCACCATATCCTGAGGCAAGGAGTTCCACAGACCAACCACACGCTGAGTAAAGAAATATTTTCTTTTGTCTGTTCTAACTCTCCCAACACTCAATTTTAGTGGATGTCCCCTGGTTCTGGTGTTGTGTGACAGTGTAAAGAGCATCTCCCTATCCACTCTGTCCAAACCCTGCATAATTTTGTATGTCTCAATCATGTCCCCCCTCAGGCATCTCTTTTCTAGGCTGAAGAGACCCAAACACCGTAGCCTTTCCTTGTAAGGAAGGTGCCCCAGCCCAGTAATCATCTTAGTCGCTCTCTTTTGCACCTTTTCCATTTCCACTATGTCTTTTTTGAGATGCGGCGATCAGAACTGGACACAATACTCCATGTGTGGCCTTACCATCGATTTGTACAACAGCATTATAATAGTAGCCATTCAGTGATCATGAGGAGCTGGAGCATTTCCAAGGGCTGCTCCCTTCCCAAGCAATTGCCAAGGGTCACGGTGCTTTTCCCTCTTGACTCGCTTTGAATCAAGCATTAAGATGAAGAAGGGAGGAGGGGAAGGAAAGAGACTCACTGCGCTGTTGCTGCTTGCCAAGCCAGGCTTGAAAAGCTCCCCTCTCCTTTGAGGAAGGATTTGGTGAGCTCTCGCAGTTCTCCTGGCCTCTGCTTAGAGAGGTTTGTCAGGATCTCTGAAACTTGAGAATTTGAATGGAATGCTTTGAAATCCAGCATTTTAAAACTGTGCTTCTTAATTGTTACCACATGTGTTCGGGTGCACATTCGTACTGCTGCATTCCAACTGTGCACAGCCAGCATCATTGGGGTTGTTGGCGCATGGCACACTCCATGGATATTGGTGCTCACGAAGGACAAGAAACACAGATCTCGCTTCACACATTGTAATATTTTGGGGGGAGTGAAATGCACAATTGCAGGAGAGGGAAAGACCATATCAACTTGCAGGGATTGACAGCTTTGTTCTGAGGCAGGTTTTCTCAAACTGTGGGTTGTGACCCACTTGTTGGCTGGTTGTTGTTGCTTGATTGTTGGTTGGGTTGCCAAGCTATGATCCACCATTCAGAGCACGATACCATAGTCTTTCGAGACTGAAGGTTGCCAACGTACGTACGTATGTACTGATAGCTGAGAAGGCAAGTGGATGGAACCCTATGGAAAATGAAACTGGGTCATATTGTGTGTTTACTTGCGAGTAGGTGACCGTGCTTTGGTTTGTTGCAAAGGGCAGGCCAAGAGGAATGCAAAGACATCAGAATGGGCCCAATTCGATGAATGCAGTCCCCCCCCCCGGAAACAACCAAGAAGGAAGTCCTTCCCCCCAAGCTGATAAATGTATTGAGCCCTATGAAAAGTGAAGTTAAGCTTCATAGTCACGTTTACTCGCAAGTAAGCAAACGTGCTTTGGCTAGTGTTGAAGGTGAGGCAAAGGGGAATGCAAGGTTACCAGAATGGTCCTGATCTGATGAAAGTAGAGCTCAACAAATGCTCTAGAAGGCAGCCCCCCTGCTAAAAAGGGTAAAAATAAAGCCTTCAGCTGGTGAATTATTTTTCTTTTTAAAATTGTAAAGCTAAGTGGGTTCTGATAGTCCAAAACTGGATGAATGCACATCCTGCTTTTGCAGGCAGGCCACCAGGCTTGTGAACAGCAACATTGGATCCACAGAAAAACAGCAGCTTGATTGCACAAGTGATATATGACAAACTGTTGATTTCATTATATGTCTCAGAAGCATTGTGCTTTTGAATGGGGATTGATGCGCAATTAAGACACTTGGGCATGTGATAAGGTACAATGTTTCAGCTCTCATCATAGCCCTTAGAAATATTGTGCCTTTGAATGCAGACTGGTGTGCAATTAAGCCCATTGCACGTGTGACACTCAACAATCTCCATGGAATTGCTTAGAAAGCCTAGATTTTAAATGGGGCATGATGCGTTGTTTTGTTTTCATAGCTCTTTTGCTGCTAAATTACTGTGCATTTCAATTTGGGGGGGGGATCTTTGTCCCTTTCTTACTACTTAAATTGGATTTTCTCACGTAGCACTTTGTATGTTTGGTTGGAAGCGCATTTTGTCACTCACCACAATCAGATTCTCATAAGTAATAATGATCATATGATTTGGAAAAGCACGTTACAAAACTATGTCTCCACTGCATTTTTATTGGAAAATCATCCCCAGCATATTTTGGATGATGGAAATATCCACGACCAATAAATGGAAAGGTTTTGAATGCCCATAAGGAACATGGTCTCTTCTTCTTCCTGAACTATGGCAACTTTCAGGGGAGAATTATGTGGTGTTGTGTTGTTAACACGTCTGTCCTCGTTCCCTTGCTGCTACATTCTCCATCCCTGAATGGAAGCCAAGAGCCGCAAAAGGAACATGGGAGATAATTGCCTTCAGCAAAAGGAAATCAATTAACTGTCTGCTCGAAACCTGCATGCTTTATGTGCTATGCCCCTTCATAAGAAAACACCAGATTTTCCAGCTTCAGAACCAATTGCGGAACAAAGCCCAGCAGGAGGGAGGGAGACTGGCAGGTGACGTTGAAAAGAAAAGAGTGAACAAAACTCCATTACGTTTCAAGATGAGAAAAGAGAACCATCACTGTTATAAACAGCAAACTGGTTTGAGATGTGTGACCCACCGAGTCAGATTCAAGAGCATTGTGATAAGAGGATAGAATACAAAATCCTTTCTAATATACCATTTCCCCGCTGCTCTGGGAATCCAGAAAAGGATAATGGCAGGATGAAGCTATTTGGTTTCTGGCAATGCTTGAGATACGTATACATTATCTATCAAATTTCAAATCCTAAAGAGAACAGGGGCCAGTTTTTCCACAGTAAGTGGCTGCTTATTCCATGCTGACAAGAAGCAAGAGTATGACATGTAGTGGCATAGCTATAAGGAGTGTTAAGTTCTAAGTTGTGCAGGGAGCCTCACCGCAGTGTGCAAGCAGCCCCTTCTAAGAACATAAGAACAGCCCCGCTGGTTCAGGCCATAGGCCCATCTTGTCCAGCTTCCTGTATCTCACAGCAGCCCACCAAATGCCCCAGGAAGCACACAAAACAACAGACATAACCTGCGTCCCAGTGCCCTCCCCTGCATCGGGCAATCAGAGGCAGCCTGCCTCTACAACCAAGAGCTTGCATATACCTACTGTGACTTGTAACCCGTAATGAACTTTTCCTCCAGAAAATTTGTCCAGTTCCCTCTTAAAGGCATCCAGGCAAGATGCCATAACTATTTCTTGTGGCAAGGAGTTCCACAAACTAGTTACACGCTGGGTAAAGAAATATTTTCCTCTGTCTGTCATGGAAAAGGTGCAAAAGAGAGCGACTAAGATGATTACTGGGCTGGGGCACCTTTCTTATGAGGAAAGGCTACGGCGTTTGGGCCTCTTCAGCCTAGAAAAGAGACGCTTGAGGGGGGACATGATTGAGACATACAAAATTATGCAGGGGAAGGACAGAGTGGATAGGGAGATGCTCTTTACACTCTCACATAACACCAGAACCAGGGGACATCCACTAAAATTGAGTGTTGGGAGGGTTAGAACAGACAAAAGAAAATATTTCTTTACTCAGCGTGTGGTTGGTCTGTGGAACTTCTTGCCGCAGGATGTGGTGATGGCATCTGGCCTGGACGCCTTTAAAAGGGGAGTGGACAAGTTTCTGGAGGAAAAATCCATTACGGGTTACAAGCCATGATGTGCATGTACAACCTCCTGATTTTAGAAATGGGCTGCGTCAGAATGCCAGATGCAAGGGAGGGCACCAGGATGAGGTCTCTTGTTATCTGGTGTGCTCCCTGGGACATTTGGTGGGCCGCTGTGAGATACAGGAAGCTGGACTAGATGGGCCTATGGCCTGATCCAGTGGGGCTATTCTTCTGTTCTTATGTTAACTCTCCCAACACTCAATTTTAGTGGATGTCCCCTGGTTCTGGTGTTGTGTGAGAGGGCAAAGGGCATCTCTCTATCCACTCTGTCCAACGCCTGCATGATTTTGTATGTCTCAATCATGTCTCCTCTCAGGCGCCTCTTAACTAGACCGAAGAGGCCCAAACATTGGAGCCTTCGAGCCATTCCGGGTGGTGAGAGCAAAATGGAGGCGAATCATCATCCACAAGGACAATAAATACCATTAATCTCCAGTGGCATCGCTAAGGAACAACATTTCTTAATGCTGCTCCCCGAGTACCACTTGCTGCCGCGATGTCCTCAGAGGAACCACTGGAAGTAACTGATGATGACGTCATTGCCAATTAATTCCATATTTGGAGACCATGATGGAAATATAAAGATATAAAAACAATACAAAACAATTTATTTAACAATGATTGAAGACAGATGAAGCCACACCACTCCAGCAGCAGCAGATGCAGGCCAACTCCAGAGGCTGCTGAGTCACCCTGAGGCTGTAGCCATGATCCCTCCATCTCTCTTGCTGCTGTCTTTTGTTGGAGCATCTTCCCTTCCCCCTTGACTTGCAACCAAAGGAAACTTGATCCAGAGCTGATGCACTGGACCTTGAAGCCCACCTGATGTCCAGAAGCAGGAAATATCCCTGATATTCCAAATGACCCATGTCTCAGAGAGAGCAGTGTTTATGCCTACTGGCTTTCAAATCCAGGAGGGAACCCCCTTAGTTTCATGTCACCCTCCCTGACCCTGCCACCTTGACTTCAGTGGCTGGTATCTGCATCCACTGGCACAGGTAGGAAGGCTCCTTGACTTATGCAGCCCACTTCCTTTCCCATTTTAAAAAATTCCCCCTCTGCCGGTTGTGTGGTTGGACTCAGCCAATGCTTTGTCCCTGGCTTCTCAGACTCCTGCAGCATAGAGATTCAGGGATTCTCCATGTAAGTGGAATCTCTCTCTCTCTCTCTCTCTCTCTCTCTCTCTCTCTGGTTTTGTCCTTGAGCTGGTGCGAAAGGATATTGGGGCTCCCCTCCTCACCAGGATTGGAGCTCCCCTCCTCACTGACTAGTGCACAAGTTCATAGAGGAAAAAGGTGTACAGCTGCTGAACTTTTGACTTTCTTTTTGAAACTCTCAGGTGCTGGTCACAGCATCCTGTCAACACAAAGAGGAATCAAAATCTTGGAAGCCTTTGCAAACAGGAAAAAAAAACAAACTGCAGCAGCGCACTGCAGTCTGCATTTTGTACGCTAGAATTCATTTTCTCCTGACAGAATCAGGCAACAGGAGGAACGTACCTGATACCCATACTAATAAAGCACTTTGCAAAATTCCATGGTGCGACCACAAACACTCCCCAACAGTTGCCAGAGTGTTAAAAGCAAATTATGACTACAATGGGGCCTTGTGTGAAATTATGTTTCTGCATCTGTTTCCTTTGAGACTGAAGTGAATGCTAACAGCCTAATTCATAGCTTCGAGCAGTCAGGGTGCAGCCCCATCTCCTCCAACATTTCACCAATGAAAACAGGAACATTTCCGTGTACTTTGATTGAAAGCTGCACTGAAGGCTCACAATGTTCGATTGTCACTGTGAAAATGCCATTTTGTAGGGTGCAAAACGGTTCTGCTCTGCATCTCCAGGCCTTTCTGGACTTAGACACCCAGAATCGGGTGACATGCTCCGAGGCCTCCAGTATGGCGAGGAGCAAAGTCCGTACTGTCCAGGGACGTGCGGTGGCTGGAGAGGCAGTCCTTCAAAAAGCAGCACGGCTGCCGTGTGAGGTGCGCAAGCACTCACAGTCCATGCGCTCTGCTTGAACTGCCTCCCCACCCACCACATGTCCCTGTTAATGCCTGCTTACCACACTGGATGTCCACCAACATGTGAGGCAGACATAGTGTGGCAGTGTCACCAGGTTGTGGTAGCTACATCCTGCAGAGGTGTCATGGTAAATTTTGACATGCAGAGTTTGCCATGCCATAAAACATAAGTAAAATTATTTTTGTTTATTTCCCGTTTGCCTCCAGACACCCCTCCCCCCCCATAGGACTCAGTGCACATCTTTTTGGTACAGCTGCATAGGCACTGGTGGTAGGGGATAGGATTGGACTGTTAGTCACTGTTAGGTATTTGCACGTGATTTCTTCTCTTCATTTGTCTGGTTTCTGTGGCAAGTAAGCCAGCATGCTTGTTACACTGTGGTGTTCATCTACCCTCAAGGGCTCTTTCTTACTGAACATCTTTCAAGTGTCTCACTCTCTTCACAGAGAAAAGAGAGGTCTTCAGTATACAATAAAAGCTTCTTCTGAAAAATAAAGCATCTTGCTTTGTAGAGTGCTGATGAAAGACCTTGATCCATGTGGCAGAAACAAGAACATGATATGGCTGCTTGCCTGAATGCCTTATATTAGCTAGTATGGATGTGTTGAGACCAACACACTTTTCTCATTTGCTTTAGGAAAAAGTTTCCTTTTGTTTTTTTGACTTGCAGCTTGATTCTTATCATATAAAAAAGTGTTGAATAACTTACATCTTCCATTGGTCAAGGTCATGCTGTGATGAATAAACCATGAAGTTACATTCTACACCAATTTTTGTCAGGGATCACGGACATGCTGATGACAGAATTAATGATGCAGTGCTGATTGCAATCATCTCACCCTAACGTGTTGAATGGGTTTTAGTCTATCCGCTGCCGTGTTAAGGTCATTGCTCTTGCAGAACGAGTAAGGGCTAAAGCAGAGATGGCAAACCTATGACATGTGTGTCAAAGGTGACACGCCACGACATTTTGGGTGGCACACCAGTGTTCACCAACACCCGACAATAACTATTCACCCTGTTTGAGTTACCAAAGATTCAGAACAAAAATACAAGAAATATGTGACCCGCACCCAGGGTCAGTTTTAACCCAATTTTGCCTACTGCCCCAAATTGGGCCTGGCCACTGATAGGGACCTGGGCTAGGACTGTGGCACGAGATCATCCACAAGCCACTGGCTGGCACTTCTAGCACATCACTTGCCTGCCCTGGAGACTTTTAAAGTCCAGGGCGCATGGCACCCTCCTATTCTCTCCTGCACATGTGCAGTGGCATAGTTAGAGGGGGTGCAAAGCACTAAGCGGCCCCTCCCCCTTCCCCTCAGAGCCATTCTGGGCATTCTGCCTGGAATACGCTTGCAGATCTGGCCAGCAAATGCTGCTGTGGGCATCCTTCCCCCATGGCCAAGGAGGGGGAACAGAGGCATTCCCACCTCCCTTCTCTTTATTTATTAGAGAAGGGGTGTCCAAAGTTTTTGGCAGGAGGGCCACATCATCTCTCTGACACTGTTTCAGGGGCCGGGGGGGGGAGGAATTTACATTTAAAATTTGAATAAATTTACATAAATGAATATATTAAAGATGAACTTGTATGAATGAATGAAGGTCTTGCAATAGCTCAGGGCCTCTAAAAGGCCTTGCACAAAGCAAGGCTGGCCTTTCCTTTGCTGCCGCTACCGCATCACAGATGTGAAACAGCAAGCAGTGGAGGGAGCATTCATCCCACAGCTCAAGCGAGAGGTCAAAGAGTTGCCCTCATGCTGAGAGCAGTTGCGTTGGGCCAGTGCAGGCTCCAGCAAGTCTCTGGAGAGGCTTGTTGGAGACCGGGGGCTCCCTGAGGGCCACATTGGGAGTCCTTGAGGGCCGCAAGTGGCCCCAGGGCCGGGGTTTGGGCACCCCTGTACTAGAGCATCAGGTACAGCTTATCTCCCTCCTCCATGTTGCTTATCCTTGCTCAGTGAAACTGGACAGGGGGGAGAAAAGGTGGGAAATCCTCTGGCAAGTTGGCCTGCTGCTCCTGTTCATTTCAGAGAGAAGTGGCGTAAAGAATTCGTTTGGGGGAGGGTGACACACCAGCAGAGTCAAGTTAGGTATTTTCCGAATTTTTGACATGCCGAGCCCAAAAGATTCACCATCACTGGACTAGAGCTTTTCTTATGACTGAGATATTGCAGCAACATAGCATAGTATGGAATATTATGAAGGTTAGATGTGCAATCTGTTGCACAGTGTTTTAATCCTGCCTTGCCCTCAGAAGTATAGCCAGACCTCCTCTGGACTAGGAGAACCTGGCTGCAGGCTGATGTTCAGTGACCTACCAGGAAGCTGTGAAGAACCCTCTTAATAAGCCTGTTGTATTAGCAACACTGTATAAAATCTGAATCGTGTTCATGTGGTGGGGGGAATCGTTTAATCTTGTGTTCCCCATCTGCAGTCTGTTGTGTTACAGCTGAAACACAGGTTGACCACCTGAGTGAGAACCAGGCTTTGGCCGCCACCCTATGGTCAGGTCCCTTCAATCAGTGTGAGAAGCACGTAAATTTACTTTTTAGTGTGCCAAGCGGCACAGAGAGCTTTGTCTCTAATGTGGGAAGTGCTTCTGACACCTCCCAAGCATGAAGGAACCACACTGCAGCTAGAGGGGCATCATCAATTTGAACAAGCAGGCTGTCAGCTCCTATGACATGAGTAATGGTGATAAATGCGGCCCAGGCTGACTTTCACTGCTACTTGCCGGCAAATCTTTCATTCTCCTTCCGTGCAAAATCAAGTTACAGATTTCAGCACAGGTGCCTTTTGAGGCTGCCAGTGAGGCTAACTCATCTCTGGATGTCAGAGTCAGTCCCTCTCAAAGAGATACTAAAATAAGAACCAGTGTAGGTAAGTGGTTGCACTGGGGCCAGGAATGCAGTGGTGGCACTAGGGTTGGTGTCACCCAGAATGAAGTAGAGGGGCAGAAACGGGGCAAGGGGAGGATAGTAGGAATGGGGCAAGGAAAGCGTGAGATAAGGTGGGTGCAGCAACAGCTGGAAAAGTCTCTGGAGCCTAGGTCCACTTGGTTTCCTGATACGGAGCCCAGGTCTAACTACCAGGTAGACCTGACCTCCTGGTTGGAGCCAGCCTTCTTTTTTTATCTGTGGAGCCAGGCTTACCCAACTGGGAAGTGGAGTGAGGCTCCCCCCACAGGCATGGCAGATTTATCTATGGCTGAGGTCCCCCCATCATCCACAACAGAGGAGGCTCCAAAGCCCAGGTCTTCTGGGCTTCCCAATGCAGAACCCACTCTACCCATTTGGTAGACCTCACCTCCCAGTCATCCTGGCCTCCATCTTTTGCTCTCCATGAGGCCAGTTGAGATCCCAGGAAATTTTTGGCTCCTCTTCTTTGGAGTCACCCCCCTGATTGGGTCACCTGTTGCAGTCCTCAACCCCCCCTCCCCCCGCACCCTCCTAATGATGCCTGGGTTGAAAACTCTACTCTAATGTGAAGCTCTCTGGGTGATCTTTGGTCGACCTAACCTACCTCACAGGGTTATTGTGAGGGCCAAATGGGGAGGGAGGGTAACTGTGCATGGTGCTCCAAGCTGCCTGGAAGAAGGATGGAATAAAAGTGTAGAAAAGAAAAGCAGAATAACACCTGCTACCAATGAACAACTTGAGGCCTGGTGCATGACAGAATTCCCTATGAATGAAGACAGAAGTAGTTGTGATACCAAAGACAGCTTTGCTGATGAAAACCACAATTCCCTGCTCAGTTTCCCCTCTTCCCCTAACATTTAGTTCTCATGACACATTATATCATGTTCCTGCCCCTTCCAGAGACAGCCATAACATGGAGAAGGCACAATGGAACGTGTTGCTTTGGGCTTCTGAAACCTTAAACAGGGCAGCTTAAGGACCACCTTTACCCACTCGAAACTGCCTGCTAATCAAGATCTTCTGCAGAGGCCTGGCGGTGTGTGCTTCTGCCTTCTGAAAGTGATTGACATCCCTAGTGAAAAAGGATCTCCAGTCAAAGGGCCAGGAAAGATCCACTGAAAAAGCCAAGCCAGTCTGAGAGAGGAGACAATGCCAGGTCTAGGTTGGCTCACCAAAGGAAGCTTCATCTGTACTCATAGCTCCTTCTAGAGTCAGAAATTTGCATACAGAAGGAAAACACTTTTTAAATGATCCAGAATTGTATGCATTGAACAACAAAGGAAAAATAGAAATCTCTTTCATTATTCTATTTTTATTTTATTTACAGGCTTATTTGCCGCCTTTGCCCGGTTTACAAAACCTGGTGCCCAAGGCAGTTTCCAACTTAACACATACATACATAATAAAATCACATTAAAACAAGCATAATGAAGCCACATATTAAAACCATAGAAGCATAAATAAAAACCTGAAAACAGCAGCTGAAAACATAAAATATAAGCCAACAGAGAGTAAAAGATCCAGCAGGGCCTTTTCTTAGGATGGGGGTGTATGTTTTTTCTGGGGGGGGGGAGTATCTTCTCTTTTATAAAGACTATTTGCTTGGTTGTAAGATTATAAATATCTTTTTTTTCTTGATTCTTCATTTTTTTAGCAATTAAAGATAAAGCACCAGCTCTTCTACTTCACTGTTTCTTGAACTGTGGGTCGAGACCCCCTAGTGGGTCACGAGCCAATTTCAGGTGGGTCTCCATTCATTTCAATATTTATTTTTAGTATATTAGATTTGATGCCAACATGGTATGTGACTGCATTTGGGGAGAGCTGTACTTGATGAAGAGACTACGGGCGCAATCCTCACTACAATACAAAGCCATCTACGAGGCAGGATATTGCTACATATTGATTCTTACACTTTTATCCTGTTCTTTTTGCAGGGAGCATTAAGCCATATACATGTTTCTGCCACCCTTTTATCCTCAGAACAGCTCTGAGAGGTGGGGCAGGGTCAGAGAGCTTCATAGCTGAGAAATGGTTTGAACCCAAGTCTTTCCATGTCAACAGCCTAATCAGCCCCCAAGGAGCTTTTCAGCTGGCCCACATGCTAATTGCGCTCTTCAAGCACTGCCTTTCAGCTGTGCCACTTCTGCTGAGGCTCTGGGAGGGAGAGACAGACAGAAGGCAAGGGACACTATGGGGGAAGGGGCAGACCAAGGAGAGGTGTGTGTGTGTGTGTGTGTGTGTGCGTGAGAGAGAGAAAGAGAGAGAGAGAGAGAGAGAGAGAGAGAGAGAGATGTTGCTGAAGCTTTGGACGAGCCCAATTATCACATGAACTGCCCTTTCAGCAGCACTGCTTCTGCTGAGGCACCTCTTCAAAGAGCACATCTCAGCTGTTGATTTGCAAAGTGGTGACTCCGCAGTAGGGGCACTGCTGAAAGGGCAGTCTGTGTTATAATTGGATCATCCCAGCATGATAATTGGATCATATCTTGAAAATATAATCAAGAGTCTCATATTTTCTCTGATATAATTTGCAGCTAATGAGTTTGTACGTGAGTCAAAGTGCTTATTTATGCTTGATGATGTCACTTCCTGTTTAATGGTGCCACTTCGAGTCCTCAGTAGGCATCAGGAATGCTGTTCAGCCCACTGTATGAAATGACTTTAACACCCCTCCTCTAACCGCTATACCACACTGGCTCTCAAGACTACAGAGGGCATATTTTAAAACACAATCAGGTCAAACATTTTCTCAATGAAAGGGCCCCTTCAGGCAGTGATCAATCTTGTAATTATACCACTGTGAGACACCAGCTTTTTTGCCAGATCTAAATTGGCAGAAAATGATCTTTGACCAGTGGTTTTGGCCTGATCATTGCCCAGCAGCATAATTCCAAAGAACTCCTGAAAATTATTTGCTTGTTGTGTTTGTAGACAAGCTGTTAGGGAAGACAGAAGCTGATTAGTGCACCCGACTCTGCTCTCCTCTTCACTGGTTTACTGGACCTATGGCTGAATTGGGGGGAAAGTGGTAGGTGTTTCCGTCCACCATCCCAGGTTGCCACCACCCCAGAAGTTGCAAGAGCAGTTTGCACAATGGCATCAGTAGGATTTGCATCACCCGGTGCAGGAGGCCTGCACGTCACCCCATGCAGTGGGCGGGGTAACACCCCAGGTGGGGGGCACAGTAATGTACCATCGCCCCGCCCCCACTGGTTTCTTGGCTGTACCTTTTGACGGGACACAGATATTTCATTGCATTGTGGTTTGTTTCACTGCATTCTACATGAAATTACACATTGATCGATATATAACATGATGGTTTTATTCCTCCAAACTCTGATTTTAGTGATTTTGAAAACTTGTAGAGTCTCTCTCTCTCTCACACACACACCCTGTGTCAACTTACTAACATCTTATTGCAGCAGTTCTCAAACTTTTAGCACCGGGACCCACTTTGAAGAATCAGTGAGATTTTCAGCCCTCCCCAGTGCCCAGTTAAAGTTCTGCTATTTCAGGCATATCAATACAAAGACCCTCCTGGCTTTTCAAATAGAAAACTTTCCCCTTATCAGTTGCAGCCTCACTTTTTTTTGTCCGTTTTAATGGGGGGGAGGGAGGCTGCCTTCTGGAGCATTTGTTGCGCTCCAGTTCCATCAGATCGGGACCATTCTGGTGTCCTCACATTTCCCTTTGCCTGGTCTGATCACAAGCCAAGGCACGCCTGCCTACTCATGAGCAGACACAACCATGTTGCTTAGGTTGCAATCCAAATGTTGAATCGGGTCAGCCCAAGTCCCTTGGGCCAGCCCAGGAGGGTCACAAACATGCCATAAAGCATGTTTGTGCCTTCGTGGGAGGAACCCAAGTCAGTGCATCTAGATACGCCAATGTGCGGAGGCTGACATAAGCCTCCATGGCAGCTTCCTCACAGCTGCTTGGGCCGGCGCACCTGCGCCGACTCAGGTGGCAAAGATAGGTGTGGAGGGCGGAGTGGAGGAGGGAAGGAGGCATAAGAACATAAGAACATAAGAACATAAGAACAGCCCCACTGGATCAGGCCATAGGCCCATCTAGTCCAGCTTCCTATATCTCACAGCGGCCCACCAAATGCCCCAGGGAGCACACCAGATAACAAGAGACCTGCATCCTGGTGCCCTCCCCTACATCTGGCATTCTGACTTAACCCATTTCTAAAATCAGGAGGTTGCGCATACACATACAAGAACATAAGAGGCGTTTCTGGATGGGGGAGGGTGGGTGATTAGCGGCCCCGGGGGCGGGTGCATGGGGAACTGGAGGCAGGGCTAGGACCCGGCAGTTATGCCAGATCCCAACCCCCACCCCTGCGGAGAACAGAGCGACTTCACGCTGCTCTGCTCTCCTTGGACTTGCGCTACCTCCAGAGGTGGCACAGGTCTGAGGAGACCCATTGGGGCCAGTAGTCCTTACCTAGGTGTAAGGGGAAGGGTTTCCCCTTGCCTCTGGCTGAGCGACTGCTGCCCACATACCCTCATTGGATGCAGCGCAAGCTTCCTGGGTTGTCTGCTGCAGCACAGATTTGGATTGTGCCCTTAGTTTTGCTTTCCATTGGGCTCAATACATTTCCAGCTGGGAGGGAGGGACCTCCTTCTCGGGTGTTTTTTTGGGGCTACATTCATTGAATCAGGACCATTCTGAGCTTGTTGGATTCCTCTCGGCCTGCCCTTTCTGATGGATCAAGGCAAATGTGCCTACTCGCAAGTAAACACACGATATGGCTCAATTTCACTTTCCATAGGGCTCCATGCATTTTTGGTTTCTGGTTTTTTGGCCGTAACTTTCGAAGGAAAGGAGCTATTTCACTCTGGGTTTTTGCATTGCATTCCACTGGAAATTCCGCATCCAACGGTATATGGCAAGATGGGGTTGCTCCTAAAACCGCTATTTTAGCACATCCCCCATGCGCGTCACACCCCTTTGCATTTCACCTGGTTCGGCCCGCACCACCTGCACCCCCCTAGCAACGCCAAAGTTTGGCAAGATAATCTATTATTTTGACATGAAAAAGTCCCCAAAACATTTTCAGTAGGAGGGCCGCATTGTTAATTTTACACATTTTTCCAGGATGAAAAAAAGTTTCATAAATGAATAAATGAAATTTAAATGAATGAATACGTTTTACTTGGATCTTTTTTGCAATCAGTTTGATATGGTACAGAACAAAAGAGAAACGTGACAATTGCAAAGAAATAATGCTTTGCTTAAACTGAGAAAATGAAATATAATGAGTAAAAATGTGAAATGTTATAAAAAAATAAATTGGCAATAAAAATATTTTAAGCTGCTGTGGGCTGGATAAAATTTGTGGGGGACCAGATGTGGCCACCCTGGAGACCATTGGTTTGGAGACCATTCGTTTAAAGTGAACTGGGCTCTTAAACCATGAATTAAAAAAAGAAAATCACACCAAAGCATCAACAGGACAATATCTTTAGTAGGACCAATCACAGACTTACAAAATGGTTAGCAAGTTTTGTAGGACTCCTTCAGGTGGATGTTATATTAAACAGAAATAGCAAACAGGGTGTGCATGTGTGTTTGGGGACCTGGTGGTCAAGCTCCACTGTGGGGCATGATGTAATTTTGGAAGTGTAAAAAAGAAACATTTGAATGCAAGACCCAGTTCCCGAGTGTAAACTGGGACATCAAGCACCCATCTGGATTCTTTTGCCTGCAGTTTTTAACTTTATCCTCCACAGAGATGAAAGACCCAGAAGGAGTGATTTAAGCTCCAGAAATCTTGTCAAGATCAAAAGAGCCTTGCAACAGTAACTGACACATCAGGGGCTGGAAGAAATCAATAATTGATCAGGGCAGGAAGTTTCCCGCCTGGGCCACGTGATGCAGGGAACTCAAGTTCCCATAATTCACAACCGTTCTCAGTTGTGCTTCTTCTAACTTATGAATCATACTTTTAGGGACCCCTCATTTCCATGTGCTGAGACTTTTGGAGGAAGGCTGCAGGTACCAAGCCAGTGTGATGAATTCCTTGCCCCCCTTTTTTCCCCTCTTTTCTCTTGCTTTTGGACATTTGAAATCTCTCAGAGGACTCTGGGGTGCTGTATCCTTTAAAGGGAGTGCCTGAAATCCTAGATGCTGGAGCTATTACCCTCAGATGTTCCTCTGAAGTTCTTTGGTCAAAACAATATTCCCTAAAAACCACTTGTGCAGGGTGTGCTGTTTTATGACCTGAACCAGCTAAAGACAATAGCTCCTAGCCAATCCTCCTGTTGAGATTGGCATGCGTCTACCACCTGGGCAGCTAAGTCCTCCTGTCTAAGTGAAGAGGTGGACTGTGGTCACCAGGTGGTTTCCCCTCATCCAAACAGATGACTCTATGACATCATCAAACCTGAGTTTCTCAATGGCAAGTACAAAAATACTTGTGATTGCCCCAGTTGACTCAATCAGAGAAAGCATCTGTATGTGGCCAAGACTTTGCCTGCCTCTGGGGAGGTGTGATGGACTGACCTTCAAGCTGACCTTAGACAGCTTGTCCTAGAAAGGGAAGATGTGATTTACATGCATTAAGGACTTATTTTCCTTTCATGTTTGCCTGTTGGGGTGCAAAGCACTAAGTTTTGCAGGCCCCTGAATGCACCATGCAAGTGGCCCCTCCCTGTCCCCTTCAGAGCCATTCCAGACTGTGTGAGCAAAATGGAAACATACACCTCTGTTTTGCTGCCACCACTGGAATGGCTCTGAAGGGGAGGGGTCGCTTGCATGCTGCAGTGAGGCTCCCTGCAAAACTTAGCGCTTTGCATCCCTTCTAGTTATGCCACTGCATTTGTCAGTAATTTATTTATCACATTTTTATACCACCCTTCCTCCAAAGAGCTCAGGGCAGTGTACACAGCTACTCCCCTCCTTTTGTTCTCACAACAACCCTGTGAGGTAGGTGAGGCTGAGAGAAAGTGACTGGCCCAAGGCTACCCAGGAAGCTTCATGGCTGAGGGGGGATTTGAACCTGGATCTTCCAGGTCAAAGTCCACTTCCCAGACCACTACACCAATTGCCTGCTCTTGGTTTTTGCTGAGATCCACACCAATATGCAAGCTATTTTCCAAGCCCACCTGCTTTATTCTTTCCTTGTTGTCACTAGCCTACCCCACCACCATTTATGTTTGCTTGTGCTTGACAGCTTACTGAATCCCATCTTGTCCCACAGTAGAATGCCTGGCATTTTTAGGAGTACTAGATTGCTGGAATGCTTTTCAGCACATACCATAGTCACTGGCAATGTGCAAAAAATCCATAGGGTTATGCACATACCATTGAAACATAGTTGCAGTTAAAGGTAAAATTCATTTTTGGGCTATCAGGCCACATACACAAAAAAAGGCTAAAAAAAAGGTTAAAAAAATTTTCCCAACATTTCGCCCCAAGTATGTGGAGACTTCTCAAAAAATACTTCACCATAATGTGCAAGAGTCAGTGGCATAGCTAAGGGGGTGCAGGGGGTAGCAGTTGCACCGGGCCTCAAGCTTTAGGGAGGCAACAAGCTGAGCTTGACACTAGTTACCAAAATTGTGAAAATCTTGGTATGTATTAATAATACCATCATGTTATATATCATTGGAAAGGTAATTTAATGCAGAATGCAACGAAACAAACTGCAATGGAATATTTGTATTCTATCAAAAGTTATGACCAATTAACCAGAAAATGAAAACACAACTGCCTTATGGAACAAAAAGTGGATTTGCTTAACTCATAACTGACCTATAAGACTGATCGTTCTGAGTGCCAATGAGATGTTATTATGATACAGCATGGAACTTTTTATTTATTTACTTAATTAATTAAATTTGTTTTTGTCATGGAGGGTGAGCTACAAAATCTTCTTTGACCCCAGGCAGCAGATAAATACCTTAGCTATGCCACTGACCGGGGAGAGGCGGCAGAGCAAGTGGGTGGTGAGCTGCTGGGGGAGGAGGTGGGTTCCTCCCAATTTTCACTTTTAAAAAAGCCCGGGCATGACGTCACTTCTGGGTGTGACATCACTTCCGGGACAGCATTTTGAACTTGGCACCGGGCTACACAATTATTAGCTACACCACTGAAGAGGCCCCTCCCCTTTGGAGCCTCCCCCCTCCGCTTCAGAGGCATTTGCCACTGTTTTGCTCCCCCTGCCCGGAATGGCTCTGAGACTCCTTGCAAAACTTAGTGCTTTGCACCCCCTTTAGCTACACCACTGCTGTCGAGTAAATAACTGTGAGAATAAAATATTAATATTAATGCAGATTAATCAATACATGTTGATTAAGATATTAAAGAGTGTTCATACCCTACAACCAGCCAGCATCTATTGTGTCTGGTGCGTCAAAGCAATACACAACAGGTTGGAAAGATTAACAAACTTCATTCTATGGAAGAGAAACAATATCCATGGCAAAAGCCTTCACGTGCAACTTCTCTGCTCCCCCCCCCCCCCCCGCAGAGGTCTCACACCTTTATGCAGTTTGAAAAATGTTCTTGTTATCAGGCAGAAGTAGACCATATAAAGCATCACCGAGCATCACCAGAGGTAACTCCTGTATCAATTTCCAGTTACGTCCCAACTGGGGCTATGTCTGCACATGTTCTCTGCTTCCAACCAGCCTGATCTAGTTTTACAGTCACCGAGTGGATACTTATGCCTGCAAGCCTCTGTTCAAATGATCAGAGATGGAGTCTCTTTCGTTCGTCAGCACAATGTTAATGTGCTGTTCGTTTTTTTCCTTTGCTATTTTAGATTTAGGCTGTTTAGTGTTTGTACGAAGAGGCATCTAGAATTTTACTACAAGAGAGAATGTGGTATCTCTTTTCTGTTTTTTCGTCCTCTTCTTACCCAGTTCAGTTCACTGCGAGGGGAGAATTTGATACAGTCCATATAGCCAGAAAGGCTTAGTGCAAGCCTGTGCAAATGGACTTGGGCTACCCCTGCAAACTGGCAAAGAGGCATTTTTTCAAGCGGTGCTCAACTGCTATTCAGCAGGGGGAGAGCAACTGTCCCTCTTCACTCCAGCAGTTTCTTCTCGTGGCTCTTTGCTGGTGTTTTCTTCTGCTTCTTTTTAAACATTAGTTAAAAATAACATGGCCCTGGCCACAGAGAGGTTTAGAGAACATTCCAAGCGATATCCGAAATGTGATGCACTCTGCATTCCAAGACATTCTCAAAGCCTTCAGAGTCGGACCAAAAACTTGGCTTGCTGAAATCTTAGGAGGCATCACTTCTGCTAAGTGGAACCTCTGGAGAACATGTTAAATTCAGCTGCCAGTGGAGAGCAGAGCAGAAATCTCTTTGGAGACCTCTTAAGTCACTGACTGCAGCATAAGCCAACCCAATCCTATCTCTACTCCTCCTGCCTCTGCAGCAGAATTCCAGCAACCATCAGCCTACTTGAGTCTGTACCTGCAGACAGGCCTGAGTTGACCATCGGCTGTAATAGAAAACTAACCCTGGGAACCTGGACGGGAACCAGTTATTGGAATACAGTGTATTCTTTGCAACTCAAATGTCTATATAAAACTTCTCTTTTTCTGATTTGTTGGGTAAGCTTTTAGAGGGCAGTAACCTGTGATGAGTGAGTTCGCTTGTCTTCCTAAGTTACAACTCTGAGGAAGTTGTAACCTCATATTCAAATTCCTCATATTCAAGGAACCTCATATCCTCAAATCCTCATATCCTCAAATTCAAAACCTCATATTCAAATTCCAAAACTGAAATTTCTCATTCAGAATTTGAGCAGGGAAGTTTGAGATGTTGCAGATGTCAATATTTAGGAAGATGCATGCAGTGGTAGAGCTAGAGGGGGGGCAAAGCACTAAGTTTTGCAGGGAGCCTCAGTGTGGTGTGCAAGCAGTCCCTCCCCCTCATTCCAGGTGTGGGGAACAAAAATTCCAGGTGTGGGGAACAACATTTACCTCCCTGCCTTCCTGCATTCACCTCCATTTTGCTCCCTTCCTGGAATGGCTCTCAAGGGAGGGGCTGCTTGCATGCTGTGCTGAGGCTCTCTGCAAAACTTAGTGCTTTGCACCCCTTCTAGCTATGCCACTGCATGCAGAGCTGACATTACACACCTTATCTGGATTGGTATGGACTGACAGCTCACACCTGTGATGCTGTGGCTTTTTGTTTCTGACTCCTCCATCACCTAGGCCACATTCTGTGGCTTGATGCAGGTGGAGAGGGGAAGGCACTAAAATAGTCAAGGCATACCATCAGTTTCTTCACAATTGACAAGGCACACTGTGCTGTCAATGGGAGGCTTGCATCCCCCAATGGTCCGATTGATAAATGACCCTCTCCCAAATTCCAGCAGCACACCTGGGGACCACTTGCGGCACACCAGTGCGGCACACAGTGGTTGAAAATGGCTGGTTTACACGGTGAAAAGTGAAGCAACCCCACAGAACTGGGGAAGAGGCACATTCTGTTGCTGCTGGAAAAGAAGGGAAATAGGCAGGGTGGAAGCAGCTCCACTTTGGAAGTGGCAATGCAGCTAATGGCCATTCCCTTTGAAATCTGCTCACTATTTGGCACAGACTCCTTTCGTGGCCACTGCAGGTTCAAGAAAGGAGTCGCACAGTTGAAAGCAAGGTGACGCATTTGCAGGAGAGCATCACAGCAGCGTTCAGAAATCCAGCAGTCATTTGGACAGGAGGTTTGGTCTAGAGGGTTGAGCCTCCATTTGCCTGAAGATAACATCTGAAGGTCGCCAGTTTGAAGCCACCAGCACCGTGCGACCTTGAAGCAGCTGACAAGCTGAGCCGAGTTATTCCATCTGCTCTGAGCGTGGGAGGATGGAGGCCAGAACGTGCGGCCAGATCAAGAAAGAAACATCTGATTGTTGTGGTTTCTTGAAAGATAGAAACCTTCTTTCAAATTGTAAAAATTCCTACGGGGATTTAAATTGCCTGCCCATGTAAACCGCCTTGAATAAAGTCCGAGGAGAAATCTGAGGGCATAGAAAGGCGGTATAGAAATACCTGTATTATTATTATTATTATTATTATTACTACTACTACTACTACTACTACTACTACTACTACTGTCTCCCCAAATTTCTTTGAGTGTGTGCCTCTCAGTTTCCTACTTCTGCTGCTGCTGTTGAAAACCCCAATTGGTTTACTTAACTCCAAATTGTTTTCGATTGTTTCTTCAGGAGAAAAAGAGCAGTCTGTCTCAACAGGGTGCATTGGATTCTTTCCGGTTTAGCAAGGATTTTGCCTCACAAAGCAACACAACTTCACTTGAGGTGAAGACAGAAGCCCTGCACAGAATTTGAAGTCAGAGGGGTGCAGAAGGACATGCCCAAATCTTAAGCACTTCTCTGCTAAGGGCAGCACTGAACCAGGGGAAGATTCATCTGCATCGCTGGCCATGGTTTAAACACTTAGCGCACAATCCTAACCAGGGCTACTCAGAAGTAAGTCCTATTTTGTTCAATGGGGCTTACTCTCAGGAAAGTGTGGTTAGGATTGCAGCCTGAATCCCAAAGATTCAGGGTAGCAAATGTGAATTCAAATTACATCTGCTGCACACAACATTTTATGTCTCTCTTTACCGAGGAATGGCTGTCATGCAGTGCAATCCTAAGCATGTTTACTCAAAAGTAAATTTCACTATGGTCAGTGGGGCTAACTTCTTCCTCAGGACCTGCTTTGTCACACCAGTGAACTCCAGCCCCATCCCCACTACCCACATCCAGTCAGCTCTCTTGTCTTCCAAGGAATGGCCCAAATTATGACCCAGATTATGTCTTATTATGTTCAACAGGCAAACAATATAGACAAACCTGTACGAACAGGTGCCTGGGATACCTGATTGTGCCTGTGGCTCATCAGGAGTAAAGTGCCAAGTAAATTCATCTTTCCCTGAAGACATGTTAGCTGTTCAGTTCAATTTATTTTGATGGACTGCCTTTCACACCCTGAGTCTCAGAACAACTTAAAGTGAAGTAACAATGTGAGGCTCAATAGTGAACTGAATTAACCTCTCTAGGAAGGTGTTGCAGCCTTATGGAGGAAAAGAGGCATCTTGCTGGTTATGCTTTTGCAAGAGCTCAGCTTCCTCAGCTCATAAATACAGAGTGTTTGATTAGGCAATTCATCATTACAGTCCTTGCACACAAAACACACACACACAAATTCATGTGTGCAGACAAACACACTGCCTAGAAATGATTTCACAGAAGTTGGAACTGCAGATGGCTTTGAGCTGCATAAACCAAGCAAAATGAAGCAACAGTGACATGCTGTGAGATCCAGGCCAGGGGAGGCAACACATATTCACTCTCCCCCTCCCCCCCCCCCAAGCTCAGTCTCTGCACACACTCCCGCCCCCAATAAGTTTTTTTTTAAAGCGAATCTCTTCTATACAGGGCTCTTGAAGCAACTAGAAAACGGCTGCTCCAAATGCTTTAGAGAGCTGGTTCATTGTGCAGACTCCTCCCTGCTTATATATATATCTATCTCAACAGAAGAGAAGCAACTCTTCCTCTCCAGTGCTTGCTGATACAGGTGTCCTGCTATTTTTTGATTGGCTAGCCAGCTGTCCTGCTTTTGGGGGGGCAGTAGTTAGCTATGAATACAGGCCAATCTGCTGGAGGCAAGTCTTCCTTATGCCTCCCCAGGCACTGATGACACAAGTGCTGCTTTTTCATAATTGGGCAAACAGAGGTAGGTCTCCATGGTTGCACAGGCATCCCTGCCTGTTTTGTCCCTTGCAAACCACCAGAACTGATTGGCAGCTCTCCTTGCTCCCTCTGTGTGTGTGTGTGTGTGTGTGTGTGTGTGTGTGTGTGTTGTTTTAAAGGGACTGTGTGCTGCAGTGGAGAGAAGCAGCTGGGGAAAGGCAACAGGCTCTGCCTCCCCTGACTACACATCACGGTTCAGCAACGCACTTGTTTTGAATCTGTCTCTCTTGAACAGCAAGCTATCAGATTGAAATTTGGCATGCACATCCAGGGCATGGTTCTGTGTTTCAACTTCAAAAAGCAAGCGGGAAGAATGTGTAGTATATTATCTCTCATGAGAGCAATATAAAGCTTCCTCCATTTATTCCCTCTGCCATTCCTCTTGATTGCTCTGCCCTGCATCTCACTCTGCTTGAATTCCTGCTTATCTCTCAGATCTTCTAAAAGTAATTCCAGAATTGGAATTCTGGACAGAATGCACAGTTTGCGGCAGTTTTCAGTTGTCGACTGTCTGTGTGTCTTTCCCTCTGCCCTCTACAGTGCCGACGCATGAAGTACACGCTGAGAGAAAACAATGCAAAGGCAGTGTTGATGCAAATGTGCATACGAACACATCAAGATTTTTTTCTGTCATATTTTTACATACTCCACATGAGTAAATACCACAAACAAAAAATTTTGACGGATAACCATACATATAACCAAATCAAGCTTGCTTTTTTGAGCTGTTTTTATCAAAGCATACAAGCTCACATGCTGTGATGAATGTCCTGCTTCCCCCTATTTGCCTGTTTTCCTTATTGTATGTATGTATGTATGTATGTACCCCACTTTTCCCCAAAGAGCACTCAAACTGGCTTACAGCCTAGAAAAGAGGCGCCTGAGGGGGGACATGATTGAGACATACAAAATTATGCAGGGGATGGACAGAGTGGATAGGGAGGTGCTCTTTACACTCTCACATAACACCAGAACCAGGGGACATCCACTCAAATTGAGTGTTGGGAGAGTTAGAACAGACAAAAGAAAATATTTCTTTATTCAGCGTGTGGTTGGTCTGTGGAACTCCTTGCCGCAGGATGTGGTGACGGCACCTGACCTGGACACCTTTGAAAGCGGATTGGACAAGTTTCTGGAGGAAAAATCCATTACGGGTTACAAGCCATGATGTGTATGCGCAACCTCCTGATTTTAGAAATGGGCTATGTCAGAATGCCAGATGCAAGGGAGGGCACCAGGATGAGGTCTCTTGTTATCTGGTGTGCTCCCTGGGGCATTTGGTGGGCCTCTGTGAGATACAGGAAGCTGGACTAGATGGGCCTATGGCCTGATCCAGTGGGGCTGTTCTTATGTTCAGAGCCAGAACATTATCACACTTAAAACACTACAATTGGTAAGTGTAAGCATTAGAACTTCAGAAATAAAATAAAACACAAACCAGAAGCAGTCACTTCTTTTGTATTTTTTCCAATCCCCTCGCTCTCCAGTTTGTTTAATTCTTTTTGGATTTTTAACAGACTACAGCCCAAAGCTATTCCTCCCCATGCCACTGCTGGTGCAGCCATGCTGAAAAGGCAGATGGTGTATCTAGTCGGTGGGGGGGGGGGGAGTTCAGGAGCAGGAGGCTTCAGGAGGGTTCAGGGTTCAGGAGCAGGAGGCTTCAGAGGGGAAAGTGGATTTAAATCCCCTTACCCCACCCCTCTGTAAACCTTTTGCCCCCAAATGGATCCCCTTGGATCTGCAGCAGCTATTTCACTGGCACAAGTCCAAAGAGAGAAAGGGGGTGAGAAAGTTGCTCTCCGAGGGGCAAGCACCTGGTATGTGCCATCACCACCAGATCCACCCTCTCCTGCAGTGCCCTGCTCCTCTCCCCTCTCCACCTAGTTCCACCCTCTTCCAGCCCCTTCCCCAACCCTTACCCTCCCACATCCTCCACTGGCTTACCTGCTCTGGCAGGTGTCCAGTGGTCTGGCAACTTGCATAGGAAGAGTTCCGGTGCTGGTAAGTTAGCATGGGAGATGGGTGGAAGATGGAGGTGGGCATTACAGAGGAGGGGGCAGAGTGGGGCAAAGGCTGGAGGATGTATTGGGCGGTATTGGCAGCAGCAGAGCTGAAAATGTACTATCCCCCTTCCTGGTCTCAGTCCATCTTCCTGGGCCCACTCGGACTTGCACCAGCTAAATCTCTGGCGTGGGTCCAAGTAGACTCTTTTAGGCAACATGGGTGTACCCCTTGGGCATGGAACAAATGTGGATTGCCCCCCCAACAGGATGTAGCATGCTCTCTAGTGGTGCAGCTGCATTGTCAGAAGTGGAGGAGGGTTAAAGTGGACTGGGCAGACTTTGAGAAAGACAACAGCCTAGACTTAACTTATGCCCCTAGCCTAGCCCAACTTCTCAGCTTGCCTCAAAGGAGTTCTGAATCACCAGAACTCTGCTTCCTCCCCCTCCCACCCCTCCTCTTGTTTAGGACACAAGTCAATACTTCAAGTGCAGAAGACAATTCAGCTCCCACATTCATTTTCAGAGAGGAAGGGCAGAGAACTGCAAAATATACTGTAAAACAATCTCTGTGAGCACTGGGAGATCATAATGAAATGTTAAGTACATTTACAAAACATATCTTAACTTGAATCCCTGCTTGACCTCTGCACTTGTTTTCATACTGCAGAGAGGAAAAAAATGCAAAACATATTGTGGTACCAAATGAGTGATGCCTCTCAGACACTGTGCTTTATAGCCTGCGTTCAAAGGGCTCTAAGAATCCGTGTCTACTAAGGAGCTCTTAAGGAATCTTTTGTCAGCTGAGCAAATTTGCACTTTCAAACAGGGTCTCGGAGGAATTTTATCAGGGTGTACAAAGTTGCTTTCAGGCCTCTTCCCAAAGGGGGAGAGGAAGGGTGAAACAGAGTGAGGAGAGGGTGGCAACAGCTGATATAGTCATTGGAGTCCAGGTCTACTGGGCTTCCCAATGGAGCCCAGGTCTACCAGCAGCAGTTAGCTACAGTATTATAGAAAACCAAACACACTCCTAAGTCTCTCTAAAATCTTTTAAATATAGAAAATCATTGCAGAAAATTAGTATCATTGTATTTAGGCTCACACTGGAATGGAAAGCGTCCTGTGTTTATCAAAACTTACTTTTGCCGCAGCTGTAGTCCTGCAGCTGTCCCCCTGGGCCCTATACACTCTTTCATGGAAACAGGCCAGTTTCCTCCCAGATTTGACACTGCATAAGAACATAAGAACATAAGAACAGCCCCACTGGATCAGGCCATAGGCCCATCTAGTCCAGCTTCCTGTATCTCACAGCGGCCCACCAAATGCCCCAGGGAGCACACCAGATAACAAGAGACCTCATCCTGGTGCCCTCCCCTACATCTGGCATTCTGACTTAACCCATTCCTAAAATCAGGAGGTTGCGCATACACATCATGGCTTGTACCCCATAATGGATTTTTCCTCCAGAAACTCGTCCAATCCCCTTTTAAAGGCGTCTCGGCTAGACGCCAGCACCACATCCTGTGGCAAGGAGTTCCACAGACTGACCACGCGCTGAGTAAAGAAATATTTTCTTTTGTCTGTCCTAACCCGCCCAACACTCAATTTTAGTGGATGTCCCCTGGTTCTGGTATTATGTGAGAGTGTAAAGAGCATCTCCCTATCCACTCTGTCCATCCCCTGCATAATTTTGTATGTCTCAATCATGTCCCCCCTCAAGCGTCTCTTTTCTAGGCTGAAGAGGCCCAAACGCCGTAGCCTTTCCTCATAAGGAAGGTGCCCCAGCCCCGTAATCATCTTAGTCGCTCTCTTTTGCACCTTTTCCATTTCCACTATGTCTTTTTTGAGATGCGGCGACCAGAACTGGACACAATACTCCAGGTGTGGCCTTACCATAGATTTGTACAACGGCATTATAATACTAACCGTTTTGTTCTCAATACCCTTCCTAATGATCCCAAGCATAGAATTGGCCTTCTTCACTGCCGCCGCACATTGGGTCGACACTTTCATCGACCTGTCCACCACCACCCCAAGATCTCTCTCCTGATCTGTCACAGACAGCTCAGAACCCATCAGCCTATATCTAAAGTTTTGATTTTTTGCCCCAATGTGCATGACTTTACACTTACTGACATTGAAGCGCATCTGCCATTTTGCTGCCCATTCTGCCAGTCTGGAGAGATCCTTCTGGAGCTCCTCACAATCACTTCTGGTCTTTACCACTCGGAAAAGTTTGGTGTCATCTGCAAACTTAGCCACTTCACTGCTCAACCCTGTCTCCAGGTCATTTATGAAGAGGTTGAAAAGCACCGGTCCCAGGACAGATCCTTGGGGCACACCGCTTTTCACCTCTCTCCATTGTGAAAATTGCCCATTGACACCCACTCTCTGCTTCCTGGCCTCCAACCAGTTCTCAATCCAGGAGAGGACCTGTCCTCTAATTCCCTGACTGTGGAGTTTTTTCAGTAGCCTTTGGTGAGGGACCGTGTCAAACGCCTTCTGAAAGTCCAGATATATAATGTCCACGGGTTCTCCCAAATCCACATGCCTGTTGACCTTTTCAAAGAATTCTATAAGGTTTGTGAGGCAAGACTTACCCTTACAGAAGCCATGCTGACTCTCCCTCAGCAAGGCCTGTTCTTCTATGTGTTTTGAGATCCTATCTTTGATGAGGCATTCCACCATCTTACCCGGTATAGATGTTAGGCTGACCGGCCTATAGTTTCCCGGGTCCCCCCTCTTTCCCTTTTTAAAAATAGGCGTGACATTTGCTATCCTCCAATCTTCTGGTACCGTGGCCGTTTTGAGGGACAAGTTGCATACCTTAGTCAAGAGATCTGCAACTTCATTCTTCAATTCCTTAATAACCCTTGGGTGTATGCCATCAGGGCCCGGTGACTTATTGATCTTTAATTTATCAATGAGGTCTGAAACATCTTCTCTTTTAACCTCTATCTGACTTAACTCCTCGGTTAGGAGGGGCCGTTCGGGCAGCGGTATCTGCCCGAGGTCTTCTGCCGTGAAGACAGATGCAAAGAACTCATTTAATTTCTCTGCCATCTCTAAGTCTCCTTTTATCTCCCCTTTCCCTCCCTCACCATCCAGAGGGCCAACCGCTTCTCTGGCGGGTTTCCTGCTTCTAACATATTTGAAGAAGCTTTTATTATTCCCCTTAATGTTGCTGGCCATGCGTTCCTCATAGTCTCGCTTGGCCTCCCCTATCACCTTCTTACATTTCTTTTGCCACAGTTTATGTTCCTTTTTATTCTCTTCATTAGGGCAAGACTTCCATTTACGGAAGGAAGCTTCCTTGCCCTTCACAGCCTCTCTAACTTGGCTGGTTAGCCATGCGGGCACTCTCCTGGATTTAGTGGAACCCTTCTTTCTTTGCGGTATACACCTCTGCTGGGCCTCTATTACTGTTGTTTTAAGCAGCCTCCATGCACTCTGGAGAGACTGGACTCTTTTTACCTTCCCTTTCAACCTCCTTCTAACCAGCCTCCTCATTTGAGGGAAGTCCGCCCGTCGGAAGTCAAGGGTTTTTGTTAGAGATTTGCCTGGTATTCTTCCCCCAACGTGCACGTCAAAACGGATCGCAGCATGATCACTGTTCCCCAATGGCTCAGTAACGTTTACATCTCTAACCAGGTCCTGCGTACCGCACAAAATTAAATCCAGAGTCACCTGTCCTCTGGTGGGCTCCGTGACTAGCTGATCTAAGCCACAGTCATTTAGCACGTCAAGAAATCCGGTTTCCTTATCGTGACCAGAACACAAATTGACCCAGTCAATATGAGGATAATTGAAGTCCCCCATGATTATAACCCTGTCCTTCCTTGTCACCTCCCTGATCTGTTTCCTCATTTCAAGGTCCCCATCCGATTTCTGGTCTGGAGGACGATAGCACACCCCCAGTATTACATCGCTGCTCAAGCCTGGTAATTTAACCCACAGAGATTCTACGGTGGAGTCGGACCCACCTTCAATCTCTACTTTGCTGGATTCTATCCCTTCCTTAACATAAAGGGCCACCCCACCTCCAACACGCCCCTGCCTGTCCCTCCTGTAGAGTTTATAGCCCGGGATTGCGGTATCCCACTGATTCTCCGCATTCCACCAGGTTTCCGTTATGCCCACTATGTCAATATTTTCCCTTGTCACCAGACATTCCAGTTCTCCCACCTTTGCTCGTAGACTTCGGGCATTCGCATAAAAGCATTTATACACGGAATGCCCCAGGATGGGCTGCTTATTTGCTCCTTTGTCCCCGCATCCTCTCATTGTGCCAAACCGTCTATCACATCCCATCTCCCTACCTTTCCCAATTTCTTCTCCTACCCTGCCTTTGTCTTGTTGTTCTCTAACCTCCCCATCCTCATCCCATAGGGATGAGGAGTCCCGAACCGGATGCCCCTCGGCTCCTGTCGGCCTTCCCCCAGGGATCAGTTTAAAAGCTGCTCTGCCACCTTTTTAATGTTAAGGAGTTGCGTTAAGGAGTGTCAGGTATGCATTCCTGGGCCCAGTGCAAAGGGCTCGTGGGAGAAGCTGTTGCTGCATACTTTCGGTAGTGTCCATCCGTTCACAATGGAGAGAGGTGAAAAGCGGTGTGCCCCAAGGATCTGTCCTGGGACCGGTGCTTTTCAACCTCTTCATAAATGACCTGGAGACAGGGTTGAGCAGTGAGGTGGCTAAGTTTGCAGACGACACCAAACTTTTCCGAGGGGTGAAGACCAGAAGTGATTGTGAGGAGCTCCAGAAGGATCTCTCCAGACTGGCAGAATGGGCAGCAAAATGGCAGATGCACTTCAATGTCAGTAAGTGTAAAGTCATGCACATTGGGGCAAAAAATCAAAACTTTAGATATATGCTGATGGGTTCTGAGCTGTCTGTGACAGATCAGGAGAGAGATCTTGGGGTGGTGGTGGACAGGTCGATGAAAATGTCGACCCAATGTGCGGCGGCAGTGAAGAAGGCCAATTCTATGCTTGGGATCATTAGGAAGGGTATTGAGAACAAAATGGCTAGTATTATAATGCTGTTGTACAAATCGATGGTAAGGCCACACCTGGAGTATTGTGTCCAGTTCTGGTCACCGCATCTCAAAAAAGACATAGTGGAAATGGAAAAGGTGCAAAAGAGAGTGACTAAGATGATTACGGGGCTGGGGCACCTTCCTTACGAGGAAAGGCTACGGCGTTTGGGCCTCTTCAGCCTAGAAAAGAGACGCCTGAGGGGGGACATGATTGAGACATACAAAATTATGCAGGGGATGGACAGAGTGGATAGGGAGATGCTCTTTACACTCTCACATAATACCAGAACCAGGGGACATCCACTAAAATTGAGTGTTGGGCGGGTTAGGACAGACAAAAGAAAATACTTCTTTACTCAGCGTGTGGTCAGTCTGTGGAACTCCTTGCCACAGGATGTGGTGCTGGCGTCTAGCCTAGACGCCTTTAAAAGGGGATTGGACAAGTTTCTGGAGGAAAAATCCATTACGGGGTACAAGCCATGATGTGTATGCGCAACCTCCTGATTTTAGAAATGGGTTATGTCAGAATGCCAGATGCAAGGGAGGACACCAGGATGAGGTCTCTTGTTATCTGGGGTGCTCCCTGGGGCATTTGGTGGGCCGCTGTGAGATACAGGAAGCTGGACTAGATGGGCCTATGGCCTGATCCAGTGGGGCTGTTCTTATGTTCTTAGTGTCCCCAGCATTCCATGGGGGCAGCATGTCTGGGTGAGATAGGAAAATGTAAGATCCCAGGAAATTTCTGGGCCCCCTCCTTTGGCTCCTGGGCCCCCTTTTGGATCCTGGGCTGGGTCCATGTACAAATTACTTCCTTAAACCCCCCCCCCCATGGGCCCTGGTTGTAAATCCGACAGCCATGCACAGTAGTAGCTCTTGGGTCATAAGGCGGCAAGCTGCATTTGCTTCCGGGAACTTGGAAGGTGAGCACACCTTTCAATCCATTTTCTCTCTCTGTCCCAGGCTTCTGGAGCAGCACTCCCTGAAGAGTGGCACAGGCCCGTTTTTCACTTGGGCAATGGAGGTTAAAAAGAAGCTGTAGCTGAGGCTGGTGAAGCCAAAGCCTTGGAGTCTAATTAGGAATAGGCTGTCGCTGCAAACACACTTCTGGAGCTGTGCTGTGCTTTAATAGCGTATTTATGGCAGTGTATTTATGGCAGCTGAAGACCATCGATCAGTAAGACTTGCTGGTAGGAAGATCAGAATCCGCTGGGGAAATTACAGCAGGGTCGGCCATGGAAGGAAAACTACAGAAGTCTGCAGATATTCTGGCAGTGTCTGGAGCCTTAAAAATGAAATGGCATGAAATGATATCCTAGTTTTCCAGCATGCAGGGAGGAATTTCAAGGGCAGCAGCACTCAGACATGCTGTCCTCCACTTACACTGTGAAATAGTGGCGTTCCAGGGGAGCAAAAATTATACTTAGTATTTGCATTAGTGTTTTAGATGTATCATCCTGCTGTAATCCTTACAACAACCCTGCAGGGTAGTATGATTGTCCCATATTGCAAATGAGGGAGAGGCTATAACTGAGGACTGGCTTTTGTAGGATCACTCTGTGAGTTAATGACCATGATATCCCTCTGGTCAGGTTAGGGACTGGGACTGAGAAGCCAGGCGTTCATCATGTCACTGCTAAACGTCCGGGTTGCCAAACATCCGAAAGTGGCCCACATGGCGCTCGGCTTGGGAAGCTTTGCCTCCCACCTAGTTTGCCACACGAAGGATGGGGAATGGTCAAACTGGCCTTTTTTTTTAAAGAACAAGGTTGCCAACCCCTGCTCTATGTATTCATTGAACCTGCATACAGGGAGGACAGTGGCATTGCAGTGGTAGGGTAGGCTGGCCCTCTACAGGCCTGTAGCCATACATGCAGAGGCATGTTGCAATTGTGCTGATAAACATGTGTATGGCGGGGCAGAGTCCGTTCCCTCCACAGGTGTCTGCAGGAAGAACAACCCAAGCATCAGAATAAGGCTCTATTCTTGCCTTCAGAAGGTAGGAGAAATCTTTTTCTTCCAACAAACAATAGAATATGAGAGATGAACATGTGCTCCTTCTATTGTCATTCTTAATTCCTTTTAATGTGTCAGATCAAAAAAGAGAAACATTTATGGAAGGGGGAAGAATTCATGCAGAAACCTAATTGTGCCACACACGCATGTGTGTGTGTCTGCCGACACAAGAGTGGGCACACAGACTCCGCTGGTAGTTCTTCAGAATGTGGGTGTGACGTTCCCTGTCAAGCTAGTGTAAGTGTTATGGGTTTTTTTCTCTCTCCAGTCTGTTCCTTGCCTGGATTTAATTGGATTGACCCAACTGATCCATTAGAAGGTTTGCTCTGGATCAGAGTTATCAAAATTCACAACACTGAAGAAAGACGGAAAGGGACACCAGGGGAGGAAAAGCCCATTTAAAGCACAGCTTTCAGTATCAGACTGGCCTCTGGGTAGAACTTAACAAGTGTGAAATAGCATTTACTTGGCTGTGTCTCTCCTGTGTGATGCTGCTCTCTCTACTCCCCCACCCCCACTGCCCAGTGCTACTTCCTTTTTGCACTGCAGAAACAAAGCAGATGACTTGACTCCAGCCTGATTCATCCACCAAGCCCAGATGGTGTAGTGGTTTGGGAGTCAGACCTGGATGATCCAGGTTCAAATTCCTATACAGCCATGAAACTTCCTGGGTGACCTTTGCCCAGTCACTATCTCTCAGCCCCATCTATCTCACTGGGTTATGCAAGATACAGGACAAAAGGAGGGAAGGAACTACAGACACCACATAAGAACAGCCCCACTGGATCAGGCCATAGGCCCATCTAGTCCAGCTTCCTGTATCTCACAGCAGCCCACCAAATGCCCCAGGGAGCACACCAGATAACAAGAGACCTGCATCCTGGTGCCCTCCCTTGCTCCCTGAGCTCCTTGAAGAAAGGGTGGTACAAAAATGTGAAAATCAATAATAAACATGGGCTTTCCTACATTTGACACTGCAGTCTTGGAGGTGGAGCTGCCACTACCTTCTGGCATTGAGTACGACTCCATGTTTATAGTTATTAAATATAGTTGGTGCTCTTGCTGACAACTCAGGATTAGAGCCTATATTGCAATTAATTACCCTCACTTGGGATTGCGTTCCCAGCACATTCCACCTGTAATTGGCTTCATAGCACCACGATACCATCAGGTTCATCACATGATACCTGATTGTGTGGGATTATCCAGGTGAGCAATGTGGAAAGGAGAAATAAGGTCATAATTAGGATGAAAATGGTGTTGAAACAATAGTTGATAGGATGACAATGGCACTGAATGCAACTGAAAAGGTGACTGTTCTCACAATTAAAGCTTTTGGGGGGCAGTCACACTCTTGAAGCAGCTTTTATATCAACATTGAAATGGAATAGCATTTAGCATAGCCCTATATTTTCCAGTTATGGGGCTGGAACAGTCAGTTTCCAGTGGTGTAGAACTCCCCCTTCCATAGTGCAACTGTGTTAAGATCCACATCTTTCTAATTTGGACATTATTGTTTCTCCGGCCTGCTTCTATTTTCTCTTCCTGAATTAGTCACAAGAGTGATTCCACCCAATCAGGGATCATATAGTGAAGGGGATGAAATCACAACACTATGTCTGACAGGATGACAGACAAAATCACATCCAACCATATACGCCCATGTCATAATGTCTTTTAGGGGAAGTGAGGGCAATTTAGAAGCACATCAGTCAATTATCTTCAGGAACCCCCCCCCCCCATCACCAGTTAAGGGGAGGCATTAGTCAATGCTACCAAAAATGGCGAGTAGTTTTAACCTAATATCAATCATACCCACAATTTGGAATATTCAAATGTGGCAAACGTTGAACCTTAAAAAAATAAAAAGGCAGTTGATTAATGTTTTCTCATGTTCATGTTGCTTTAACTATCTGCCCACCTACCTCCTATTGTCCCCCCCACCTCCATCTTCTGCAATCTGAATAGGCAGCTCTCGCCAGAAATAACAGTCTTGCTTCTGCTGGTAATAAAATTTGATGGCAGATAATAAGAAAGAGGTTGGAGGAAACTGCAGGTAACACTGCCAAGAGCAAGAGATGCCAATTTCTCTTTCAGGCACTGGGTTGCCAGAACAGTAAGGAAGGAGATGCAAATCCAGTGGCCAGGACGTTCGCCTTCCCCGCACTCAGAATGGCTTAGAAGGGGAGAGGGAAGGGGTTGCTTGCATGCCTCGGTGATGCTCCTTGCAAAACTTGGTGCTTTGTGCCCCATCTAGCTACGCCACTAAATGCTGGTGCCTGATCGTAGGTCCAGGTGCAGAGCCCAGTGCAAAAGGACCTCTGGAGTCATGCTCTTACACATCCTGGCTGCTAGCTGACCACCCACACATGATGTCAGGCCTCCACATATCACAATATACTCTAAACCTGTGTTCCTTAAACCGTGGGTCAGGACCCACCAGGTGGTTTGTGAGCCATTTTACGGTGGGTCCCCATTCATTCCAATATTTTATTTTTAATATATTTGACTTGATGCTACCATGATATGAGACTGCATTTGGGGAAATGTTACACATCTGTACTTTTAACAATGATAGTAAACGGAACTTACTCCTGGGTAAGTGTGAGTAGGATTGCAGCCTAGGTTTGTTAAAAATTCCTGCTTGATGATGTCACTTCCATTCATGACATCACTTCCGGTAGGTCCTGACAGATTCTGATTCTAAAAAGTGGGTCCTGGTGCTAAACGTTTGAGAACCACTGCTCCAGACCACAACTGAGCCATGGTCAGAAAGGCAAAGCCAATAAATGCTTGGCAGAGCAGATTGCTCATAAAAGTGAGTCAAAAACACATGCTCAGATGGAGCCACATATTTAACATGTGGCCAGGCGCTACGGTTGAAGCTCAGGCAGCTGCCAAGCAAAAGCAGGAATCTTGTCAGGAGTCAGAAGACAGTAGAACCTAGAAGGCAACTGTTATCAAGACAAAGTTCCAGCTGAGGTAGGAAGCCTCCTACAGTCCTTCCTATTAATGGCTGCTCTGGGTGGGCAAAGTCAGTCCAGTGCATTGGACAGCACAGGAAGTGGGAGCACCGCTAGAGAAGCCACGGTGGCCTCACACACAGTGATGGCGCTTGATAGGCCCACTGATGACAGCAAGTTGATGGGGGAGGTGGAACAGGGCATGGGAGGGTGGAACAGTGATGGTGATGGGGTGGATTGGGTTTAGGAAGGTGTGGGTTTGGTGGCAGTGGCAGCCGTTGCATCCAAACATCCTTCCCAGACCCAATCCTGTAGCCTGGGTCCACAAGTAAACCCCTACATGTTGTGGAGGCTTACCCCTGGGTAAGGAATGCAGTACGAGCTGCCTTGCCATACCTGCATGGGGGATGGAGCATAGGATTGGGTAACATGTATGCATTATATGATCTAGGAATTGATTAATGTAGGCCCTATTCTTGGAACATTGTACTGTACCCATTTCCCAGATTTGAAAGACTGAAAGATGACTTATCCAAGCAAGCCAATAAATCCATGGCAGTACAATGGACCCAGAAAGGCAACCAGGGAGAAGAAAGAAACGGAACTCCTGAGGAGGGCACACATTGTGAGAGAAGCAGGGAAATGCATGATACACAAATGCTCTCTCTCTTTAGGGAGAATGTTTGACCAAGAGACTTCTCTGTACATCAGGAAGCATTCACTCAGTGCTATTTCCATCTGTGAACTATGAAGTGGTACAGTCCCTCCCCCCCCCCAAACTGTTCTACCATGACAAGCACACTTTTTGCAGACTAGGCCTTCCTTGCTAAACTAATAACGAAACGGTCTGATTTGCAGTCCCTCCGAGCCTTGAGTCGCTTCTTCCCAGCTGCCTGTTTGCTGCTGCAGTTGGAGCCCTCAAGTGCTCCTTTCGCCTCTTCTCCAGTGTCCTGCCCTACTTCTTTTTTTCCATCATGCCCAGAGCTGGCACCCCACAAAGGTTTGCAATTGCTTTTGCTTTATAGTGCCGTTAAATACAATGCTGCATTTGCAGAATCATCCTTTTCTGGCACAGGGCAAAGGAAACTGGAAAAGGATAGGCTTTGCAAATGAGAAAGCCAGGATTCTCCTGGCCAAGCAAGGGTGTGTGAGTTGATGCCACCAACTGGCCATGTCTGGAGCCAGGAACGTTCTTGTGGAGGAGCCCAAGGTACCCGAGCAGCTGCCGTGAAATGAGGATGTACCCATCACACCAGTTCTGAAAGGAGAGTAAAAGGGGCGGGAAGAGGGGTGTTACTGTGGACAGTGAAGTGCCTTCCAGTGACCACTACCCTCCTGGATGACGCAACAGCATGACATGTAGCCTGATTCTGGGACTTCCTGGGAAAAATGGTGGCTGCCAGCAGGGCATGAAACAGGCAGTGGCAAAATAAGTTAGGGGCAGGTGAGGGGCCGTTCCAGTCTTCTTTTCTCCCTAACAACCTTCCGAAAATTCAATCCAGAAGTTCTCAGGACAGAAATTTTCCAGTCTTTCATGGAACTGCAAACATCCAAGCAGTAATCCAACATCTGTTTAAAGTTATTTAAATGATTAATTTAGCACACAATCCTACCTCTGCGTATCAATGCAGTGGCACCAGCGTGGGCTAGACTGCATCCCATCAAGGATTTTTGGCTGCTGGAGGTCTCCTCAGGGTAAAGTGGCATTTTTCCCCCTTGCCCAGGGTAAGTGCCAGCAGCCATAATGGGTGAACTTCAACCTGCACCAGTGATATCGCTGATATCACTAAGGGCGCCGTCCTAACCCCTTATGTCAGTACTTTCCAGCACTGGCATAGCGGTGCCAATGGGACGTGTGCTGCATCCTGCAGTTGGGTGTCACTCAGGGAGGCCTCCTCAAAGTAAGGGAATGTTTGTTCCCTTCCCTCAGAGCTGCCTTGCCCTTATGTCAGTGCTGGAAAGCACCAACATAAGGGGTTAGGATTGCACCCTAAATTGATGTGTTCTTGTGGATCAGGCCAAGGAAGGAGGTCTGGATTTGACACACTCTGCTGCAGCTGAAATTGCCCCACTCTCTGGCCCGATCTGCCCACCCTGCCCCCATTCCTTCCTTGTTCTGCTCACCCCCGCCCTGTTCAACCCTTCCCTGTCCTCCTCCACCCCATTCCGTTCCCTGTGCCAGACCTACTTGCTCCAGTGGACCTCCGTTGTTCGGCCGGTGTGCGCAGGAAGGCTCTGGCCTTCCCATCAGCTCCCCGTAAAGCTTGCCTGGCTTTTTGCAGCAGCCTGCACCCGCCTGTGGAACACATGATCTACCAGTGCAGGCCTTCAGTAGGATTGGGTTGTTAATTTAATCCAGAGAGGAAGCCTGGTGTAAACTAGGGACGTGCAGTGGATGGGGAGGTAGGTGAGGCAGAGCCTCCCTACCGGAGTCCTTCGAAAAGCAGCGCCGACATCGGCGCTGCTTTTCAAAGGACTCCGGTAGGGAGGCTCTGCCTCAACTGCCTCCCCATCCACTGCACGTCCCTAATATAAACACCATTGCCAGGATCACATGAAGAGGTAGCAGCTATATAAAAGGTGTGTATGAAACCTTCCCTCCAAAGCCCGAGGTTCAAGCTGAAAAAGTCATCAAAAGAACAGTTATGTTGTTAAAAAAAACAAGGCAGAAACCTGCCTTGTATGTTACAAGAGGGTACTGCAGCTTTCTTGGAAGACTTATAGACTAGATCTGAGAACAAACAGTTTTTTCACAAGACGTATGTTTTGTTTTGTTACCCTCTAGATCTGTGCTACCATTCATACTTTTTGAAATAAGTGCACTCCTCATTTCCTATCACTGAAGAAGAGGAGAGCTCTGTCACGTAATTGCTTGGCTAAGGCTAGAAAAATTTTTCAAGGCTGCAAACATCCCAATTTCTTAGTTTTCAGGACCTAACGTTTAGAAGCCAACATCAGTCTCTCGATGTCTGGACAAAGCAGGGAGGTCACAGGAAGTGGCCTTAAATTGAATCAGACCATGAATCCATCTACCTCTCTGGGTTACTGCAGGGGGTTGCGACATAATATATGAAGCCATCTGAATACCCCAATGGTCAGTGTCAATACCAAGCGCCCACCAGCGCAGCCTCCAAGAGGAATCTTATCAGGGGGTACAAAGTTCCTTTTAGGGTCCTTCCCAAAGGAGGAGGGGATGAAACAGAGTGGGGGAGGGTGGTGAACAGGGAAGGGGAAGGGGCAAAACAGGGCAAGGGGAGGGTGAAAAGTCTTTGGAGCCCAGGGCTACCTGCCCATGCAGTCAGCAGCTAGATACTGTATTAAACCAAATGCACTCCTAAGTCTCTCTAAAAAATTTTAACTGTAGAAAATCATTGCAGAAAATTAGCATCATCGTATTGGGGCTTACACTAGAATTGAAAGTGTCTGGTGTTCACCAAAACATACTTCTGCAGCAGCGGAAGCCCCACAGCTGTGTCCCTGAGCTCCTATGCACTAGTTCAAGGCAAGCAGATCTACACACCAAGGAGCTACTGTAGCAGGCCAGTTTCCTCCCAGATATGTGTTAAGGGGTGTCATGTATGCATTCCCCAGCCTGGTGCATATGGCTTTCGGTAGCAGCCACATGGCAGTGAGTCTGGGTGAGAGAGGAAAACATAAGATCCCACAAAATTTTTGGCCCACCTCCTTCGGCTCCTGGGCCCCCCTTTGACCCTGGGCCTGGGTACAAATTACCCCCTTTACTCCCGTCTCATGGACTCTGCCACCAGTGGCCAGACATTGCAAGTTCTCATTTCACTCTTTGCAGCAGACTCACTCTGTCGGCTCTTCATGGGCACACTTGAGAACTTGACCTGCTTAGTTGTCCTGTGCTTTATTCCAGAGGGCGAGGAACAGAAAAGAATAAATTGTTTACCAAACTGTAACCAGGAAACTGACAAACGACTGAGCTGATTTGCTGCCCTGAAAAAGGAATCCGTGGTGGGCTTCAGCACTGCGGTCGGGTCGCACTTTGAGATCAGCCACGGCTTTGTAATAAATTGTTTGATTGTCTAGACAACCGCTGCTGCTTCTGCAAATCCACCAAATGTTTATGAGTGGAAGCTGAAGGCAGAGGCAAAGAGGCACCCATCAGGCAGATGCACTAACAAGCCCTACATGGTTTTGTTCTCAAGCTGAGAAGAGCAGGTGAGAGGTATACCACATACACTGATTTGAAGATGGGGTTTGTGATAAAGTGGCAAGACAAGTCAGCTCATTCAACATCTTTGTTTCATTTTTTTATACACTCTTTCCCTTTGATTCTGAGCAGGTTACAGTTACCCACCCACCCCAAATAGAACCCCGCATCCTGCAAGCAACACTGGTAGTTTTGCCCACTGGCTCTTTCTCACCCAGTATGAATAGCAATGGAGACGGGGAAGTCCTGTCATGACCACCCCCTCAAAGGCAGCAGGGAGCATGGGTTTGTGGTGGAGCAAATGCTGGAATTCAATCAGTGGCATCTCCTGTGGAAGGTTCACAGGGCACAGAAAAAGAACCTGGCCTGAGCTGTCAGTCTTTACTAGGCTGAGCAGATTATGAACCAATAAACCGACAGTAGTGAAGGCAAGTCCACCTGTTTGTGCTCAACTTCAGCTGAGATTGTGCCTGTATTGCTAAAGGGGATGCCATGTGTCCTGCCTTACTGTTCCACTGGATCCCTTTACACAGACTCTAGTTTTGTCCCAGGACAGGTGAGGGAAGCAAACAAAGGACCAATGCGGCAGCAGGACAGAAGGTGAAGCTGAGGTTTTAAAGAAACTTGCTTACTAAATAGGGGGGAGCGCGCACACCTGAAGAGATCTGCTTAGCCTGAAAAGCATTTGTGCCCCCAAAGCGTTAACAGCTCAAAATGCCTCAAGGGAGCTCTCCGAGAGGTCATGATCATCCCTCATCTTGGGAAAGGGATAGCAGGTCACTGAAAGCTCCATCAACAATGGGAGAGGCTTGTCCTCTGGTAATGACATGAGAAGCATCTTTTTCTGTAAGGGGTGTAGGGACTGCCCCCTCTACATTTGTACCCTGCTCTGCAGGCCAAAAGCAAGGAGGCTATTTGGGACCTGCTCCCCTTTATACACTCTCTGAGAGCCCTCCCCACACCCATGTGCCTTGCCCTAGCCCCATCTAAACTCACATGGGTTGAGCCTGGGTGCCTTTAAGAGGGGATTAGACACATTTCTGGAGGAAATGTTCATTATGGGTTACAAGTCACAGCAGGTATGTGTAAGCTCTTGGTTTTAGAGGCAAGCTGCCTCTGATTGCCAGATGCAGGGGAGGGCACCAGGATGCAGGTTGTGTCTGTTGCCTTGTGTGCTCCCTGGGGCATTTGGTAGGCCGCTGTGAGATACAGGAAGCTGGACTAGATGGGCCTCTGGCCTGATCCAGTGGGGCTGTTCTTATGTTCTTAACTACAATTCCCAGAATGCCTTGCAGGTCTCTTGTCATCTGGTGTGCTCCCTGGGGCATTTGGTGGGCCGCTGTGAGATACAGGAAGCTGGACTAGTTGGGCCCTTGGCCTGATCCAGCGGGGCTCTTCTTATGTTCTAAGCCTGGAGACAGGAGAGGACATGCTCTTTCCACAGGGTAGATACAAGAAGCTGAACTAGATGGGCCTTTGGCCTGATCCAGTGGGGCACTTCTTATGTTCTTATGCATCTGCCTCTGACAGATCAGTCTATTGGGGAGTTTCCTAAAATGTGTTTAATGGCTGTGAAGTTTCCCTGACCTGTGATCTAGGTGTGGGACTGCACAAAGTCCTGTAGTGTTAAATATCAGTTCCGAAAGCCAATGGCTTGCAGAGTGCTGCAATGGCTTGGAGAGTGCTGAACCATTTATTACCCTCCCTCCAAGGAGCTCAGGGTGTCATATATAGTTCTTCCCAGTCCCATTTTATCTTCACAACAACCATTTGAAGGAGATT
The DNA here is from genome assembly GCF_035046505.1 of Tiliqua scincoides. Taxonomy (NCBI): domain Eukaryota; kingdom Metazoa; phylum Chordata; class Lepidosauria; order Squamata; family Scincidae; genus Tiliqua; species Tiliqua scincoides. The sequence goes on along the minus strand of NC_089824.1, from coordinate 219,193,777 downwards.
GGGCTGGGAGATAGTGATGAGATCTGAGGTCAAGTGAGATTTGAACTCAGGCATCCCCCCACATTTTAGTGCCTCCATCACTCTAACCACTACACAACTCAAGCACTAGAATGGGGAAGACTCAGCCTCAAATCCCCAATGAGCCATGAAGTTATCTGGATGAAGGACAGTCAATAATCTCCCTAGCTTCCTTTACAGCAGAAGGCAGCAATCTACAGCCCACAGGCTGGATTCGGTCCATCACTCAAAGTCCAGCCCTTGCAAGCTTCTGAGTCATACAGAACTCTTCAGGCAACAATGTTCAATTTGCCTTTTTTCAAGTTCCTCTATACTCGTATTTACTTATGTATGTATTTATGTATAGAATTCACACACTACTTTAAGTCATGAGTCATGTCATGTCATGGTCATGTCATGGACCATGGTCATGTCATGGACATGGTCATGTCGTGAGAATGGATGATGGCCGGATCCCAAAGGATCTCCTCTATGGAGAACTCGTGCAAGGAAAGCGCCCTACAGGTAGACCACAGCTGCGATACAAGGACATCTGCAAGAGGGATCTGAAGGCCTTAGGGATGGACCTCAACAAGTGGGAAACCCTGGCCTCTGAGCGGCCCGCTTGGAGGCAGGCTGTGCAGCATGGCCTTTCCCAGTTTGAAGAGACACTTGGCCAACAGTCTGAGGCTAAGAGGCAAAGAAGGAAGGCCCATAGCCAGGGAGACAGACCAGGGACAGACTGCACTTGCTCCCGGTGTGGAAGGGATTGTCACTCCCGGATTGGCCTTTTCAGCCACACTAGACGCTGTGCCAGAACCACCTTTCAGAGCGCGATACCATAGTCTTTCGAGACTGAAGGTTGCCAATACAATACTTTAAGTCAATACATCCTCAAAGCAGATTACAGTATAAAATGCTGAAATGCACAAAAGCAGAAGTAACCATTTAAAGCAGCAATATAAGAACTGCACATGAAATAGGAGGATTGACATGTGAAACCCTGGATAAAATCAGAAGGCAAGGCAATGAAAAGTAGCCTTAAACATGATTAAAAGTCAGGAAAGATGAGAAGAACGGGACAGTTTGCCTGGCAACTAAAAGATACCAAAGAAATTGCCAGGCAGACATGCCTGCAAAGACTGTTCCACACTGTGTGTGCTAAAGTCTGATTGCTTCTGTAATTTGTTATTAATTCACACATTTTCAATACCCCTGCCTGCCCCCTCCTTGCCTACCTGTGTACAGAGAGCGTACCGGGAGCCAAGAGATGCACTCAACCAGGGGTCGGCAACCAAAGGTCATCCAAAAACATCCAGCCTGTACAGCGTGGCACTTTTCCATGGGAAGTAGTGGTGGTGGTGGCACTGGGACTCTGTGAAGCCGGGCAGATAGCTCTGCCATTGGCTGTCTGCGCTGGGCAATGAGTTGGCAGCAGTGGAGGGGGTGAACTGGGGAGAGGAAGAGGCCTTGTGAGCTTTCCAGCATGGTGCCGTTGTGGTGCTTGGGCCAAAAAGCCTGATACTTTGGTGAGCCGGGCTGCTGTGTGCTGATCAACCCCAACCTTCTCACCATAACTATTCTCTCTAATGTGAAGCTGAGCTCCACATGGAGCTTGGCAACCTAGATGTTCAGTGATGAAGACATCATGTCATCTCTTATTGTCCAGAAGTGATATTGTGATGCAGTGATCCGCCACCCACTCTGACCCCTATGCCAAAGAAGGTTGCAAACTCCTACTGATGTTGTTGTAACCTTTATTGGCATATACATACATCATAAGAACATAAGAACATAAGAACAGCCCCACTGGATCAGGCCATAGGCCCATCTAGTCCAGCTTCCTGTATCTCACAGCGGCCCACCAAATGGCCCAGGGAGCACCCCAGATAACAAGAGACCTCATCCTGGTGCCCTCCCTTGCATCTGGCATTCTGACGTAGCGCATTTCTAAAATCAGGAGGTTGCACATACACATCATGGCTTGTACCCCGTAATGGATTTTTCCTCCAGAAACCTGTCCAATCCCCTTTTAAAGGCATCCAGGCCAGATGCCGTCACCACATCCTGTGGCAAGGAGTTCCACAGACCAACCACACGCTGTGTAAAGAAATATTTTCTCTTGTCTGTCCTAACCCTCCCAACACTCAATTTTAGTGGATGTCCCCTGGTTCTGGTGTTATGTGAGAGTGTAAAGAGCATCTCCCTATCCACTCTGTTCATCCCCTGCATAATTTTGTATGTCTCAATCATGTCCCCCCTCAGGCGTCTCTTTTCTAGGCTGAAGAGGCCCAAACGCCGTAGCCTTTCCTCGTAAGGAAGGTGCCCCAGCCCCGTAATCATCTTAGTCGCTCTCTTTTGCACCTTTTCCATTTCCACTATGTCTTTTTTGAGATGCGGTGACCAGAACTGGACACAATACTCCAGGTGTGGCCTTACCATCGATTTGTACAACGGCATTATAATATTAGCCGTTTTGTTCTCAATACCTTTCCTAATGATCCCAAGCATAGAATTGGCCTTCTTAACCGCCGCCGCACATTGGGTCGACACTTTCATCGACCTGTCCACCACCACCCCAAGATCTCTCTCCTGATCTGTCACAGACAGTTCAGAACCCATCAGCTTATATCTAAAGTTTTGATCTTTTGCCCCAATGTGCATGACTTTACACTTACTGGCATTGAAGCGCATCTGCCATTTTGTTGCCCATTCTGCCAGTCTGGAGAGATCCTTCTGGAGCTCCTCACAATCACTTCTGGTCTTCACCACTCGGAAAACTTTGGTGTCGTCCACAAACTTTGCAACCTCACTGCTCACCCCTGTCTCCAGGTCATTTATGAAGAGGTTGAAAAGCAACAGTCCCAGGACAGATCCTTAGGGCACACCGCTTTTCACCTCTCTCCATTGTGAAAACAATATACGAATAAAATTCGAAATTCATATAAGATCAGAAGATGGCTCCATAATCCATAAATGCATGTCACACACAGGAAAAATCCAATAGTCAATAGTGCCCCCATTAGCTGATCTCATACAGGGCTAACATAAGAACAGCCCCACTGGATCAGGCCATAGGCCCATCTAGTCCAGCTTCCTGTATCTCACAGCGGCCCACCAAATGCCCCAGGGAGCGCACCAGATAACAAGAGACCTCATCCTGGTGCCCTCCCAAGCTTCCAGTCTCATTTCCCACATACTTATGACTGTGGCGACAAAACAAGAGATGTTGATAAGAGTTTCTCCCTTCTCTACTGACAAAAGTGCTTGTAGCACATCTGCCTCTGCCCATCCCCAGAAGCACGCTAGGTTGGGCATAAGATGTTTCTGATGCAGGGTCTTATGCAAGGGACATAACAAAAAGATATGTTTAACTGACTCCACATGGTTCAGATCACAAAGACAGAGCCTTGTGGAAAGAAGTATCCCTTTGAACCGGCCCCATAGAAGGGCTGAAGGAAGTGCATTACATCTTGCCAGCATGAAGGCTCTTCTTAACTGCGGATTATACAACTGGGATAAATAAAATGGCATCCTGCCTAACTGGACGGGTACATGAAAGTGCAGTGGGGAGCAGGAGGTGTTGGCCGAACTCATTAGCTCTTGACATTCAATGTCCATGATTCTCTCCCTGACAACTCTATATGCTGCTGTTTGACACAACATACCCAGACACTCAATATCGAGACCAACTGATTTTAACTTGGTGTCTAAATTGTGATCCCATAAGGCAGGACCGAGTCTGAAACCAATTGGAACATCAGACTGTCATTGACCACATTGAAAAGGATACCAAGCCAAAACTTTGCAAATCTTAGCCATGCCATTGTGTTCAACCTGATAAGACCTGTCTCAAGGCATAAAACGGAGTAAGGGACACATCTCAGCATGCCTAAAATTTTCCTAAGGAAAATAGATTGAATACGCTCCGTAGCTAGATTTAGTGAACCCCTACTGTAAACTGTGTCCCTTCACTCCCAGCAGACACAGGCTTTTCTGGGAGTAAGCTCCATTGACTATATTGGGACTTACTTCTGAGTAGACAGGCATAGGATTAGGCTCACAGTGAGGTAGAGTAGTCTCAGTCTCACTGACCAATATTAAACAGAACACATCAGGGATGAAGAGATGCGACTTGCAGCACTCCCAGTATTCTCTAAAGGAAAAGGAACACTATTGTTGGCACAAAGATGGTTAAGTGTGATGTCTGACACAAAGCAAAGTGTCTGGCAGCTTACCACACCAGTCTTGTGCCCAGCTGATCTTCCCTTGGAAAGGAAGCACTGCCTTTTCAGCCTTGATTTGCTGGGAACATCCAAACCTAAAGGAGAGCTCTGTATGGTGCAAAAGGCTTGCTTCTAGCCATTGATATGCTGTATTCATGAAGATCTCCTGTTTTGCGGGAAACTGTTGTGACTTCTGAGATTACGTCCCAATAAAAGAGTTGAGAAAGCCACATGGTAGGTGCAGGGTGACCAGATGCCATAACCTCAAAAAAAGGAGTAGGCACCCCAAAATGTAGGACATCCAAGAAAAGTGTAGGACACGAGAAAATAAAAGCTAAAAACAATCATATATTGATTTCATGTGGTTAATTTAAACACTATATTACTTATTATTAAATTTAAAACTATATTACATATTCATTGCATATAATTTATTCATTACAAGAAGGCTATTTGCTGCCTGTTCACAGGGAAAAGAAGGACATTTAAGTTCTTTTGCAGGACACGAGCCTAAAAAAGAGGACATGCCCTGGAAAAAGAAGACGTCTAGTCACCCTAGGTGGGTGGCATTTGGGCACTAAAAACATAAGGTGAGCAAGAGCAGGAGGTGAATTCAGAGAATGCTGGTGCTGAAAAATATGTACAGTCCATTCCTGAAACGGAGCAAGTTTCACAGTTCTTGCATGTTACTTCAATATTATCAGCTTTATAAATAAGTTCCCTTGATATTTTTTGCACATTCTTTGTTTTTTATATGCTCAGTCACACTGTATCATGGGTTGACCAGTGATATCTGGTGTTTGAACAGTACTTCTGCCTACCAGAAGGATGAATTAGCCATCCTTCAAATCTATTCCAGCCAGCGGCATTACCAAGGGGGTGTGTGGACCGCACTGAGTGACACCATCAGGGGGGTAGGTGACACCACTAGTGGCCAAAATTTTGGAAACATTTTGAAAATTTGTATTTTTGAATAAAACCATCAGGTTTATATATCATTGAAAAGGTACTTTTATGCAGAATGTAATGAAACAAACAATGTTGAATTACCTGTAGTCTAGCAAAGGTTATGGCCAATTAACCAGAAAAGGAAAACACAACTGCCTTATGTAACAAAAAGTGGATTTTCCTAAATCAAAACTGACCAATGAAATTGTTCCAAAAGCCAATTAGGTGTTGTTATGGCACAGTAGAGAACCAATAAGTTGTTAGTATGAGTCAGCTCTTATTTCCGTTTATCAGAGCTAACACTAGAACATTTGTTCAGTTGTGTGAGTCATCAGGTTGGCCACTGGTTTTTGGTTGGTTACTGGTTTGTTGGGTGACCTGTACTATTCCATATCAAAACAAATAAATAAAGTTAATGGGGGTTACACCAACCCGAGTGATGCCTCTGCATTTAGACTGGGTGTATAATATTGCAATTTATTCTGTATGGTCTGGTACGGGAGGAAGCCCATCATGGGGGTGATGAAATGAGCTCTCTCACCAAGACATGCAAACCCTTGTGACACCTCTGCTTTCAGCTGCAATTTTATCAGCCCAATGTTTAAAAGATGCAATCTTTGCATCAACAAAGAAGAAAATGCTGTGGAATTGCCATGGGTCAAAAAGCTTGCGCTCTCTCCAGCTGCTGAAAAGGGCAATCGAGTCTGCAGCTGAAGACATATCTGCCTCTGAAAACTCTGCACAGGTGATAATAATGATGATGAATAACACTCTCCATCAAGATGCAATTATAACAGCCCTGGATTTTTTTTAATTAGATGGCTCAACATGGGCCACAACTGGCTGTCACTATGCTTTACATTCTGACCTTTTCCTTTAAACAGTTCTGATGCCGAGAAGCGGCTCTGATTGCTTTTCTGCAGCACCAGCTGAAAAATGACCTCACCTCTTTCGATATTAATTCTCCCCTCATGATCCCCTTGATTAAACATCACAGCCCAGGATGCTAAATGCGGCAGAGAGGACCACGGTCTGGGGACGTCTTTGCCCCTGAAAAGGGAAAGTCAGAAGGGAGAGAGTCAGGGAGGCGCATCAGCTCAACATACTCATCCACAGTGTGCCTGACAAAAACCTTATTAGTAACAGCATTCATCCCACTGGGCAAAATGCGCATTTTATTTGCACCACATATTTACTGAACATACTGCACCATCAAAAGATAAAACAACTGGGGCATTGTGGCAAATCCTTACCTTGGCACCCGTAGGCATCAAAAGGTATGCTGAATTAGGTGGGTGGTTTTGTTCATCCAGCTGAACCAGTGGGGTTAAAGCCATCCTAAAATATTCATATGATCTCTAGCTGTCAGCATCCACTGAAGAGTTGTAGGCAGTGACGTAGCTAATGAATGTGTAACCCGGTGCAGAGCTCAAAATGATGCCCCGGAAGTGATGTCACAAGTGATATCACATCCGGCTTTTCTAAAAAGTGCAAATTGGGAGGGAACCTACCTCCTCCCCCCTGCGGTTCACCACTCACTTGATCTGCCACCTTCCCCCAGCCAGTGGCATAGCTAAGGTATCTATCTGCTACCGGGGATCAAAGAAGATTTTGTACCGCCCCCCAAAACAAAATCAAATTTAATTAAGTAAATAAATACATTAAAAGTGTGCCCCTTATTGGTTAGAGACACTGTGTTGGGGTGAAGAGGGACTGTTATTCTCTCCCTGCTAAATATAAGACAAGTACCACTTGAAAAAGTGCCTTTTTACCAGTTAGCAGGGCTAGGTGTTTTATGATACATGGAAATGAGAGCTGACTCTTATTAACACCATCTTGGTTCCATGCTGTATCATAATAACATCTCATTGGCTGTCAGAACAATCAGTCTCTGAGGTCAGTTTTGAGTTAAAGAAATCCACGTTTTGTTCCTTAAGGGAGTTGTGTTTTCATTTTCTGGTTAATTGACCATAACTTTTGATAGAATTCTAATATGGTTTCTTTCAATGCATTCTGCAGTAAATTACCTTTCCAATGATATATAACATGATGGTATTATTCGTGCATACCAAGATTTTCACAATTTTGGCCACTAGTGTCAAGCTCAGCTTGTTGCCCCCCTAAAGCTTGATGCCCGGTGCACCTGCTACCCCCTGAACTCCCTTAGCTACACCACTGGCTGTAGGACTCATGATGAGGGATCTTACTGGGTTGCAACTCAGTCAGCTTCCCATTCCTTCCTTCTCAACTCCCCTAGAGGAATAACATTCTTTTTTCCCCAGTAGCAAGTCTGTGAGGACTGATACAGTAAAGGGGAATGAAACCAGATGAGTCAGAATCCCCCCAGATCAGCACCCGAATCTTCAGGTGATTAACAGGCACAAAAAACACAGAAGTACTGCCAAGGAAGGAAACAGAAAAATACTGGTTCCAAATAATAATGCTCTATAATAGGGATGTCTGTTATATCTTGGCAGTGATCCAATAAGGCCACCATGGCCCATTCTGCAGGAAGACAGGAGAAGATGGGAAATGGGAGAAGAAGCAAGCAGGTAGCAAGGCGTGGGTTTCTCTTGGGTAGTTAGGAGCCATAGGAAAATGGGTTAGATAGTGCCAGGAGGGAAAAGACTAAAACAGAAGGTGCCCTGCCTCACCCATCTCCAGTCTGAAGGGAGCCCAGTTACTGTCAGCTTCAAAGCCAATTTCTATAGGAGCAATCCTGGAGGCCCCCTAGTCTGGCCAACCCCAACTTCTCTGCACCCATGCTTGTCCTTTGCAGCATTCGCTCCTGAGTCATCTTCCAGGGAGCAAAGGACAATTGCTCTTAGCTCTGGTGTTCCTGACAGTGCTTTTTAAAACACATGCAGCAAGTGCGCATGGGAGAAAAACAGTCATGCACAAGTACTCAGTGTAATGGCAACTGTATAATTTGGCAGTGAAAGGGTAACACAGACAATACTAGAACAAAGCACATGCCTGTTCAAACTAAGCAGCTCCATTTGTGGGATTTGGGGGTGGTGGTGAAATTTCCCCCTTCTGATAGGTAGAAAAGAGGCGCCTGAGGGGGGACATGATTGAGACATACAAAATGATACAGGGGATGGACAGAGTGGATAGAGAGATGCTCTTTACACTCTCACATAACACCAGAACCAGGGGACATCCACTAAAATTGAGTGTTGGGAGAGTTAGGACAGACAAAAGAAAATATTTCTTCACTCAGCGTGTGGTTGGTCTGTGGAACTCCTTGCCACAGGATGTGGTGATGGCATCTGGCCTGGACGCCTTTAAAAGGGGATTGGACAAGTTTCTGGAGAAAAATCCATTACGGGTTACAAGCCATGATGTGTATGTGCAACCTCCTGATTTTAGAAATGGGCTATGTCAGGATGCCAGATGCAAGGGCACCAGGATGCAGGTCTCTTGTTGTCTGGTGTGCTCCCTGGGGCATTTGGTGGGCCTCTGTGAGATACAGGAAGCTGGACTAGGTAGGCCTATAGCCTGATCCAGTGGGGCTGTTCTTATGTTCAAAGGCAGGAAACCTGGGATCAACCCCTTGAGTCTCCCAATGGCCATGATCAAGAGGACAGCCTTGAAAAATGGAAGGTGTGAACAAAACCCAGCAAGGTTTCCTGCTTGATTCACTATTTTCATAGGACCAGACCCACTGGTCTGCCCAATACACATCCAAGCTTACACTGGTGTGATGGGTGTGCAGCTGTCTCTCTGAAGCTGGCACCAGAAGAAGGCACCATGCTAGATACACTTAGGAGTTTCCTACTAAGGTGATTCAGAATATTGAACTGCCTGCCTTTCCCCATCACCCACAAAAACAGGTTATTTGAAATAGCAGCTCAGTTAAGAAGATTGGTAGGCAGTTTTGTGGTAGAGCTCATGCTTTGCATGCAGAGGGTCCAAAGTTCAATTCCCAGCATTTCCAGGTATTGTATTGGCAACCTTCAGTCTCGAAAGACTATGGTATCGCGCTCTGAAAGGTGGTTCTGGCACAGCGTCTAGTGTGGCTGAAAAGGCCAATCCGGGAGTGACAATCCCTTCCACACCGGGAGCAAGTGCAGTCTGTCCCTGGTCTGTCTCCCTGGCTATGGGCCTTCCTTCTTTGCCTCTTTGCCTCAGACTGTTGACAAAGTGTCTCTTCAAACTGGGAAAGGCCATGCTGCACAGCCTGCCTCCAAGCAGGCTGCTCAGAGGCCAGGTTTTCCCACTTGTTGAGGTCCATTCTAAGGCCTTCAGATCCCTCTTGCAGATGTCCTTGTATCGCAGCTGTGGTCTACCTGTAGGGTGCTTTCCTTGCACGAGTTCACCATATCCTTTGGGATCCACCCATCATCCATTCTCACGACATGACCGAGCCAACGCAGGCGTCTCTGTTTCAGCAGTGCATACATGCAAAATTCCTGTCTGAAGCCCAATGAAGCTAGATGGGCCAATGGCCTGACTCCGGAGAGGGAGCTTCCTGTGCTCCTACAGCAAGGTGAGTTTTATGCTAAGTTTTATGCCACTAGAAGACAGTTAGCAGTCTTTGAACTCAGACTGTTTCCTGGGCTGGGTTCTGAGTAAGGGAGAATGTATCCTTACCAGGACTGATCTTGGGAGCTGCAAGGCCCAACTGGAAACATTTTTTGCCAGGCCCCAGGTTCACAGCCAAAGTCTGTAGTATCTTAGAGATATACAGTAAATAAAAAGTATTATAGACTTTATATCTCTACGCTGGAATAGAAGGCCATCAAAATGTGTGCTTAAAAAGTGCATGAAGTTAAATGGCCCAAATGGCTATGACCAATGGGAAATTGGTTCATTACAGGTTACAAGTCATAGTAGGTATGTGCAAGTTCTTGGTTTTAGAGGCAAGCTTCCTCTGATTGCCAGATGCAAGGGAGGGCACTGGGACGCAGGTTGTGTCTGTTGAACTGTGTGCTCCCTGGGGCATTTGGTGGGCCACTGTGAGATACAGGAAGCTGGACTAGATGGGCCTTTGGTCTGATCCAGCGGGGCTCTTCTTTTGTTCTTATGGAACTAAGCACATTTTAATATAAAATTGCATACAAGACTAGATTACCCTACCGTGGGGGGGAGGGGCTCTTAGGCACGGCCCAATTAGAAGCAATTGGTCCAATTGGCTTAAAGCTAGTCCTGATCCTTATGGACTATAGTCCATTGCCCCTGAGCTTCTGAAGAGAATACTCAGCAGGTAGCAAGTGGACCCAAATAGATCTCCTTAAATCATCCAGCTAAGATTCCATAACATATTCCAGGTCAGCTGTCAGTTAAATAAGGAATAGGTTACATATTAGACCAACCCAGCATTAAGAACAATGAGAAGCCAAGCAGGACCTACATCTGGAAATAACTGACACTTGAAATAATTAGTATTGATGATAAGTGCAACCTCCCAGTCAGCCCCCAAAATGCAGTTTATTTATCCCAGAAATGAACACACTCACCTAGGAGGCTAAAGTGGTTCATACACTAGGCAGGTTTGTGTGAGTCACATTCAAGATCTTTGGAACAGTGAACTGCCTGCCTCCCCCCATCATTAACAAAAAGCCTAAAGGATCCACTCCCACAATGGTACAAAATATCCCCCTCTGGTGCCTTTCTAACCATCTGTTTATTTAGCAAGGTATTGTGCAGGGGAACAGCAGACTGCAAGGGCAATGATCACCCCAAGCAGAATCTTTTACACTGCAGACTGCAGCAAGGAACTTAGATCACAGTAGGTGATTTCTGTTTAGTGCTTGGTTTACAGCAGCCAACATACCCAGTGTAAACAGTGCACTTTCCATTAGAATTGCCACCAAATTTCACCAAAAGCAGCCTTTCAAGGTGACTGTACTTTAGTTGTCCAACCCCAAACTCCCTTTGCCCCTTTTCTCTTCTATCCCCTCCTTCAGGACCTTCTTCCCTCCCCGCTCTGCTATCCCTTCTCTGGAAGGGGGAAGATTTCTTTTGCGGGTCCAGTACAGTTACCTCTCCTCCACCCCAAAGTTCGAAGAAATTACAGGGACATGAATCTAACACCCACAGAAACCATCTGCAGGAAACCTCTTCTGTAACTGCAAATCAAAACAGACATGTGCCACAAAATAAATAGCCTCCACAGCACTGTATCTGCTGCATAAATTTGCATGTGATGAATACCAGATGAGCTTGTTGGATCATGAGGTGACTGAGAAGCAGGGGAATAATACTATCAGATAGTGTGGGTCTTCTTTTCCACTCAACCTCTCACCATTTTCATAATGCTTTTTGCTCCATCACATCAATTGCCGGCTGCATTTTTCTTGGAAATCTGGTCCCTTGATAACAAAAGTCATGCCCAATCTGTTTGCTATGTGACATGTCAGCTTGTGCAGGGTTTCAAGACATGAACCTAAATGTATGCTGAATGCATTCAAAACAGAGCAGGGAAATGCTTTAAATATGTGCGAGTGCCTGAGTGGTGGGGGAGACAAAAGGCATTAAAAATGTTTTGCATGCTTACTCTAGATCAGAGGTGCCCAAACCCCGGCCCTGGGGCCACTTGCGGCCCTTGAGGCCTCTCAATGCGGCCCTCAGGGAGCCCCCAGTCTCCAATGAGCCTCTGGCCCTCCAGAGATTTGTTGGAGCCCACACTGGCCCGACGCAACTGCTCTCAGCATGAGGGCGACTGTTCGACCTCTCACGTGAGCTGTGGGATGAGGGCTTCCTCCACTGCTTGTTGTTTCACGTCTGTGATGCAGTAGCGGCAGCAAAGGAAAGGCCAGCCTTGCTTTGTGCAAGGCCTTTTATAGGCTATGAGCTATTGCAAGACCTTCATTCATTCATATAAGTTCATCTTTAATAAATTCATTTATGTAAACTTATGTAAATTTATTCAAATTTTAAATGTAAATTAATTATTTTTTCCCCAGGCCCCCGACACAGTGTCAGAGAGACAGTGTGGCCCTCCTGCCAAAAACTTTGGACACCCCTGCTCTAGATCAGGGTGAGTGGTGACCAACATATGTCATAATTGAAGCTGAACACTTATTTATTTATTTATACAGGTATTTATATACCGCCTTTCTTTGGTCGTCAGATTTCTCTTCAGACTTTAATCCAAGGCGGTTTACACAGGCAGGCTGTTCCAAACCCCCATAGGGATTTTTACAATTGACTAGTTCTAGTCTTTCATAGAACTCCTCGTTCCAGCTGGATTCTCTCCCAGTCTGGCCTCTCTCTGGCCCTTCGCCTCCCACGCTCCACTTGAGGGCAACTCCTCTCTGCCACCGAGGGTCAGCTCATCAGTATATCAGCGTGTCCTCAGTTCTCGGGTACTTCCGGTTGTTTTGAACTGGCAGCCTCAGATCTTCAGGCATACAAGGCGGCAGGTCTACCAATTGAGCCAGACCTCCTACCCAGAACACTTGATCTGATCCCTGAAGCAGGACCGGCCCAAGACCTCCTGATGCTTGAGGCAGCATGCCAAATGCTACCCCCTTACCTGATGATGTGCTAGCATGGTCTCCAGTATTCTAGCTCATCACTCTCCTGTCCTATACATTTCCTCCTTCCAGTCCAGGGAGTGGAAGGAGAAGAAGGAGCAACAGAGACAAGTAGGTGAATACAGATGAACCCTGCCACCAGTATGCTGCCTCTTGTAGGAATTTTTTCCTACTTTGTATTGTGCTTTCAGAAAGTGCAGAGTGCTCCACTTGTATTGTCTTGATGTTGCATCTGTAAGAACTTACCTGCAAGGAAAGTATTATATTATCCCCATCTTGGAATCGGGGAGACAGGCTGAGAGGGAGATGCTTGCTTGAGGCCGCCTAGTAAGAATTCATGACAGAAGGGAGGGTCAAACAGGGGAAGTGAATTTTAGCAGACATACTCAGTTTCAGAATGTTCATATTGTAATGGATTTGGCAAAATCTCCCACCATTTGTGCTCCGGTGGAAAATTGTACATGTTTGTTGGGGGGGATGGGACACTTTTAAGATTTAAAAAAAAAAAAACCTCCTCGCATCATTCCCCATTTTGAATTAGAAAGAAAATCTGCAAGATTCAGAAAGAAAGAAAAAATTATAC